>NW_022900923.1:8067555-8107265 GCF_012274545.1 Fukomys damarensis
GCTCCCCCGGCCCGTCTTCCTCACGCTTCGCCGCGGGCTCTGCGCCCGGCTCTTCCCCGCCCGGCCGTTGAGGTCGGGGCCTGACTGCCCTCCGCAGTCAGAGTAGCGCAAAAGGGGCTTTGCTACCTTCTGGGCGGCGAGCCGGTTCTCCTCTGCGATGCCTGTGCCGCCCTGCCCTGCAGCCACGCGATTAGGGCTGAGACCTCTACAGGGTGGAGGTTTAACTTTGAGTTTCTGGTACTTTGTCTCAGCAATGAGAGGAAAGTAACAGGCACAACAGAACTGAGGCCCGCGCTGCGGGAGCACGGTGTCCGTCCAAATGAGCCACTTGCTCTTTAGTGGGCACTATCGGAGCCAATGTTCTAATAAAGGCCAATTCTGAAAATGAGTTTTTCCTACCTAACATGTTGGGGACATCCTCACCACAAACCTACAAGCTGCTCTTACTGACAACACCGGGGATTGAACCCAGGACCTTCAGACTGAGCCACATCCCCAGTACTATATATATATGAAACTATGTCGCCCAGGCTGGTCTTCAGTTTGCAGAGATCCTCTTGCCTCAGCCTCCCTGAGTGCTGGAAATACAGCCTTGAGCTACCATGCCTGCCTATTTTTAAATTTTGAGATAGGTCTCGCTAAGTCACAGATTTGCCCAGGCTCAGGCTGGGCTCAAACTTACCATCCTTTTGCTCAGCTCCCAGAGTACTGGGAACCACTATCTTATTTAATAAAGGAAGAAACAGAAATCCTGAGTGTTTTCTTTACTTTTCCAAGATCACAGACAGTCCACTTTCAAATCTAAGACGTGTGGCTCTCAAAGGCCATGTAGAAACAGCCTGCACACCATGATGTGTGCTCCCCAAAGCTCCTGGTGCAGCTGAGGCAACAGTGAGGCACACAAACAGCACAATCTAACTACATAAGGAAGCTGCCTTGAGAATACTGCCAAGTGCTCCAAAGGTGTATCAGTCAGCTTCAAGCTCCTGTAACAAAGGACTCGAACTGATTCACACATACAGAGAAAAGGTTATTTTGGCTCATGGTTCCAGAGTCTCCAGACCAAGATGGTGCAGCCCGTTCCTCTGGCCTCGGGCAGAGGTGATGCATCTTGGAGGACAGAGGAAGCCACATGTATCGTGAACCTGGGCCCTTTCAGGCCATAACCCTGGTGACCTAAGGACCTCCTACCAGGCCCCCCACCCTCAGGGTCTGCAGCACCTCCCATCAGCTCCACCCTCAGACAGAGCCTTCAACACATGGACCCTGGGGGACACTCAGCGTCCAAACTATAGCAGGGAACAAATCCACGCCACGCGTAAGAACTAAACTCCTGATTCTGCAGCGGGAATCCTTGTCCACCAATAAATCCCACCCCAACCAGAGCCTATCTGTCTTGGTTTGGGGTCAAAATGTTTTGGAGCATTTAGGATTTTCACTGAAACCCCTCTTGCCCTTATCTCGGTCTCACTTTAGCCTTTCAGAAGACTTAGAGCACCAGCTGCTCACAGGGTTTGGGGCAGTTCGGTCCTTGGAGGAATCACGTGTTCCCCAGGAACAGAAACCAGCTCAAGCGCCATTCGCCCACCACAGTGTAGGGGCCCGAGCAGAATTCGGGTTTCTACTGGCTGTTGCCGGTTTGTCCCCTTTGTAGTTATCTTTTCATCGCGAGCTTAAATAAGCAATGGAAAGACCAGTGCAGGTGAGAATCTATAACCAGAAGGCCTAACACATCACCATCTAAACGGGAGGCAAGGTGGCCATGTTCTCCCTTAGCTAACCCTTTCCCTTCTCTCGGGGCCACAAGTTCCTCCCTCTGCAAGGGTCTCGCCCCTGGCCCGGCCTTGTCCCACCAGGTGCCATGTGGAGGTCACAGCCCACCCCGCTCGGTGGCCTCTCCTGAGGGATCCGTGATACTGGCCACCCCCGGGACCCTGTCCCACCCGAAATCACTTCAAGGCAGCTCTTCTTGGAGAGAGCAGGAAGGAATATGGAGCGCAGGTGGCCTGGCTCAGGAAGCTGCGACAGGTGGGCAGGAGAGAGAAAACTTTTGTTTCTTTGCTTAAGAATGGTATTTTTTATTTTCCTGGATGGAAGTTTTTGCCAATGAAATGCTACAAGGTAATTTTAGTGATTCTCAGTGGAATCTGAGAAATGTTAAAGTTTCTATTTATTATACGGCACGTGGAAACACCCCCAGAGCTCACATTTCTTTAGCACTACCAATTATTTTCTCACTACGCCTCTGATCCTTAAGCTCCTATTCTACCTGCTTCCTTTTTCTCGCAGAATCTTATCACTATTATTATTTGGTTCCAGGGATCGAACTCAGGACCTTGTGCTTGTGAGGCAAGTGTAGTGCCACTGAGCCAAATCCCTGGCCCTCACAGCTTCTATTATGGGTCAACTGAATTCCAGGTGAAGTTATTTATTTTGTGGTGCTTGGTGCTTGGTGATTGGGATTGTGGTGATTGGCCCTTTTCATGAGCTACACCCCAGCCCTTTATATCTTTCGAGACAAGGTCTTGCTGAGTCATTGAGTGGCCCAGGCTGTGATTGAACTTGGAATCCTCCTGCCTCAGCCTCCAGAGTGCTGGGATTACAGGCATGTGCCCCAGCGGGCAGCTTCTAGTGGAGTAATTTACAGATCTGTTTCTTTGGTCTTTGTTACTGGCATAGAATTGTGCTCTTTTGCAGTATATTCACTTGCTGCTTTTGTGCTCTTGGAGTCTTGTGCTGCTGTCTTTATGAAGAAAACCCACCTCTTCTAGTCTTTGCTGATTGGCTGGCCAGGGATTTGGACTCAGACTCTATGGATTTGCCTCCGCTACTCCTGTTCTCTCTGGGACAGTTTTAAAATTGTGTCACCCTCAGTCCAGCAAAGCCTGGCCAGGTGCTCAGAGCTCCCTGTTGTTTTCCCTGGGGTGAAGCCAGAGTCCCTGTACTTTGGGAGGCTTCTTCCGACCCTGCAGTGTCAGGTGCTGCCTCCTCCACAGTCACCTGCGGCTCTGCACAGGGTGTGTGGGTCAGCGCAGCCTGGGGAGGGGCCAGCACTTAGCCCGGCCTTCCTTCCGCCCCAGCCCTGCCAGTCACCCTGGGGACCCCACGCGGCCGTGGGAAACGTGTCCTCCAGGTAGAAAGCCACACACTGGCAGTCTTTCTGGGCGCCAAACTGGGCTATGCTTTTAGCCTCTTCGATGCATCCGTTGCGATTTTCTGGTGCTCGGATTGTTGGCCCCCAGGGCCCCCCGACTCCCCGAAGGTGGTCCCGCCGGAGGTGGTCATCAAGTGAACGTGAGGGCAGACGCTCCTACCAGTATTCTCGCCTCGGGGCGCTCTTAAGTTATTTTTAAATGAGTAAAATATTTCCATTTCTGTTCTATCCCCAACCCATGGAGGCCTCCGTTTCCTTGTGTTCCGTAAGTGACCCCTTTTGCTCCCTGGCCCACTGTGACTCCGGGGTGTAACTAAGTACCAGAAATCTTTTTATTTTTTTTTCAGGCATACAAAGTGAACATTAAAAAAATAAATTTATTTTGAGTCTGAAATAATGAAGAACAAGCATATGGGCAAACTGTAAAAAGAGCAAAATTTAGAACATGGATAATAACATAAGACCAAGCATTCTTCCAGCTAATCCACAAACGTATTTTTACATATAGACATTTCTAAAAGACATTTCTAACACTCTCATAAAAACAAAAGCTACATTTGCAACATTTACAAGTGCAATAGCTTCTGAAAGTATCCAGTGTTTCTTTACCAAAACCCTTTGACTAAAATACACATGTGATTACCTACGCTACTTTTGAAAGTTACAACACAATCATGACATTCTTGTCTGACATAACTTTCACAAATAAACAAAGAAAATTACCAATTCATTTTATATTTTTGTCACTCATTATACTCACTTTTGAACAAGGACAAACAAAACACGTGCGTATGTTTCAGAAATAAAGTATTCCAAGTTTAAGCTGTAATTTGTTCAAAATCTCAGAAAGCATGTTATTATTTAACAATAAAAATAATTATTGGGAGGGACTTTAAAATCCACTTCTGACCAATTGAATCACGATGCAAACGTCAAAAGCAGCTGGCGTCTGGGCGCGTTCCGCCTGGCCTGCGGCTGCTGACTAAAGACCTGAAATCCCTTCATCCACCAGGTAAAAATCAGGACTGCTTTTTCAATTGTCCAGGGAATTGTTTTCTGTTTGAGTTGTTGACTGATTTAGTCTACTCTGCAATGATGGTACTTAAAATTTTATAAAAATATCTTTGAGATCAAAGTGAACACATTCCATGGGTTGGGAAAACTGCCTGGAGAGGGAAAGGCTTCCCCAGAGTTAGGGAGACAGAAACACACCCAGGGCACAGAACCAGAGTCTTGACTCTTAGCTATGTTCCTTTGGTAACCGAATACATTCTCTAGGGTCAGACTCTACATAATTTAGTTTTTTGATTACAGATAATATTATAGTCTCAATTTAAATCACAATACATATTCCACTTTAATCAAAACTGTCATTGATTTCCCAATTGGGGTTCTTGTGCATGAGGACATAACATAAATATTGTGGTGCAGCAAACATCCCTACTTAAAGACGTTTCCTCTGAGCTTAAAGCCAGGAAACGGACGACATTTAGATTCTCGCTGTAAACAGAACGCAGCGGTAGGCACTGTGAAAGGTGCATCTGGCCCTGCTCACCCAAGCTCGCAGCACAGCGGCGGGGGCCTGCGGTCGAGCAATGCCCGGTGCTAAAGGATGGAGGCCTAGGCCCTGGTGCAGGGCTCCTGCTGGGCGCAGGCCTCCTGAGGAGAACCTGCAGGCAGAGGACTCTGCACAATCAGGACGGTCAGCCTTTCAAGGTCTCCACTCCACGGGGACACCAGGACCATCAGAAGTTACGCATCTTCAAGGCAACATTGTAGGGCAATGATGCGAGAAATCATGAAATGGCCATAAAATCGTAGGATGAATTTTCTTGCTAGAAAGTTACATATTGAATAAACGTACTACAAAAGGACACTGGGTATAAAACTTGTTTCAAGCTGGACTGAAAACTACGGTGTTAGCATTTATCCATGGTGGGAAGGCAGCACAGAAGGCAACGCGCCCTGCGGCTGGCTCCCTTGCTTAAATGGGACACAATCCTACGACCAATCCTGTGTGGATCGAACACAGAACAGCTTCTGTGGTCACCGAAAGGACCTGCTACACAGCACTGTACAAGAACAAGAAACGGGGGCTCTCGCTGTCTCGCAATCAGCCAGGACGCGCACTGCCAGGCGGGCAGCACAGTGGGGGCACCTGGCCCCACCAAACATTTCTGTGAGCTGCACGGACTCTGACGAGAACCGTGCCCCAGCATCGCTGCATGAAGTCTCCCAAGCTCCCACTCTCTTCAGAGGACCAGGACACCCGGGGATTGGCCCCAGTGCCAAGCTTCACTCCGGCCCCTCTCCTCCGAGACAGGGCCTCGTTAAGTTGTCCAAACCAACCTCAAACCTGTAAATCCTCCTGCCTCCGTTCCCAGACATGATTCATGACTGAAAATGGGACCCCAATGAGATGAATGGTAGTGTTAACACGATGTAAGCAAAAGTATTTTGAGCAAAATATTGCTTAAATAATTAAGCAAAATAATTGTTCATTTAGAGCTCATGAGTAATTTTCAAGTAAATGTCTGTCCCTGTCACTTCTACACTGAGTTTCCCTGTTCACCTCTCCCCACAGATCAGCACGCTGCACGCCAGTGACCGAGGGATAACAACTTCCTTCCACTTCAGATGGAGGACTCTGACTGGACGGATAATGTGACGGCTTCTGCCTTCTCATCTGTGGGGCTGTCGACTGGCACCTGCAGGGAGAAGCAGAACATAATAAATGTCCCGCAGCCACACCCGCTATTTTAACAGATCACCAGCTGACTCAGAAAAGAAAAAAAAAAAAGCCGACGAAATAAGACTGGCTTCACACTTACTCCAGGTACACTTTCCTCAATTGTGCAGTCAGAAAAGGAAGCGTTACTTACAGCTTTAATTTCAGCATTTGTGATGCCCAGATTTATGTTGTGTCTTCTTAGATCAGACTTGATTAGCGCTGAAACAGAATCATACACAGAGTCACTCACAACTGTGCTATATTTTTCTCCAAGCAGCAGTCTTCTTCGGCAGTATCAAACCGAACACACTATAAAGCCGTATAATTCAGTAGCATGTTTGTGGCCTGGAAGAGATACCTCAGACTACCTTAATTAGTGAACACACAGGGCACACAACGTGAAAAGCACATTCTCTGCACTAAAGGATTCTAAAAGGAAGCATCAGCAGGTAAACAATGCTAACACTGCAACAACTGTGACACCGTTGACAAACTAAGGTATTGGGGGCACATGGGACAAAGGTGCCTCCACAGCCGAAGGGAACCAGAGAAGGCTCGGCAGAGACACCGAGGTCTGAGTGACACTTCAGACCCCCCCGTGAGGCAGCACAGACTGACAGCACTGTGACCAGAGGCCGAGGCCCAGCCCAGAGCTGACCCTGCCGAGGCGGTAAGTGGCTGTGATATGGTGGACAGTAGGATTTGGGGGTTTGATGGGATATAAAAGATATGGGAGGGAGGAGAAAACCTGGGTGGAACCAGTTTCCTCACTTGGGAGCCCTAGTACAGTGGACCCTTGACTTACGAACTCAACTTGTTCCCAAAGGCTGGTTGTAACTCAAATTGGCCAATCAATGGAGGCTCAGGCTCCTCTACACAGCCCTCAAAGTCTCTCTCCCGTACACAGGCAGATCTCGGTGTCCTGAGAGAGACACTGGCCCAGGATTTCTCCGTTAACCCCACACAGGAAAGGATGCTGTCAGGTTCCTTCCAGAGCTAAGGCCTAAATCTGTATCTGAGGCCATCTAGAAGCACAAGCAGCCGGCATTCGGGTTATAATTCAAGACTTTGTTGGTAAGTTAAAACTGAAATTCCCGGGCATGTTGATTATGAGACAGCCACAGAACACAGAGGTCAGAAGATACGACTGGACATACTGATCTGAAACGTAATGGAAGTCGGTGTCTGGAGACACAGATTTTTAAGTTACTGGCATGAAAGTGGTGAAAGCCATAGATGGATCACAGAGAGTATAAAATAAGAACACAGAAGTCTGCAGGCAGTAGATAAATTAGCCATAAAGCAAAAACAGAAACAAAGATGAGGACCAGCGGAACATCACGGTCGTGCATGTGCCACAGTGGATGAAGCCGTGGGGACAAGTTAACATGGTACGTGTCACCCAGTCCACCCATGGTGCCACAATGACAGGATTCCATTCTTTGTAACGGCCGCATAATATCCTACCATTGGATACATTTTCTGTATCCATTCATCTATACTGCGGGGAATGCAGGCTGAAGCAATGCTTTGGGAACTGTGAATAGTGCTGCAACAAACAGGAGTTCAAAATTATTTTTTAACATACTGATTTCTTTTGGACATATGCTAGGGGACTGCTGGACAATATGGTAACTCTTTCTAGTTTGAGAACTCCATAATAATTCACACTCCAACAGTGTGCGAGTCCTCTCTCTTCTTCGTATCTGTTATCACTGTTGGTTTTGTCTTTCTGGTAACAGCTACCGTAGTGGGGATACGATGAATCTCACTGTGGTCCTCACTTCTATTTCCCCATGATTAGTAATGTTAAGCATTTTTTCATATACTTGGCCATTTATCTTCTTTTGAGAAATGTCTACTCAGACCATTTGCACATTTTTAATGTTTTTGTTTGTTTTTTGAGACAGGGTCTCACTATGTAGTTCAGACTGCCTTGGAACTCACTATGTAGACCAGGCTGGTCTCAAACTTACAGTGATCCTCTGCCTCAGCTTTCAGGGTTAAAGGTGTGTGCCACCATGCCCGGCCTTAATGATTTGTTATTCTGCTGTGGAATTTAGTTTCTTCTGCCTACTGATCTCTCTCAGATGAAATCTGCAAATATCTTCTCCTACTCTATAGGTCTTTACTCTGTGGCTTACTCTGCTGTGCAGAGCTTTAGACGAATTTATCTCATGTGTCAACTTTTGCTTTTATTGCCCATTTTTAGGATCATACAAGACAATCTTTGGCCCAGACCAAGGTCCCAAAGAATTTCTCAGGTTTCCTTTTTGTAGTTTTATAGTTTTGGGTCTTACATTTAAGTCTCGGACTCACTGTGAGCTGGCTTTTGTACATTCTGTACTCTCCCCACACAGATGTCCTGTTCCCCAGAGTCATTTGCTAAGACGCTCTCTTCTCCACTGCATGTCTGGTAGAGATGTGGGTTTTCTGCTGTGCTCTCTGCTCCATCCCATCACCAGGCTGGTTCCCAATGCTGTGCAGAACGCGCTGAAGTCAGGGATTGTGAGGCCACCCATCTTGTAATTTTCACTGTAGGGTTCTTTCATCTCTAATTATTTTACTTTTTTGTAGGTTTTGTTTTTTTGGTACCAGGGCTCAAACTCAGGTCCTTGCACTTGCCAGGGAGGTGCCGTGCCACTGAGCTATATCCCAGGCCCACTTTTAGTAGCTATTATAAATTAATTTCTATAAATTTCTGTTCATCTGATGTGAGCATAGCTACTTTTGTTCACTTAAAATTTGTTTATTCTGTCTCTCACTTTGTCTGTATGTGTATCTTCTGCTAGTGAAATTAATTCATTGTAGGCAACATATGATTGGATCTATTAAAAACGAGATCTTTTAAATCCATTCAGCTTATCTAAATCTTTTAACTGGAGATTTTCATCTGTTTACAAAGTCACCACGGATAGTAACAAGCTACACTTGTCATTTGTTAATTGTTTTCCCACTGTATGTCCTTTGTTTCTTCCTTACATTTCTTAGAAATGAGTTCCTTCAGTTTTCATGTGTCTGAAAAGACATTTCCCCTTCACTTTTGAAGGACAGCTTTATTGGGTACAGTATTCTTGGCTGGTATTTTTGTTTTGTTTTGTTGTGTCCTGTTCTTTCCTAGCTTGCAATTTTTTTGTTGAGAAATCTCCCATTAGTCTAAAGGAGATTCCTTTATATGTGATTTGTCATTTCTCTCTTGCTGGGTTCAAAATTCTTTGTCTTTGTTATCTTAATTATAATGTGCCTTCTTCAGGTTGAACCTAACTGGAATTGAGTTTCATGGATCTCTACATCCACACTTCTCCCAAGACTTGGCAAGTTTTTAACTATTATTTTGTTAAATATGCTTAGCCTCCCAGAGTGCTGGGATTACAGGTGTGCTCCACCATAACTGAAAAGATCTCTGGGATTTTTAGTGGTAGTTTTTGCGATGAATTTCTTTCATACTATGAATTGTATTTTCTTGCGTCTTACTGAACTTCCCTCGCATCAACTTTTCAGAAATTTTATAAATTTCCTAACAGAGAATTACTGCATACTCTTGAGGGTTTCACATCTCCTTCCTTTCTCTGATTTCTTGGGTCTTTGCATTATACGTGCACACCTTATACAATAGGCATCTTTTCCAACTTTATGAGATTTTGAGACTTTTTAAGGAGAGGCTATTTCCTGTGAGGGTGCTAGGCTGCCAGCAGGGTGTGATTATGTTAGCTCTGATTCTGGGAGGATTCTGTAGTGTGGGCTCTGCGCATGCCCTCAGCTGTGATCCTTGTCAGCCATGTCTGTGGTTGCGCTGGTGGCCTAGGCTGTAAGTGCTTGTGACTACGGGGATGTGGCATAGTTCTGCTGAGGCTGGGGTTGCTGCCTGGATGGCTGCCAGGCTGGTGGCCACGGGGCTCTCCACTGGTGGGAGCTGCCATCTGGCTGGCTGCTGGGCCAAGCACAGGTGCATGTGGGCATGAGCGATGATAGGCTTTGTGCTGGCTTCTCCTGTGCTCATCTGCCTATTCCTTAGGGAATGGGGCACCTCACGGGTCTGAATGTCCCATCTCAGCCTTTGTCTGGGCTCGGGCTCTGAGCAGCTGGGCTTGTGTTACTGCAGCCACCCACGAGGATGGTGGAACGATGGTGGCGACTCAGGAACGGGGATAAACTGTGACTACCAGCCACTGGAAGGGACCACACTCTTGCAGTGGGTCCGGCTTCAAGATGGTGCCAGGACTGGCAGCTTAGGTCATGAGCCTCAAGAGTGTACAACAGTGGTGTCTAGTCTAGTATCAGTAGCGATACAGCCCACGCACTGTAACAGCTCTCTAAACTCTACTCAGGGTCTGTGACGTCGGAAGGCTCCAGTGCAGCCATCTGCAGTGCTAGAGGGGATCTTGGGGGTCTCTACCTTACCTGTTCCCCATAAGCACAGGTCCCTCTTGGATCCAAGCCAATCTGGGCAGAGGAGTGTGTGGAATGGCAGGGCACCTTGCTGCCCTCCTTTCATCAAACTCCTTAAGGACCTTGCCACTCTGGTGTGCCGCTAGTTGTAGTTTGTTTGTGGTCCTTTCTGTGACAAGGATGAGCAACAGACCATTGTACTCAGCCATCTTGCTGATGCGCAACACTAGACTATTCCCTTTTGGTCCTCTTCCTCTTTGCTTTTCAGTTTTAGAGGTTTCCTGTTTGTTTGTTCTGAAATACTAGGGATTTAACCCAGGTGTTCAATCTACCACTGAGCTACAATCTCCAGCCCTTTTTGAGACAGGGTCTTGCTAAGATGCTCAGGAGGTACTTGAACTTGCGATCCTCCTGCCTCAGCCTTCTTCCCAGTGATGGCATTAGCGGTGGACCACCATATCTGTCTAGTTTTGGAGGTTTCTGTGGATATATCCTCAAGCCCAAAGATTCTTTCTCCAACCATTCCAGTCTACTAATAAAGCCTTCAAAAGCATTCTTCATTTCTGTTTCCAGGCTTTTCACTGCCAGCAGTTTTTGGTTTCTTAGACTTTCCATCTTTCTATACTAGCCAGTTTTTCTTGCATGCTTATTTTATTCATTACAGCACCAAGCACAGTGATCATAGCTGTTTTAAATTCCTAATCTGGTAATTCCAGCAACTATACCATAGCTGAATATGGTTATGCTACTTGCTCTTTTTTTTAATTGTGCTTTCGCCTTGTCGTATGTCTTTTATTTTTTTTCATAGTCAGACATGATACACTGGGGTAGAAAAGACGGCTATAAAAAGGCCTCAGGCAATGCGGTGGTGAAGTAAAGGGGAGTGGAAGCCGTCTATCGTCCTCTAACAGGATTGAGTTTGTGCCTCTGAACTGCGAGCCTCACATGAGATTCGCACGCAGCACCCCTGGCCCGGTGGGACAGGATGGCTAGAGGGGCCTGGACGGGGCACATTTTCCTTCTCCCACATCAAAGTCTGGAGTACACTGGACTTGGGCCTTTCCTCTTCCCCAGGACAGCAAGACTCGGATAAATCTTGGTAGGTGAGATTCTGCTAAATAGTCTCCCTGGGGCACATCTGCTAAGAACAGACTGCTCTGGCCTGTCCCAGAAAGGTTGCTTTGCCCTGGAAATAGGAGGTAAAGTTCCCGGAAGTGCGAGCGTCCCGCGTGGGCTCCCTCTGGAGTGTTTCTCAGGGTCTCCCCACACAGAGCCTCCCGCAACGCTTCAGTCCGTCCTGGTTTCCTGCAGCAGCTGCGCTCCTTCCCACGGGTTTCCGCTGATTTTCTGTACTTGTCTGTCGTCCTCTCCAGTTTTGGATGCCACGCTCTGCACTATGAACTCAGTCTTTTGGATCTAAGAAGAGTTGTTGATTTTTCAGTTTGTTCGGCTTTCAACTTACTGTTAGTGTACAGCGGCAGTTTTCAAGCTTCTTATTTAGGCACCGGAGGCCCAGTGTTTTCTTTGAAATCCACACTGCCCCTCATAATTCTGCTCCATGACTGGTATCAGTATTTTAGAAAAACCCTCAATCTCGCTCCAACAAAATACTCAGCTAATCTGATAGATTAATTAGCATTTTTAGATGGCAAAGGCATCGATGTAAAACTAGTGTTAAATACTTTTTTCACTTTTAAAATTAATTCTGCAGATTTGATTTGTTTGAATTGATGTTCATGAATTTTATATAAAATCTCGAGCCAGGCACGGTGGAAACACCCCATGATCACAGCATTCTGGGAGGCAGGAGGATTGCAAATTTAAGCTCAGCTTTACAAACTTACCAACTTAGCAAGATCTTGTCTCAAAATACTAGTAACAATAGTTAAGTTAAAAGATCTGGGGTGCAGCTCAGTATGAAGGCCCTGGGTAATGTACCTTACCCCCAATCTGGAAAGGAAGTAGGAAACTGTTCTCTTTACTTTTAGTGCAACAATAGTACCAACAAATCTTTACAATATATCAGACAGTATTACATATTTCACAGTGTTACGTGTTTTGTTTAAATTTCCTTGTGACAGGACATTTCTCTTTGGGAACAGGATACATTGACTTTGTGTGCATATGATGAATGAACAGTAACCTTGGGTGGCCATGTGTATCCAAATAAATGCATATCACAGGAAGATTTCACACTGCAGCTGCACAAAGAGTGACCAGGTAATCAAACGTAAAACAAAGTTTTCGTTCACACCCTTCTTATGGATTCTGTCCTCAGATTAAGTTATTACCAGATCTGTCAGAACTCCTCTTTGACTATCCATGGGTTCCATCTCCCGTGCTAGTAAAGGGATGCAGAGAGATCCACCAGCAGATTAACAGCAGAGGGCAGCTGGGCTGGGAGACACTACCAGCACTGTCTGCCCAACTCGTGCTGAAGGGTGCCCAGCAGGGGTCTACTATGGAGCTGTTGCTCACTCAGGGGAGAAACCCGCATTCTTTTGGGGGTCACAACAGTGATCTGTACTGTGAGTGTACAGTAGAAAAGCCAGAGCGAGTTGAAATTTCCTTCTAGAGCTCAGAGAAGTTAAGTAACTCATCTAAGTCACACAGCTAGCGAGAAACGGAATTAGTTTGCGGCAGGATCTGCCCAACTTCAGGTCTTTATTACTCTGTTACAAAGTTTTGTTTCCTAGACAGTCACTGTTTTGCATGAAACCTCCAAATGAATGAACAGATTCATATCCTTAGAAGAAAAGAAACAATATCCTGCTTTTTGCCTCATTTTTAACTTGTAAGTTCTGCGAAGCCATCAGGGAACCATACACACGAGAAGTGCATGTGAACACAGAAGAAAATGCGGTGCACATCCTTCTCCCGGCAAATCCCCCACTCACCTGTTAGAATGATGCCCAAAAACATCCAGAAGCAGAGGAAAATGTTCCCTGCCCTGGGACAGTGATCTGTTATGAGCTTTCCTTGAGCCAATGTGAACAAAATTCCAAAAATCTGAAATAAGAGAAACAATTTATATTAATTTTGCTTCTTTAGGGCCGGGGATTTAGCTCAATGGTTCCACCACCTGCCTCGCAAGCACAAGGACCAGAGTTTGATCCCCAGTACCACCAAAAAAAAAAAAAAAAAAAAAAAAAAAAAAAATTGCTTCTTTAAAACATTACATTTTTTTCCCCAGTACCTTTTAAAACTAATATTCTTCACATAATTTGGCATCTAGAAACATTTATTGAAAAGTGAAATTGTTAAAACAAAAGCTATGGTCAAACCCATTATTCACTAGACTGTGTGGTAAAACAGCCAACAAGACTTAAGAGGAACTGAAGGTTTACCTGGGCGGCAGCATTAAGAAGACCAGACGAAGTGCCCTCAGACTCAGGGTACGTGATTTCAACAGCAAATTCAAACCCCAGGGGGAGGTAACCAGTCATGAAGAAGCTAGGAAAACCAAGCCGCCATTATAGAAAGAACTATCGGGACAACAGCACACACCATATCTCAGGCCTACTCCAGTGGTTCACGCAGGGAGTACTGTGAGGTTGTTATGTGAAAGCGAGGAACTATTACTGTTAACCAAGTGACCAAAGTCACAAGAACTGAGAAGCTCCCCCAAAACCAGAGAAAAAAAATCACCTCTACTTTTCTAAGTCAGCTATCTTTATCACCAATAAAGTTACTTGGACTCAGTAAGGCTTACACATTTTTGTTTTTGTGTTTTTGAGTCAGAGTCTCACTATGTAGTTGAGACTGACCTGGAACTCACTATGTAGTCCAGGCTGGTCTCGAACTCACAGCGATCCTTCTGCCTCAGCCTCCTGAGTGCTGGGATTACAGGCGTGCGCCACCATGCCTGGCTCAAGGCTTATACATTTTTATCAGCAGACTTTCCTTTTCTTTTTTCCTCCTTCCTCACTTCTGCTTTTCTTTCTTACTAGGGATTTTACCCAGTGCCTCTGTTCTGAGCTATATCCCCAGCTCCCCTTAAAAAAAAATTTTTTTAAATTTTTGAGACAGTCTTGATAAATCACTGCTCTCCAGGCAGAGCTTGAATTTGTGATCATCCTACCTCAGCCTCCCAGAAGGCTAGGGTTATAGGTGTGCACAAGCATACTAGGCTAAACTATTTTTTACAGTTTTGAAGAATTATACCCTTATGGACACACAAGGATCTAATAGGGTTAAAATATTAAAGGACCTTTGGGTGAGCTTAAAAAAATCAGTAAACTAAAGTAATAATACTTCAGAATTACAAGAGCATGTTAACTTTTCTCCTAAACACACCTGATACTTACCCAAGGATCCCTCCAGTGACAAACACGATGATAATGTAGCCCAGGTCCAACGTGAAAGTAAATATAATCATTCCAATAAAAGACAAAATGTAAACTATCAGAGTAGTCTGTCTAAAACAAAACAACAAAGTTGTTAGGAATTTTCCTAGGCATATAAAAATTACGTGGCTGGCCACTACTCTATCCATACAGCAATAAATCTATTAGCTCAATCAGAAAAGGCTAAGACGGGCATGTTGGCGCACGCCTGTAATCCCAGCACTTGGGAGGCTGAGGCAGGAAGATCGCCGTGAGTCCGAGACCAGCCTGGGCTACATAGTGAGTTCCAGGTCAGTCTCAACTTAGTGAGACCCTGTTTCAAAAGACCAAAAAGGCTACTCATGAGTATTTGAGGATCCTGTTCCACGTGAATCATATTTCAAGATTCAAATAAAATTTCCCCTCTTCCACATGCCTTCCCTAACCCCTACAGCGTACAAGATTCTCTTCCCATCTCCCTTATCCCTTACACCTACACACCTGGCATGTACGATTCAATTTTACTGTGCCTACGTGAGCGCCTTAGTAGCCCCATTTACAGCACAAGTCCCTTAAGGACAGAACTCGCCTACCACTGGCCATAGTCCCTGCCAGGCGAGATGTGCACAGCAGGGAACGGAGGAGTACCAGGCAGCTACCCTGGGAACCCAAAGCCACCCCAAGAATGCACTGCTGTACCCGCCAAGTCTCCTAGTGTATCATGGACCAAGACTACTAAGGAATTTAACCCTGTGCACATGTTCCTTTCACCTACAAATTGAGCAGATCCCCTTCTGAGCTATTTCATAATAAAACCACAGTATTGTCTTAAATTATGGGAGAATTATCCTGAAGAATTTCAAGGTCAGAGATACTTCCGGAAGGGTTTAGAATAATACAGCAGTTAAATGTAGCCAGACCTTGAAAAGTGTACTTGACAGAGTTCCGTATATATTCACGAACAGTTCCATTCCTTAATTTTCCCAAGCAGACGGGAGAAGCCCTAACCCCTCTAGCAGGTGTGGCCTGGGGCTGGGGCTGTGGTTGGGTGGGAAACCATTCGTCTAACACTTGCAAGGTCCTGTGTTGGATCCCATCACCACAAAACATATGATGAAAAAGAAACTGGCCCTTCTTTTAGGGTCAAAGTAGAAGAACGCTGCCACTGAAACCCTGCTCTGGTTTCCCAGTCAGTATCACTCCCTCTTTCTTTTATGTTAAAAAAACACTGTCTCCATATATAGGCACAATTAAAATAGCATTTTCATACCATGCATTGTGTTACAGTTAAATGGTACTGTGGTTTAGGGACATTTTGGTGAAAAATTTTTTTTTTTCAAAAAACAGAAGTCTTATGCTCAACAATATTTTTTTGATAAGAACAATATTTTGTATTTTAAGCCCACAGAAAAAGAAAGATGAAGTTTGTCAAAAGTCAAAGGTTCCTTAGAAAGAGCTTTTCTTTTAAAAATGTAGACAAGCTGCCTTCTAAAGAAGCATGCACGGGCTTGGTTAGAGCAGAAGGTTCATAGGTATCCAAGTTCTCGAGGTTGAAGTAAGTATGACCAATCAAGTGAAACAACATGTAGATTGCTGAAACAGTTACAAAATGGAAGGAAGTGTTTGGTAACACTTTAAATCTCTTAAAATAAAAAGGGGAAGCTCTACAACCCCACCCGCCACATGCCCTTCACTCACTTGTACGTTTTGGTGTAGTCCAGCCACAGGCCGCACAGGATGGAGCCCAGCATTCCGGCCACCACCAGAGTGAGCCCGATCCTTCCCGCATTCACCTCCTGACCCTGAAAACCACGTGCACGAGAAGCCGATCAGACACAGACTCTGCACACTCACCCTGTCCGCAGTCACGGGGAACGATCAGATACACCGAGGCACTCGTTGGGAAGACTCGGTACTTGGCTTAGAGTTGGTGAGCAGCAGCAGGTAGAAAACCAACCAGAAAAAATAAAATAAAATAATGGGAGAAGTGAAAAAGGAAAAATTTCTTTGGTCCTCCATGATTAAAAGTACAATTTCTGTGAGGCCGCTTAAGTAATGTCTGAAAAGGGTTTGCACAGCACAGGTCCCTTCTTTTAGGAGCAGAAAGGCCACACACAGGTCACCGTGAACGTGAAAATGGCCCGGGAGAGGGAGCCCAGCCCTCCGCTCGGCCTGGTGAGGTAGCCGCAGTGTGATGACCGATGCGTTCCGGGTCCTGCTCCTCCACCCTTCTCCACCTACAAAGCCTGTCCTCTGCTCCGCTCCCTGAGACCTCTCCCCGCAGGAGGGACGCTGCGCAGTCCACGAGCTCTTTCCAGTTGGTGAAATTTTGCTTCACAAATGTGTTCTCATTACCAACAAAAGTAAATCTTTTACACCGACAAGATTACAACCCTAAATCTTATGATTACACGAACAGGAATTACACGGAGTAAAGAAACACCCGAAGCAAGGAATGCAGTGTGATGAAAGAGAAGCTCACCTCGTAATATGTCAGTATCATTTGGTTCAGCAATGTTGAGACCGAATAAAATGCCCCAGTCATGATACCTGAAATAATACAGAAGTAATGACGCATGTATCAGTTCAGAAGTGACCTGGAGCTCCGTGTCACAGCTGTGAAAATACAGTGTTTGCTTTTTTTTTTTCAGCTTTAATTGAGTTTATTGGTACATTTTAGGGATACAGTACAGTTACATTCATTGTTGGGATCTTGTACCTCTACATGACAGGTCTTGATTCTCATTTTTTCCCCTTACCTCTGCCCTCCCTTCACCCCCTCCTCCCCTCCCCATCTACAAACACTTTATTTTCATCTTTTCATTCTCTCACATTTTTTTCTTTTCCCTTTTTGTTCTTCCCCTACGTATCACACCTTCCCTACACCTTTAGCTCCTTTCCTCCCATTTCTAAATGTCAGTAATCTTATTAGAATCTTATGCATTGTTGCAGAATATTCACACCAGGGAAACTATTTGGTATTTACACATGTGGGACTTATTTATTTCACTTAGGAGTATATCTTCAATATGTATCCATTTTCCTATGAATGAATCTATTCTCTCGCTCTTTATGGCTGAGTAATATTCCATTTTATAGAAAAACCACATCTTCTTTATCCAGTTTCCAACGGATGGGCAAATAGGTTGTTTCCAAGATTTAGCTATTACAAACTGTGCCGCTATAAACATGGGTGCACATACTTCTCTGTGATATGATTCTTTTAGTTCTCTTGGAAAGATACCCAACAGAGGGATGGCTGGGTCAAATGGAACCTCCAGTCCAAGCTCTTTGAGGTATCTCCATATTGATTTCCATAGTGGTTGCACTAGTCTGCACTCCCACCAACAATGGAGGAGGGTTCCTTTCTCCCCACAACCCCGCCAACATTTGTTATTGTGTGATTTCTTGATAGCAGCCATTCTTTGTGGGGTGAGGTGGAATCTCAGTGTTGTTTTCATCTGCATCTCTCGAATGACCAGTGATGTGGAACATTTTTTCATATATTTTCTTGCTGCTTTCACTTCTTTGTATGAGAAATGTCTGTTCATTTCGGATGCCCATTTTTGGATCGGGTCTTTATATTTGGGGGGACTGATTGTTTTGAGTTCTTTATATATCCTTGATAATAGTCCTTTGTCTGAGGTACAGCTGGTAAAAATTTTTTCCCACATTGTAGATTGTCTCTTAGTTCTGCTAATGGTTTCTTTTGAAGTACAGAAGCTTTTTAGTAAGATGAGATCCCAGTTGTTGATTCTTTCTGCTAGTTCCCGTGCTACTGAGGATTTGTTCATAAAGTCTTTTCCTATACCAATGTCTTCCAGAGTTCTGCCTAACTTACTTTCCAGCAAGTTTAATGTTTCTGTTTTAATATTTAGATCTTTAATCCATTTGGATTTTAATTTAGTGCATGGCGAAAGATAAGGGTCTAATTTTAATCTGTGACAGGTTGATATCCAGTTTTTCCAACACCATTTATTAAAGAGGCTATCTTTCCTCCACTGAGGATGGTGAGCTCCTTTGTCGAAGATGAGGTAGCTGAGTACATCTGCATTTGTTTTTGTGTCTTCCAGTCTGTTCCATTGATCCTCAGGCCTATTTCTTTGCCAGTACCATGCTGATTTTATCACAGTGGCTTTGTAGTATAGTTTCAAATTGGGAATTGTTACACCTGGTGCCATGTGACTGTTGCCTATAATGGCTTTTGCTATTCTAGGTCTCTTGTGGTTCCAAATGAATTTTTGGATTCTTTTTTCTAGTTCTGTGAAATATAGTGTTGGAATTTCAATTGGCATTGCATTGAATGTATATAGCAGTTTCGGTAGTATGGCCATTTTCACTATGTTGATTCTTCCTACCCAGGAGCAGGGGATATCTTTCCATTTTTTTATATCCTCTTCGATTTCTTTTTTCAGAGTGCTGTAGTTTTCAGTGTAGAGATCTTTTGTTTCTTTTGTTAGATTGATTCCTAGATACTTCATTTTTTTGGATGCTATTGTAAAAGGAATTTTTTCCCTTATTTCTCTTTCTGTCTGTCTGTTATTTGTGTATAGAAAGGCTATTGATTTTTGGGTATTCACCTTGTATCCAGATACTTTACTGAATCTGTCAATTAAGTCTAGAAGTTTTTTGGTGGAGTTTTTTGGATCTTCAATGTAGAGTATCATATCATCAGCAAATAATGATAGTTTAACTTCTTCCTTTCCTATCTTTATTGCTTTAATTTCTTTCTCTTGTCTAATTGCTGTGGCTAATGTTTCCAGAACTATATTGAAGAGAAGTGGCGATAGTGGGCATCCTTGTCTTGTTCCTGATTTTAACATGAAGGTTTTCAGTTTTTGGCCATTCAATATGATGTTGGCTGATGGTTTTTCATAAATAGCCTTTATTAAATTGAGGTATAGACCATCTATTCCAATTTTTTGCAGGGTTTTTATCATGAATGGGTGTTGAATTTTATCAAATGCTTTTTCTGCATCTATTGAGAGGATCATATGGTTTTTGTCCTTGACTTTGTTAATATAATGTATTACATTCACTGACTTTCGTATGTTGAACCACCCTTGCATCTCTGGAATAAATCCGACTTGGTCATGATGGATGATCTTCTTAATAATCCTCTGTATTCTGTTTGCTAGTATCTTATTAAGGATTTTTGCATCTATATTCATTAAGGAGATTGGTCTGTAGTTCTCCTTTTTGGTTGTATCTTTCTCTGGTTTGGGAATCAGAGTGATACTTGCTTCCAGGAATGAATTTGGAAGTATAGCTTCTCTTTCAATTTCATTGAAAAGTTTGAAGAGTAATGGTAGTAGTTCTTCTCTAAATGTCTTGTAAAATTCAGCAGTGAATCCATCAGGGCCTGGGCTTTTCTTTGTTGGTAAGTTTTTAATTACATTTTCAATTTCACTGATTGTGATTGGGGTGTTTAAAATGTTTTTATCTTCTTCGTTCAACTTTGGTAATTCATAAGTATCTAGAAATCTGTCCATTTCTTCTGTGTTTTCCATTTTATTAGAGTACAGGTTCTCAAAGTAGGTGTTCATGATCCTCTGGATTTCTTTCGGATCTGTTGTGACTTCGCCTTTTTCATTCCTAATTGCATGGATCTGAGCCTTTTCTTTCCTTTTTTTGATAAGATTAGCTAAGGGTTTGTCAATTTTATTTATTCTTTCAAAAAACCAGCTCTTTGTTTCATTTATTTTTTGTATCGTTTTCTTAATTTCAATTGCATTGATTTCTGCTCGGATCTTTATAATTTCCTCTCTTGTTCGAGCTTTGGGTTTTTCTTGCTCTTGTTTTTCTAGGAGTCTAAGTTTCATCGTTAAGTTGTTTATTTGAGCCCGCTCTGTTTTCCTAGTGTGGGCATTCAATGTTATGAATTTTCCACGTAGAACTGCTTTCATTGTGTCCCAAAGATTCCTGTATGTTGTATTGGCATTCTCATTTATTTGTAAAAACTGTCTAATTTCTTCTTTAATTTCCTCTGTAATCCATTGATTGTTTAGGAGAGTGTTGTTCAGTTTCCATGTGCTTGTGAAGTTTCTATAGTTTCTTGTGCTATTGATGTCTAGTTTGATTGCACTATGATCTGATAATAAACAGGGGATGACTTCAATTTTTTTGCATTTATTTAGACCTGTTTTGTGAGCCAGTATGTGGTCTATTTTGGAGAATGATCCATGTGCAGCCGAAAAGAATGTATATTCTGGTTTTTGGGGGTGGAATACTCTATAAACATCTATTAAGTCCATGTGTTCCAAAGCTTGGTTCAGTTCTATTATTTCATTGTTGATTTTCTGCCTAGTAGATCTGTCAATTTGTGATAGTGGGGTATTTAAATCCCCCACTACAATTGTATTAGTGCTTATTTGGTTTTTCATGTTACTTAATATTTGTTTTATATAGTTGGGGGCATTTATATTTGGTGCATATATGTTTATGATTGTCAGCTCTTCCTCTTGAATTGTTCCCTTTACAAGGATGTAGTGTCCTTCTTTGTCTCTCTTAATGAGTTTTGGTTTGAAATTTACTTTATCTGAGAATAAGATTGCTACCCCTGCTTTTTTCTGGACTCCTGACGCATGGAGAATTGTTTTCCATCCTTTCACTTTCAGTCTATGGGCTTCCTTTTGCACTAGGTGTGTTTCTTGTATACAACATATTGTTGGATTTTGCTTCTTAATCCATTCTGCCAATCTGTTTCTCTTGATTGGTGAATTGAGGCCATTAACATTGATGGTTATAACTGATATATTTTGACTTATTCTTGTCATGTTATTGTCCTTTTGTTGACTCTTTTTACTTTTTCTCCCATCTCCTTTTAGTTTCTTGCCTTGCCTATTTGATTTGGTCTGTTGGGCCTCATGTTATTGTGAACTTCGTTGTCCTTTTCTAGGATATTGTTTAGAATTCCTTGCAGTGCTGGTTTGGTGTTCATGAAATTTCTCAGGTGCTCTTTGTCGTGGAAGTATCTTATTTCCCCATCTATTTTGAAAGAGAGTTTTGCAGGATACATCAGTCTAGGTTGGAGGTTCTTTTCTTTTAGGACTTGGAATACCTCACTCCAGGCTCTCCTTGACCTAAGGGTTTGTGTTGAAAAGTCTGCTGTGATTCTAATGGGCTTTCCTTTGCATGTGATTTGTTTTTTTTCTCTTACTGCTTGTAGTATTTTGTTTTTCTGTTGGATTTCTGGAATCTTGATTATTATATGTCTAGGTGTAGATTTTTTTTGATCGTGGCTAATTGGAGTTCTATATGCCTCACTTATCTGTATGTCTAATTCTTCCCATCTGTTTGGGAAGTTTTGTGTCATTAATTCTGTGAAGAGCTTTTTTATGTCATTTGCATTTTCTTCTGTTTTTTCATGAATTCCTATCAGTCTTATGTTATTTTTCTTTGTATCGCCTAGGAGTTGTTGGATTGATTTCTCATGATTCCTTACTGTTTTTAAGAGAACTCTTTTTTCACGGTCACTGACTGCGATCCTATCTTCTATATCTGAAATTCTATCTTCGCAATCTTTTATTCTGTTGCGTACACTTTCAATAGAGTTTTTAATGTCCTGGATATCTGTTTGAATCTGTTTTACGGATTCTACAATGTACTTTTTAGGCAACCGACAAAGTTAGTGACGACTGCCATTCCCTTCGGAGATGTGTACCGGGCAATTTAACACTAAAGTGATGAGAGATCAGGATCTCGGTTTGGCTGTGTCCCCCCAACAATCATGTGCCCGCTTGTCCCCAGTATGGTGGGGTTGAGGGCCCTGGAGGCGGGGCTTAGAGCAAGGTCCTTAGGGCATGGGGCTCCATCCCCAGGAGGGGTAACACGGCTTGCGGATGTGTTGCAGAGCAGGCGCTCTTCTCTGTGGGCCCCTTAGCACGTGGCCACTGCCCACTCGCTCCTCTCCCACGCTGTGGTGCAGCCAGGACCTCAGCACCCACTGAGCACACGGGGCCACCTGATCTTGGCCCTTCAGACTCCGGAGCTGAAGAGGTTAAATGCTCCGCTTTTCTTTATGAGCTTCCCAACCTCAGATGTTTTGTGATAGCAACAGAAAATGGATTAATATGCTGTAATAGAGTTCTGTCCTAAGACTACTGTTGTTTAGATTCAGATATACTGACCATAAATCATCCCCCAACATACACCACTGTATTCAGTGAGTCCTCCAGCCATGGGTTATTTACTGAGCAACCACAGTAAGTGGAGCCAACGCTGTGAAATGTGTGCCAGGACCCCCGTTCCAGAGAGATGACCTCGGATCAGATTTACAGGGTAATTTGTTATACGTGACAATATTAATTGAAGACTACTTAAAAGGAGAAACACAAACAGTCACCAGGACTCACCTGCACGGGTTTAAACCCCAATGCGTCCTCGCGTGTACTGAGTGGATTCCAGTGAGCTTCCTGACCTGGCTGAGCTTTAAACCCAGTCTCGGTCTCGGTCACTCACTCTCAGGTTCCAGCCACACAAACGCTACGGAGAACACTGCAGTGAGCTCGCTCACTGCCCAGCCAGGTCACACATTAGTGCTCAGTGAGCTTGCTCCAGACTGGCTTTGCAGACCTCTCCCAAACCTAGTCTCCTCTTCTTTCCCAAGGGTAACCTCCAGCTTGATCTTGATGTGTAGAATTTTATATATTCCTACGCATGCATATTTAAAACAATTGCCCACTTTATATAAACAGGGTATGACTGAAACACATTTGGAACATGCTCTTATGGTGTGACTCACTATGACGGCTTTGAGCTCTACCCGCGTTGACACTTTCCATTCTAGTTTATGAGTTCTCTCTGTTCATTCCACTGTGGGAATGTATTTAGATTTAGTCATCTATAGTCTTATCAACAGATAGCTACGTGCTTTTCCCCAGTTTCCAGGCTGTGCCTGCCTGTAATCCCAGCACTCAGGAGGCTGAGGCAGGAGGATCACTGTGAGTTCGAGATCAGCCTGGGCTACATAGTGAGTTCCAGGTCACTCTCAACTACATAGTGAGACCCTACCTCAAAACACTAAACAAACAAACAAACAAACAAATTAATTAAAAAAATAAATAAAACAAAACTGCAATGAATATCGTTTTTGTTCTTACATACAAGGGCTCCTCCAAGAATATATCTAGGAGAATCTTTATGATGTGATCCAATCACTTCTCAAGGTGACTGTACCCACTTATACTAGTAGCAGAGTTTCCAAAGCTTCACATCTTAGCCAAATTTGTCATGACATTTTTAGGATTTTTGTGTGTTTTCTGGCAATATGAACGTGCATAAAATAGCCTATCTCACTCTGTCTTCCATGTGTATGTCCTTTATTACTAGCATGGTCTGGCATCATGTATGCATATACACAGGAGCACCTGGCTTTCCCAACTGTGTTTTTATTGATCTGCAAGTTATTTTTCTTATGGATACTAATCCTTTGTTGGTTATATGCACTGCGGACAATTTCTCATTGTCTTACTATTTTGTCTTTTCATTTTAATGGTGTCTTTTTAGAAAAGGCCATTATTTTGATGTAATCATATTTATCAATATGTTTCTTTAGGATTTATGTTAATTGCATTAAGAAATCCTTAAGAAGGGCTGGGGATTTAGCTCAGTGATGCCGCCACCTGCCGTGCAAGGATCCGAGGTCAATCCCCAATACCAAAAAACAAAGCAAAACAAAAAATCTTTAAGAATATTACAGTCTGCTGCATTCATTCCTAAAACTTTACTGTTCTGAGTTTTACTCTTTGATTGCCAATCCCCTGCAATCCATTTTCACACATGATACGGAAACCTCTAATTCCACCTGACTTTCCCATATGGTCAATTACCCCAGACAATTTATTAAGTTCTCCTCTGCCAAACCTCAAGTTTTCATATGTTTATAATAGGTCAGTCACCGGATCAGTTTGTAAATATTCCAGTTTTTCTTTTTCCAGGCATGGCTGTGTGACTAAATGTGAGCAAGGTCACACTCTCTATTTTTCGCCTCATCAACTGTGGAAAGGGGTAGAAATGCCAGAGTCACAGCAGGACCGTGCTACCAACTGATACTCAACATGCATGGCAAGAAATACTCCGGCACTGCTGGGCCACTCCCCTGGATCTCTCTGGCGGTCGCACTGCTGTAGCCACCTTAGGCTGTGACAAGTGATGGATGCACAGGTGGTCCCCGTGCTCTGTCCTTCCCAGCGATCCACCACCTACCCCTTGCTACTTTTGGCATCTCAATCATCCAGCGTAATAAATCTTTTTCTTTTTCTTCCTTGGTACCAGGGATCGAACTCAGGACCTTGTGCTTGCAAGGCAGGCGGCAGAACCAGTGAACCAAATGCCCAGCCCCAGCGTTATAAACCTTGATAGCTGAAAAGGAGTCCCTCACCTGGCTTTCATCAAAATTTTCTTTGTTATTCTTGGCTCTTATTCTCTCAAGGAATTTTGGAATTGGTCAGGTTCTATTACGATCCCTGCTTAAGCAAGACTACAGGAGAAGCTCTGCAGCTGGTCTGAATGGCACTGGCCTCTGCTAGTTGCTCAGCTCCCATGGAGTGTGGGGAAGCACCTGGACAGACGGGCTCACAAGGAAGGCTGAGGGTGCAAGCGAGGCTGGGCCCAGGCTGAGTGCACGCTGCTGCGCTACACCCTGAGGTACCTGGAACCTGGTTCAGACCCAGGAAGGACAGCAAGAGTTTGGAGGAAGGCCTTTTGTAGCAAGGCAGGCTTCGTGGCCTAAATCTAGAGGATGGTATTGTCTGCATTTCAGATAGCAAAAGGAAACAGCTGGGATAGTGATCATTTTTTTCTGTACACAGCCTGACCTCAACAAACTTGTCTCAGTGTCTGGTTCCTGAGTTCTGGACACTATGTGCATTTCTGCAAAACTGTCTGAGGAGTGCTAGTCCCCATCCAGATTTCTCTATGTGCACGGCTGCTGCAACCTTATACACCAAACACGAGGCACAGCGGGGGACAAGTGCTTGCCCAAGAGCTGTGGCGCTACCTTCACTGGGACATTATGCTCCGAGCTCTGTGCCCTCTGGTGAAGAAATAAGAGGCCAAGAAATTTCCCACCCAGCTGGAAGGGAGCCACTGTGGAACTCTCTGCCTGTGTAAACATGCAGAGAGGGCAAAAGAGACAATGGCACAGAAGTGCAGAACAAAACGCAGGTGTGTGCGTGTTGAGGCGTATCTCTGTGTGTGTCTGTGTGTGAGTGTGTCTGTGTGTGTCTGTGTGTGTGTGTGTCTCTGTGTGTGTGTGTCTGTGAGCCAGTGCTTCCAAGCCGGGTGGAGAGTTGCGTGCTGGAGAACAGTGAGGGGTAAAAGAGAGATACAAAAAAGTTTTCTTCAAGGACAGCCTTAAGGAATCAACTTAGTGTCACAGGTAGTGAGCCAGGGCAGTTTCTCTGCGTCCTAGTTTTGAATTTTAGGTTTAACCTAGAGAGGGAAATTACCAGCCACAGAAAAACATTCAAGGGTGAGATGATATAACATGTGAGACGGGCTTTAAAATATTCCAGGAAGAAAATGAGGGAAGTGGACAAAGCAAGAGTGACAAAAAGCTGGAGACCTGAGGAGCTGGGTGGCTGGGGACACACCTGATGGGTCCAGTGGAGCTGCAGAGATTAAAGGGTCTACTTTTGTGGCTGACAACATTAAAAAAAGAGGAACTAAAAAAAAAAGAACTAATCCAGGGAAATGAATGAAGAGTTCGAGGTAGGACATGTCACAATTCTAAAATGTTATGTACTAGGATGCAGGCCTGCAAACACATGAAAACAACGCAGCAGCTACAAGTGACTTGTGAGGGGGAGCAGGACGGAAACGGGGTCCTGGAGGTCAACACGGAGAGTGTCAATGCAAGAGATGAAACCCGAAACGTCCGGAAACTGAAAAGAACCAACGTGTCCGTACCTGTAGTCAGGGCTACAGAGTGAGAGGTGAGGACAAATACCTGTCAGCTACCCTAAGAGATCTAGAAAGATGAGAAGTTTTTAAAATTAGGACTGGTTACAGTGACTCCCTTCATGTCTAGTTTTCATGTGGGAGTCAAAACAGACGCCAGCTGCACATGGCCGATGAAAGGAATTGCTGAACTTTCCCAGCCTGACAGAGCCATCCGTCCGGTCGTAAAGGGGCCAAAGTGCTCCTCGAGAACGCAAAAAGACAGTGTTTCTCCTTTTGAGATCTATTTTTCCTTTCATTTTTAAACATGTAAAAAAAACCCACCTTAGCATTTTTGCTTTTAGTTCAAAATCTAAGTTCATAACCACCCTGTAGAGTTCTCAAACCAATCTCCTTAAGATTCAAACCACTGTGTTAAATGAAAACCATTCACAGTGACTTCAAAGAAAATGCAAGAAAACCACTTACCATAAGAGATCAACAGAAGAACAAAGGGAAGGTTTTTAAACAGGTTTCTTATTGATTTCTTATAGGAGTACTCTGCGGGGGGGCTGTCTTGAAGAGCTGCTTGAGCCTGGCTCGGTGGGTAGGGAGGCTTTTCCCTGAATGCTGGGAATGTACATAAAAAGAACAGTATGTGTCAACATATAGGTAATATATTACCACATATATAACTATATGTATCTTTCTTAGTGAACAGACAATTCAGTTTAAGTTTAAAGAGGTACAAAAGGCTTTCATGGTGAGGTTTCTCATTTTCACTCATTTCTTAGTGAAAACTAGTTTGGCATTATCATCTCAGCAATCTAAAACTTAAGAGATTTGGCCAATTCCCAAGCTGAGCTGCAAAACCATCAGTGAAGTGCCACAAGCTTGACCACTGATTATTCCACTTTTGGGTAATCAAGATTTAATTTTTACTACATCCAAGATTCTATTTTTAAATTCAGTTCAGTTTATAATTAGAAGTAGCCATTAGAGTAAGCCAATGTACTACTTAACTTTTAGAGGTCTATCTTGAATTGGTGACTGTCCTCTCCTGAGATCTGTACACAGTTCATCACCGAACCCAATTATGCCTCATGCTGAAAGGGTGCAGTGGATTCCCGGGCATGGGACTAGGTCTTTCCTGCTGACTCACTGGAGATGCACAGGAAAATGCAAGGGTAAAGCTAAGACAGGAGAGCGTGGGTGTCTGATGCCGTAAACTTCAGCACTGTTTCTAGTTAGATTTCGCACCATTCTCAGCCAGACACCAAGAACCTCCCCTACTTAAAAAAAAAATCATACTTATTAATTTACGCTAGAAAGCTGGGGAGTGAACCAGGGCCTTGCCCATGTGAGGCAGGTGTTCCATCACTGAGTCACATCCCTGGCCCTGAAGACCCCTTCAGGTGTGCTGAGAAGGGTCTGGCAACTGCCTCCAACACAAGGTGAGGGGGAGAGTTCAGTCGGGTTAGTGCTATGGGGTGGAAAAGTGTGCTCCAAAGGCCCAAGTGTTAAAAGCTTGGTCCCAGAGAAGCAAAAGATTCCCGAGTGGGAAGCTTCCAGGTGGAACCTAGCAGGATCTTAGGTCATGGGGTGTGCCCTTGGAGGGAGGGAGAGGACCCCAGCCCCTTCCTCTTTATCGCCAACCACGGACTAGAACCTCCAAAATTATGAGTCAAAATAAACCTTTTCTCTTCATAAGCTAATTCTCTCAGATATATTCTTACAGTAGCAGAAAGCTGACTAACATAGCTGACCAGAAGTCATGAATAAGGGACAGAAAAGTTGAAGAGCTGAAAAGTTGATAGAAGGTACTTCAGGAATTAAAATCTTGTCTTTGTAATAACCCAAAATTCTAAATTATTCACTCCAAATTTTTATATACAATGGGAGGAAGATACTGCACCATGGAGTGTGAGATGCCTGTGCTCACTGATCTTGCCAGGTACCAACAGGTTTCCACACAACCAAGTCTCCATTACCACAAATGTTAGATGTCACTATTAAAAGTGTTTTGTTTTCAAAGACTTCATGAAAAAACATATCCCTTAGAATTAATGAAACAGTAAATTTAAAAAGAAAAAGCAAGGTAAACAGATTCAAGGAAAACAATAATCTTCCTTGGGAAGATTTGTAACCTCTGCTTTTCATTCTGTCACATTTCTGCCTTTCTCTTTCTTCCTCCTTTTGTTCATGACAATTTCTTTCTTGCAACAAGTGAGGCCCATCTTATTGTCTGAAAGTGGGATAGACTTGATGAACTGAATCAACTGGAATCATTTGGAAGCTTAAATCAGATTCTGAGACTGTATGGAGGGTTGGATAATCAAAACCTCTAGAATGTAACTTGAAAACTGATAAAGGGTGATTAAAAACTATAGTGAATGCTGAAAGTTCTTAATTTATATGGTAAAAGACATGTTGCCATTAATCCCCCTAAAAATATTTTTCCTTGCTTCAAACATACTTATCTCATCATTCTCGACACTGGAACAGTCTGTTATGTCTTAGGGGTGCTGTCCTGGTTGCCTCCATGACCTAACTTATTAAAAATGTTTACCTTCCATGGTCATTTTGAATTTGAGAAAGAGCCAAGAGTCACTCGGTGCCAGAAAGGCGGATGAGGACACACTAAGGCCTTTAGGAGCCTGCCTTTCTCCTCAATGACACTCAGCAGCGACATTCACCATATTTTTTATCATACTTTGTAAAGACACTCAGGAAAGAGGACTTCAAGAATTGCTTTACAAAGTGGCAAAAATGGGCTGGGGATTTAGCTCAGTGGTGCCACTGCTGCCTCATAAGTGCAAGGTCTCGAGTTTGATCCCAGGTACCAAAAAAAAAAAAAAAAAAAGTGGCAAAAATGATGGAATAAATGTGTTCAAAGTGAGGGGGAGTATGCTGAGGAGGATTAACGTCAATGTGTCTTTTAATAATCATCTTCAAACTTCGGTCATCATTTTGACCACACCTTGTATGGCACACACAAAACTGTCCACATGACATCAATACAGCCAACCACGCTTATAAAAGTAACTCTTATTACTGCCACAAAATAATGTGACTCTCTCATTCTATTTGGTACTAAAAAAGAAAATTATTTGCTGACCCAAACATTATTTATGATATAACTTAAACCTATCAAACTAAAACATTTCTATTTTTACATTCTTATACATCTCGCAACTGGTTCAAGAGAAAGCTATGACTCACAAATACAGACTACTTAACATCCTTACACTGCAGCACTGGTAGCTGTGAAACCTTTAAGCTGTTCCAATTCTTCCTCTTCCTCTCACCCTATCTGATCCTCGCATGGCCAGAATGTCTGGCGCCTTTTCCTAAGTCCCTCTGTACCCTACACTTAGATAGGAGACATCTCTTTTATTAACACTGCTAACACAGAACTCACAGCTGTAAACAAAGTGTCAGACTGAAAACTGCTAACAAGACACTCCTGGGTATAAGTCCCCTTCTTCGGGGTTTTTATTTACTGTGGTAAAGTCAGTTTAAAAAAGGCCCAAATCTGAACTCAAAATTTCATGGAAAAATAAAAATAATTCTTACCACTCTTCAACTCCACTTATTTATTTTCCTTTTTTAAGACTTACTGTCTAAATACAAGTATTATCTTTTAGTTTCTGATGTTCTCTTGGCAAAAACAAGTCTCTAGCTGCTACACACTTAGTAAAGTCACATTTAAATCTGCATTACAAAAAAGATGAGTAAAAAGCCACTGATCTATGATCTTGTTGATGGTGAATTACTATGATAAATATGGTTTTTCCATTCCCTTTGAAACTGAAAAACGACAGCCTTCCACTGTTCTTCTCTAAAATACTTGTGCCATCGTTTTCCATCCTGGTGTTAGGCATACAAAGTAGCCAAGTCATTCTTGGGCACGGCATTTGAACTTTTCCTCCTAGCATGAATATGTAGCATTCCGCTTGCTCATACTTTCTGAAATCATATTGTAACAGTACCTTTTGATTTACTTTGTATCCTTGTGTGGTTCAAACATTTATATATACTCCCTTGTTTGAGGCCAAATGTAGGTTTGAACATTGGCTCTGCCCTATCTTACTATATGATTTTGAGGAAGTAAATTCCTGTATCGTGGCTTTTAGCTTTCTCATCTACAGGATGGAAATAATAACACATTGTTATAAGGATTATATGACATGAAATATGTAAAATAATTTTGTAATTATACAATGATACATAAAATATATTACTTTATTTGAGAAATATTTTTAAAAATTAGACACTTTACCTTAGGAGCTTAAAATTTGTATAGAGTGAATCAAATATATTTGTTAAAACTTTACAGCCCATATACAGTCATTTTGAATAGAAGACTCAAACTTAAATTCTGCATATGTTATATATACCTGGGCTTAAATACCGTAATATGAACTATTTCTAGTGGCATTCCCATGATTCCTGTCATTCACACACTTTACTGAATCAGGAAAGCAACTGAATTGACACACTTGAGTGAAATGATAAGCTTACTGCTCTGCTGCACAAGAGCAGGTTTTAAATACAACAGCATAACCACTTATATAAGAAGAATCTGAACTGGAACAGAAAACCAAGGCCAAGGAAAAATTAAAATGATCTACTTTTTAGGAAACATTTTATATATGGAGTTAGAGTGCCTAAACATAAATCTGATCCTGAGTGTTTAAAAACTGTGATTTTGAGCAAATTAAATTTAAGTCCTGTGACCCAGTTCCCTCATGTGTACAACAGAAGTGATAGTAGCCGAACATCCCTCCAAAGGTTTTGAGGATTCACTGAGGTGTAGCACACCTGCACCTCTACCCATGTTTGGCACCAATCAACCACCCAGATGCGAGAGGGACAACAGAGTTCGCCCAACAAGGATGGGGAATTCAGTGGAAAGCCTGTGTTAAATCCCAGAAACACCAGATGGATTACATACACATTCCCTAAGAGACAGGAAAAAGTCCCACAGCCTGAACCTTCAAGACAGTATTTTACAGAGATCGCCAGATATCTACTCAGTGCATGTCATAGTGCTGAAACTTCAGCTAAATTAAATTATTTTATAAGAATTTGGCTGGCTTTCCAAAATAATTATGGGTTGATTTTAGAGGGGCAGAGGATCATCTCTTAGTAATTAAGGAAATTTAAATAAGTAAGGATCTTAAAAAAATGAGAATCAAGATCTATTATGTAAAGGTACAGGATCCTAATAACGAATGTAACTGTATTGTATACCTAGATTGCACCAATAAACTCAATAAAAAGAAAAAAAAAATCCGGATTTTCCTCAATAACAAATACAACCACATTATTATTATTCTTTGGCCCCTTCTTTCAGCAAATAAGTATCTTATATTTGTACCACTTTACACATACAACTACATATATATATAATATGTAGTATACATTGAATTTCATACTTATAACTTACATATAGTTTATTATTCTTTCCTCTTTCAGAGACAACCAGTTGAAGAAGATATAAAAAGAAAAATTGGAATTTATGGGACAATATATAAGCAAAGGCAAGAGAATTTTACGCTTTAAAAATCCTTCTTAAAAAAAAAATCCTTCTTGCCAGTCCTGCACAGTGGCCCACGCCTATAATTCCAGCTGCTAAGAAGTGGAGGCAGAAAGATGTCAAGTCTGAAGCCAGCCTGGGCAACACAGCAAGCTCCCGTCTATGAAAAATCCCTAATGGAAGGGCCACTTATGCAAATGTATATAAACAATAATCCCTATTTCATGTAACAAGTCATAAATCGCTACTGGAAAAGCAGATTTAAGAGGGTTTCCCACACATACAATATAGGTTTCTTTTTCTTCTTCCAGTACTGGGAATCAAACTCAGAACCTTGCACTTGCCAGGCAGGTGCGGTGTCACTGAGCTACATCCCTGGCTCATAGATTTCTTTTTTTTTTGGTACCTGGGAATTGAACGCGGGTCCTTGCGCTCGCAAGGCAGGCGGCGGAACCACTGCGCTAAATCCCCAGCCCATCATATAGATTTCTTTTAAAACTATTAAACTGCTAAAATGGTACAGGGATGATTACTTCTTTCAGTCCCTTTTCAATGCCACTCCCTGACTGACTGAAGTACAAATACCAACCACAAGCAGACTGGCCACATCAGAGTACTCGCTACCATGAAAACACTCTGTTCATTACCTTAAAGGAAATTAAGTATGTGAGCTGAGCTTCCTATACCTGGATCCTGTAGTTCACCTACCAATGCATTCTATGGAAACACTCTAGAGCACGGATGGCGAACTTGTCAATGCTACACAGAGTCCACTGCGGCACTCGTGCTATAGGTTCGCTACAGCTTTAGAGCGTTTAGCACACAATTCTCTCAAAAACTGAGGAGTTCAAATCTGAGTACCATAAAATAAATGTGTTTCATTACTATGCTAGCCATGGTAAAAGTTAATGTATAAACCTAAAATGTAATGCAACTAATGCAGTTTAATTATAAATTTTAATGGCTAGAAGATGGCTTTTCAATTTTATACTTTCTTTCCTCTTCAAATCCATTAAGATACTAAGTGCCTAACGGACATTATTACAGTTACATTAGCAGCTCAATAACTTAAATCCACCTTACCTATTATTTTCCCCTGAAATCAAAACTGCTTCCCATTAAAAATAAAACTTTAAAAAGCAGACCTTCCCAAAGCTTCTTCCAAACTGTTGATGGCTGTTTGCAGCTGATTCTGACTGACTGCTTCAAGAGACAGGCCCAGGCGAGAGGACTCGGGGACAGGCAGCAGCAGCCGAGCCTTGCTGGAGTGGCCTAACAAGCAGACAGTTGCCACAGTTTGAATTCTGCTGGACAGCTTGCTGCTGTCTAGGATCATTGATGGTCAACATTTTCAGACCAGTTAATTTTAAATTGGGGACTCTGGGGAGGATTTATTACTAAAGGAAGATGGGCACCTAACTGTATCAATTCACAGCATGACAAGAACTTATTCCTGCCAGGCAGGTGTAAGATGCCCATGTAGAGGAACACCGGAGAGGAGGCAGGAAGCAGGACTGAAGCCAACACTTACCAGGAGGAAAAGTTAGTGGGGAGATAAATGAAATGGATTAGTCTTAAAACTCGTTACGATATTAAGATCACACTGTGGGCCAGAACATACCCTAAGGGCTGTACCATTCACTTCCTGAGCAACAGTGCCCAGCAAGAATGAAACAAGCAAATGGTATTTGACATGCTATCAGTAAAAAATTCCAGGATGAGTTATTCTTATCTGTTTGCCATGCATTTATCCAAGCTTTAGGAAAAATAATTCACTTACCAATTGCTGTTAAAATAAATAAAAGTGTGGAGACACCCGATGTCCCATAAAACATGGTGCTGATATTACGAGCCAGGAGATCTGTGTTATTCTGTGTGTTGGGGACTAAAACAGGTGGTAGCAAAAAGCCAACTGCCGTTCCAAGCTGTAAAATAAATAGTCCTGTTAATAGCTATTATCATTAAAGGAAAAGGTAATACTGGTACTTAGTAGAACATAAGGAGGACAAACTAGTGTTTATGAAGGGCACTGTAAATTCTAAACACTATGTTCAAATGTCTTTGCTACTAGTGCATTGCTAAAAGGAAACTGCTGACAAATCCCTTTCCTATCAACAGCACTGAGCTCCACTATCTGAATGACTCTGCAAGAGCTGTGTAAGATACAGCCTTGTTCTTTAGATGCTTATGGTCAAAAAGAGGAATGAGTATATTACATAGGGCTGAGAAAAGAATGGGAAAAAATACTTGCAAATCATGTATCAGATAAGGGACTGGCATCCGGAATCAGGAACTCTAACAACTCAACACCAAAAAGATAAAACCCCAATTTAAAAATGGGTGAAGAATTTGAAGAAATCTTTTTCCAAAGACATAAAAATAGCCAATGAACATTGTTGCATGAATAACAAAATTAGTCATCAGGGAAATGCAAATCACAACAGTGGGATTCTACCTTCCACCCACTAGGATGATTATAATAACAAAAGCAACAACAGAAGTTAAGTGTGGAGAAGAACACGAAGCTGGAAACCAGGTTCACTGCTGATAGGACTGTAAAATAGGGGCAGCCACTGTGGGCAAGTTTGGCCATTCCTCAAAAAGTTTTAACACATAATACCATATGACCTAGCAATTCCTCCACTAGGTGTGTATCTAAAAAACTGAAAACAAGTATTCAAATAAATACACACAAATATTCACAGCAGCCCTACTCACGATATCAAAGTGTGACAATATGGCAAATGTTTATCAGTGGATAAATGGATAAACAGAATGTGGTACACAGGTACACATAAAAAAGGACTGAAGTACCGATACCGTTGGTACAACGGGAACTTCAGAGACATGGAAAGTGAAAGAAGCCAGACATAAGCAGGTCATATATTGTATAGTTCCACTTATACAAAATATGCAGATGAGCCTGGGATTTAGCTCAGTGGTGCTGCTGTGTGCCTCGCAAGCGCAAGGTCCTGAGTTCGATCCCTGGTACCAAAAAAAAAGCAAAGATAATATAGGTAAATCCATATAGATCAAGCAGATTAATGATTACCAGGGACAGATGGAGGAGGGAAGAGCGAGTGACTGCGTAACTTAGGGGTAGATCAAAGTGTTTTGTTTTGTTTTTTTGTGTGTATTCTTTTTTTATTCTCTCTCATTGAGTTTATTGGTACATTCTAGGTATACAGTACAGTTACATTCATCATTGGGATCTTGTACCTTTACATGACAGGTCTTGGTTCTCATTTTTTCCCCTTGTCCCTTCCCTTCCTTAATCCCCTCCTCCCCCTTCCCTATTTACAAAGACTTTATTTCCATTTTTTCATTTTCTCATGTTTTTTTTCTTTTCCCTTATTACCTCTCCCCTACCCTTCCCACTTTCCCTACACCTTTAGCCCTTTTTTTCCTATTTCACATTGTCAATTATATCATTAGGATCTTATGTACCATTATAGTTTTTCACACCAGTGAAACTATTTGGTATTTATACATGTGTGACTTATTTATTTCACTTAGGAGTATATCCTCAATATGTATCCATTTTCCTATGAATGACTCTAATTTCTCATTCTTTATGGCTACTTTAGTAGTACTCCATTTTATAGAATAACTACATCTTCTTTATCCAGTCTCCAAATGATGGGCAAATGTGCTGTTTCCAAGTTTTAGCTATTACAAACTGTGCCGCTATAAACACAGGTGCACATATATCACTGTGATACGATTCTTTTAATTCTTTTGGAAAGATACCCAGCAGAGGGATGGCTGGGTCAAATGGAACCTCTAAACCTAGTTCTCTGAGGTGTCTCCGTATTGATTTGCATAGCGGTTGCACCAGTCTGCGCTCCCACCAACAGTGGAGAAGGGCTCCTTTCTCCCCACAACCAAGATCAAAGTGTTTTGGAACCACAGAGACAATGCTGCACAACACTGAAAATGTACTAAACGCCAGTGAAGTGAACACTTTACAATTGTTAATTTCACGTTACATGAATTTCATCTCAACTAAGAAAACAAGGATACCACAATATGAGAAGTAAAATCAGAATGAGACAGTTCAGTAGTGGGAAATATGACTTTGTGGGGCATGGGAGTGAGTAGGAAGGGCCAAGAAATCTACAGAAGCTGAGATAGAAATAATACCAGTTACCAAACATCTTATTTGTTCCGTTCTTTCCCCCAAAAGCTGGAGAGAGAGAACAGGGAATTAAAATCCTGTGACAGAGAAGTAGAGTCAAAGGTTGGGAGATCACAAAGTTTATCATCCAAACCAGAACAATGGAGAAAAAGAGACTCGCTGGGTCACTATGCCAGACAACGGATGCACCCCGGGACTAGCCCAAGTAAAATGGGCACAGGCTCTTCCAACTCAGAGACTGCAGATGCACCTCCTGCAGACCTGGGGCTCAAGAAAAACTTCTAGCCAGGTCCTGGTCATTTTCTTTTCTCTGGGACGCAACACCCAACACCCATAAATTAAAAGACAAGACATTTATTTGGGCTCACAGTTTTAGTGGATAGTTGGCTGGAGCTAAGGCAGGAAGGCGGGTGGAAGGGACTAGGCTCTAGGCTCTGGGGAGGGCTAGGCCCCGCAGGGAGTCAACAGAGAATGAAAAAAAACCACATTACAACTGTGGCTGGAGACCCATCTGTTAAAAGCCAGGCCTCAAGATAAAGACAGAGGGGACCAGGCCTACACGCCTCCCCAGTGGATAAGATCACGGGCATCACCCTGGCTCAATGAAGTCTAGACAGACCTCAGTCACCCCAGTGGGTGATCGAGACCCCCGATCCGTCCCTTCCTAAAGAAGGTCTTTGTTCTTTCCATGCACACACTTGCTGCATGACCTGCTCCACTGCTAGATCAATACCACCTAAGCGGCTCTACTGTAGTCATACTGGTTGATCATAGTTTTAACCCACATTGTACCCACCTCATGATTTTGCTCTATGAAGTGAGGCCCACAACAACCCACTTTCAGGTCCCCTCCTGTCTCTCAGGAGCCATATCTCTCAATAAAATTTTCCTACTCTTAACCTCCGTTGTTAGAATTCATTCTTCGATTTTAGAAAACATAAACTCAGCGTGCCTAACATCTAACAGGTTAAGGGTTACATTTATTTCCCCTATATCAAAAGTAAAGAATCTACATTGTAAATACTATGGGAAAACACTGGCAAGTTCAATGCAGAGCAGGGACATGATCTGATCTGTTTTAAAAGGTTCTTTCTGCTTAGATACCTACAAGATAGATAAGAAGTTAAAAGCTAGGCTTCATAAACGAGTCAGACTTGAGTGTGAATGTCATCACTAACTAGCTGTGACCTTAGGAAAATACCTCAATCCCTTCAAGCTTCTGTCGCCCTATCTACCAAATGGGACTAATAGTTCATAGGTTAGAGCACTAAAGTAATGTCAGAGCACACAAAGCACTCAGTAATTCGGAATACTGTCCTGAATGGCCCTCCATAAACTAGGCTCAGAACACATGCTTGGAGCTAGGTGGGCCAGTGCATGCCTGTAATTCTAGCACCCTGAGAGGCTAAAGCAGGAGTTCAAGCTCAGCCTGGGGAACTCAGCAAGACCTTTCTCAAATAAAAAGGGCTGGCTATGTGAAGGCCCTAAGTTCAATCACCAGTACTACAACCACCACCACACACACACAAAAAAAGCATACTTGGGAGTAATGAGCACAGTTCTTAAAGGCAAGGAAGGGGTGAGACAACCTAAAGAATGCAGAAGGAAGACCCAGAAGTGCACTGTTGTGGGGAAGTTTGCCTGTGTGGTATGGTACACATTTCCACTTATCTGCACAGAACCAATAATCCATAAATAATGCAGCTGATATTTCTGTCATGTTCCATGAAGTATTAATCTTGAATGCAGAAGCAACCAACCAAAGATTCAGTCATAAATTGTTTGGGGTGCACAGCAACTATGGTTCAAGCTACCCTTTTTCTATACTTGAAAAAGGTAATATATATATAAAGCAATAAGCATATAATCTTTTCAGGTATTTTAAATAAATCTTCCTGTGATCTTGAAACAAGTGTGAGATGTGAAGGAAGAAGGTAACATTCTTTTGTTACATAGCTACATGTTGTATTGTTTGGTGCTCAGATTTGTGGGCTGAGGGTGAGGCTCAGAGGCAAAGCATTTGCCTGACAGTGCTTGCAGCCCTGGGATGATACCCCAGCACTGCCTAAAAATAAAAAAATAAAGCATTCTAAAATGCTACTGTTCAGCAATTTACATCTATTACATTTAAGGGGAAAAGTGGTGTGTAGATTTTTAACTGGTGGCCCCTCTAGTTGAATGAACACTCAATATAATTTACAAAAAGTGTCACAGGACCTCATTTGCAGAATTTAAATTTCAGTAAGAGAATCAGTCTGCAACAAAGCACAGGCAAAACATTCTACCTAGGTGGTAAGGCTTCTGCAACGCTAAGGGCACTGGAATCCTGTGTTGGGAAAGACTAGGTCACTTCTTAGGAGACGTGGCAAATCAGCTGGCCTTGTGCAACACCCTCCCCGACCACGGATTGTTGTGCATTGTCCTACTAAAAAAACGCAGTAACTGGACCCAGTAATGCTGTGAAGTCTTTACCACTGGGACGTTTATTTAATGCTCCTTTACACACATCCACCATGCGCAGGCTCTGCGATGACTGTTAACATACACAATTAAACAGGGGCTGTTCACTAAGACCGCTTAACATGCAAACAAACTTCGCAGAATCCAACATTCCTTCCTGGGGGCAACAATACTTCCTGTGCAATTCTGGCTCATTATTACACTGACGGGCTTTCTCTGACACTCGTACACACGGGCCAATCCAGTTAATTATTTTATGGATAATTTTCAAAGCAACATGACAGTTTTAAACTAGTTTTGAAAGTTCCGTCCTTACAAAGAAATCAAAAGCCACCTTTAAGACGGCCTCTTAGCAGATGCGGTGGCGCATGGCTACAACCCCAGCACTCAGGAGGGGCCGAGACAAGAGGAGTTCCAGGCCAGCCTGGCTAGGTAATTAATTCAAGGTCAGCATGCACTACAGTGAGACCCTGTCTTAAAAAAAAAAAAAAACAAAACACCTTACAACTCCTCAGCGTCTCTTCATGTAGACGCCTCCGGGGACCCATTCCTAGGCCTGAGCTCACAAGGCCTAGGCTCTTCTGGTTCCTCTAAGCATTCTACGTCCCCCTCGTGCCCCAGTCCTTACCTGATTGCCCAGCACGGCGGTGGCACAGGCTGTGGACACCTCCCTGGGCCCAAACCACACCGAGGCGATGCGAGAGGGCAAGCCCAGGATGAAGACCTGGGCCACGGAGCACAGGCACTGGCCCAGCATGGTGACCCAGAAGAGGTGCGGCTGCACGCTGCCGCACTTGACCCAGGCGCCCAGGCAATTGAGGCCGGAGCCCAGCAGGGCGGTGAGGCGCAGGCCCCGCGTGTCCAGCAGCCAGGTGGCCGGGAAGATGAGCGGAACGTAGGCCAGCATGTACACCATGGAGAGCCAGTCGACGTGGAGCAGGGACACGCCGTAGAAGCCCTCGAACACGTTGCTGATGATGCTGTACTGGATCCACTGGAAGGCGTTCACCAGCGAGTAGAGGCTGAAGACGAGCAGCACCACGAAGCGCCGCGCCGACAGCGCCGTCCGGGCCCGCGCTGCGCCCTCGCCT
>NW_022900923.1:8107725-8110808 GCF_012274545.1 Fukomys damarensis
GCCAATCCGAGGGCTGCCGTGAGGGAAAGGGCGGGGCGGGTGTGAAGCTGCTGGGTAGCGGGAGGGGAAGCGGGTCTGGGCGTGTCCCTGGAGGGGAGGATGGCTGGGACTGAGTCCAGACAGGCCAGCTTTCATCACTTCGTGCTGTCTCGGCGTAGGAAAGACGCCAGAGCGTGTTCCAGTCCAGCCAAAGACAGATCGCTGCCGTGGAGCATGCAGTTGAACTCCCCCTCCAGCCCATCCCCTGCACCCTGCTAGCTGGCAAAAAAGACTGGGACTGCTGTGTCCGGCACGACTACCTGTTAGACCAGCATCTGAGGTCAGCAGTCGGTGGACTCGCGTCCACTGGGTCCCGGGTTCCAAATGTTTTCTACATTCGTGCCGCATATTTTTATGGGCTCTGGGGGATTAAACGGATAAAACTGAAACCAAGGGTGCTTTACTCCAGAGCGAGAACACAGAGCTTTTGGGAGGTGTTCTTTTGAGGAACTATATTGAAAAAAATTATTAAACCAAAGTTGAAAGGTGCATATAGGATTCTTATTACAGATCTGATCTTCAAAAGTGCTGCCGTCTAGAACCTTAGAACCTGTACACCTTTATTGCCTCTAATCTCATTATTTCAGTCATATATGGAAATGTACCGGGCATCTCTCAGGACAGGCTCAGTGCTGCGGTCCTGAACGCTAAAGGGCACGTGCATGGTGATGTCTTCTTTAGCCACCCTGTAAAAATCGTCACATGCTGTCCCCCATCTCTTTCCTTGCTTAATTTCTATTTTTAGTACTAACCGCCACCTAAAATGCCCTATATTTTGCTCCTTTTTTCTGGTTATTTTGTTTCTCCACTAGAGTGTAAATGTGGAATGTTTTGTGGCTTTCTGCTTCTACTATTGAGAACCTGTGACAGGACCTAGTATATCGCAGATGTTAAATTTATTTACTGAATTAATGTAGTTAACATGCATTACTATAGAATACGTAATTATTTTGTAAGGAATCCATTTTTTTTTTTAAATCTTGTAAATCCTATCCCCCATATGATTTTCTAAAAATAATGGGAGATTACGGAGCAGTGTTCTCTGAACAAAGAAAACAGCCTCAGTTATGGATATTTGAAAAATGAACTAATTGCATTGCTTTATATTCAGCACAATTTGCATTCAATATTCACCAAGGTTTTATTAATACTTTCATGTACTGCAAAACCTACATAATCCCCCCACCCCCACCTCCACAAAACTACTCAGCTACTCAAGATGCTGAGACAGAAGGATCTCTTGAGCCCAGAAATTTAAGTCAAGTCTGGGCAATATAGGGAGACCTCAAGAAAACAAACAAAACAAAAACAGCCATTCTGAGGGGGAATTCAGATGGAATTAAATGGACTTTGACTTGCTCAGTCCTGGTAGCAAACCATCAGGTATCTGCACACTTCTCACCCACTGAAGCCCCAAACTAGCTTCTGTTACATTTGATAGCAGTTTCCCTCAATATGTGGCCCCTTCCTGAATGTGCTCCTGCTGGGAGGCCCTCCTGGCTGGTTCAGGCCCCTCGCTTAGAGTTCCCTCGCCTTCCCTTTGTCCTGGGGGGAAGGTTGTCCTGGGGTGATGGGAGTGTGGGTTTTCCTGCACACCAAGATTGGGCCAGCTGGCACCTACTGTACCTTGGCACACTTTACCATGAGCTTTCCCTGCACGAGACAGAGCACTGTGTCTGGGGAATGGCGTGCAGACCCAGAGACCAGCTTACCTGCATCTGAACCCCAGCTTTTGTGCTCCATAGCTGTGCAAACTTGGTCGAGTTACTAGCTGCTTTGTAATAGGATAATACAACCCTGCTTTGTAGGATTGCTAGGATGCTTAAAGGATTGAACGGTGCTTGGCAGTCAATGGGCATTCTCAGCACAGTGATCTAATATGGTTGTTAAAGAGCCAGTCTCCAAAGCCAAAAACATGAGCTCAAATCCTAGGTCTTTCACTTTCTAGCTGCAGGAACGTGGATTAGTTTCTCCCTCTCTTTCTCTCTTTCTCTCTGTCTCTCTCTCTCTCTCTCTCTCTCTCTCTCTCTCTCTCTCTCTCTGTGTGTGTGTGTGTGTGTGTGTGTGCGCGCGCACATGAGCGCGCAACTATAAAACAAGGGCAATGTTCTTCATGAGATTGTTAGGAGAAATAAATGACTAGTAAATACACGGCACTTAAACAAGGTCTGACCTCTTCTTATCTATGTGAATACTCAGCAAATATTCCTCATCAGCACTGTTATCAACTCTTCATATGTGCAAGGGGGAGGAGTATACAGGGGATTGAACCCAAGACCTTGCACTAAGCTACATTCCCCTTCCTTTTTTATTTTTATTTTTTGAGACGGTCTTGCTGTGATCCTCCTGCCTCACCCTCCCAGAGTTCCAGATTTACAGGTGTTTAACACCATGCCCTGCTCATTATCAACTCATAGTTTGGTGTTTCTCAGAGTCTTGATTTATCCTCATTGTAGGAACTTGAGCTTAACCTCCTTTTGTCTACTTCTTGATGCAGTTGTTTGCTCCAAACTGTTTCAGGTTGAATTTATGATTGGAAGGCCCTGTCCTTGGAGGGTGTTCTCAGGGTAATCCTAAAGGACACTGCACAGTGGCTTGTTTGAATCACCCCTTTGGTCTATCAAGGGCAGTTTCTTATCATCAGAGGTGATCAGCAATTGAACAGACCACCATGTGACACAGCTGGGCAATCCCATATCACTCCCCACCCCTTACATATTGCCATGGACATGTGAAGGCAGGTATGTTGTGGATAGGATTCCTAAATTTAATGGAAAATTGAGCTACATGAGATCTAAGATTGGTTCTGGCTTTGCTGCTGTCTTTAAAAAATGTGTCTAATGGAAAAATTAGACAAAATTCTTGTGCGTGGTTCAGCGTAGTTCCATAAAGTGTGGAGCACAGAAGCTGGGCACGGTGGCACGTGCCTGTAATCCCACTATATGGAAGACTGAAGCAGGAGGATTGCTGGGAGTTCAAGGCCAGCCTGCGCTACATAGCGAGAACCTGTCTCAAAAAACCAAAAAAAAAAAAAAAAAAAAAAG
>NW_022900923.1:8110932-8124502 GCF_012274545.1 Fukomys damarensis
GGGACTGGAGCCCAGAAGTGGACCCAGAGGTGGACCATTCAACCATTCAACACTACCTCGTAGTAATTCCTAAACTTGCCTCCTTTCTCTCAGGCCTCAGTGGCAGTTACTTATTAACCAACTTAGATACAAGTCCTACTTTGTACCATGTGTTTGGATGTGTAAGTTATCCTGAGCCTTACTCTCTGCCAGAAGGACACCACTGGAAACATCGCTTAGCGGGGAGTCAAGATGAAACTGCTGCAGAATGGGCGGAGAAGGCCGAATTAGATTTGAGTAAGAGACAACTCAGAGATAGGAGATCTGCACAGCAGGTAGGAGCCAAGCCCATGGTGCCACTAGGAGTGATGTGGCCGTCCCCGAGCAAAGGTTCCCTGCAGTCCAAGGGCTTCAGAGGCTAAGATGCGAACGTATAATCCGTGATGCTTTGCAGGGAGGTGGGGAGGACTGGGCTGCCCCATTCCCTTTGCAGGACTCACTGTACTGTGGACGCCTGGGCAGCAGAGGCTGTGCTGTTCTGATCTGCAGAAAGATCAAGTTGGGAGTGGAGGGGTGGAGGAGAAGGCTGGAAGTCAGAATGCCCCGTGTGTACTTTCCCCCAGATGAAGGCATTTCATTTGTTTTCATTTATTACATTCCAAGGGGAAAATAGTGCCAGGGTTTACCTTTCTGAGGTTTTTGGTTTTTTGTTTTTTGTTTTTTTTTTAATTTTCTTCCTCTTGGTCCGTGATGCCAATGGAGGTCGTCAGCACAGGGAGACCAAGCTGATGAATGAAAGCAGATTATTCTGCCACTTTTCTAGATCTCTGAGTTTCACATCCAATCCGGGGATGCTCCACGTTGTATAACCTGCTTAGGAAGTTCACAGGAAGCTCAGGCTTCGGGGAGCTGGCGAGGCTTCTTTCTTCCCAAATCCAGCTCTGGCAAACATCACCATAGGTAGCTTAAAATCATCCATGATGAGAGCATTGTTTACATAGTGGATGTTTGCAAATGCTACATTTACCAAGGAGACTGCTGAAAATCTGACAAAACCAGTCGTCTCCTATGGCTTGGATCCTAAATTCCTTCCAAAGGCTCTTTCGTTGAAGGCCGGAACCCCAGCTGGTAGCGGTGTCAGGAGACGGTGGGACTTAAGAGATGGGGCTACTGGGAGGAAGTTGGGACACTGGGGCACCTTGAAAGGTACATTGGGACCTGCTTCTTCTTCTGTCTCTCTTCTGTCCACCATGAGGTGGGCAGCTTTACCCTGTCATGTGCTCCCCACTATGAGGTTCTGCCTGGCAACAGGACCAAGGAATCATGGACTGAGCTTTCTGAAACTGAACGAAAACAGACTTCCTCCCGTAAGCTTGTTTTTCTGAGATGTTTTGTCACAGTGAGAGAATTATATATATCACATCTTGATCATTTTTGATCCCCTTTACCCCCTCCCTTGCCTTTGCCCTTTCTCAGTTTTTAATTACCTAAATTAAATTGAAACTTTGTACTCTCCTCAACCTCCTTATTCCCTGGGTTTGGTTCAAATTTTTAAATGATCTCGAGGAGGAAGAGTTCTTGAAGAAATTGACCTTAAAATTAAAGTACAAAATGACATCTAAGATCTTCAAAGACACTCTGAAGCTTAAGCCTTATTAATGTTACAATAAATCCGCCTCTGTAAACCCTTCCCATCTAAAGCAATTAAACCTTCATTGCCAGATTTATGCTAAGAAGATTGTGCAACACCCCCCCCCATTGCCTGCTGATTCACTACTTTGAAATTCATTTCCTGAAACCATAAAGAAGGGCCCAGGCCAACAAAAACAGACCTCTAATCTCCCTCTAGTCTACTCCGCAGGAATCTTCAGCATTGTAACTGCTAAGAGTTGAGCGAACAAATAACTCCTGAAAATGTGTTTGGAGGAAGGGCCAGGTGGAACCAGGACTGAGAAGTTACTATATACCCAACACCACAACTCTAAGGAGGAGAGGTTTACTTTAGCTCACAGTGTGTAGATGTTTCAGTCCATAATCATCTGGCTCCAAGGCAGGGCAGCATTGGCAAAGGGGCATCACAGAGGAAAAACAGCCCATGGCAGGGTAGGCAGGAAACAGAAATCAAGGGAGATACAATTTTTCTAGGCCACTCCCCCAGTGACCCACCTTCTCTACCTAGGCTTCACTTCCCAAGGCCACATTTAGCTATAAACTTATTAGTGGGCTACTCCACAGATGATCCCACCACCATGATCCAATCTCCTCCCCAAAGCTTCATGCACTCATGAGGCTTTGGGGGACATCTAGATATAAACCACAGCACAGTGTGATCAAAATAGCCAGTATGTGTTTACATAAAAATGTATTACAGTAAAAGACATTGCCATTAATCTTCCTCAAATAGTCATTTTGGAAACAATTCAGAGCTTATAAATATATCTCACTTTGAACACACTTATCCCACTGTTATTACCACTTCCTGAAACAGTTCTGGAAGTCTTCTTTTGTGAGTGTCTTTACACGGCGTAATAAAAAATAGGGTGAATGCTGCGCCGAGTACCATCTAATGGAAAGGCAGGCTCATAAAAACATCATGGTGTGTCTTCATCCACCTTATTCCCTGGATCTGACACCATGTGACCTCTGGCTCTTCCTCAAAGTCAAAATGGCCATGAAAGGAAAATGGTTTTTAATAGATTCAGGACAGTGAGGCAGCCACAACCAATGATATTCAGGAAAGAGGACTCCAAAACTGCTTCAGAGGGTAACAAGAACAATGGGATCATTGTGTTCAAAATGATGGGGAGATTAAGGGCAAGTGTCTTTTACTGTAATATTTTTTAAAAATTTAATCATTCACTATAGATCACACCACATACTGTGTGCACCTGTACACATCCTTTGTGTGGCACAGATTGTGGACTGAGGGTGATAAACTCCCTGAAACTTTGGGAGGGAGAGTGGGGGTTGGAGACTGAATGGTATAAAAGTAGAATCAGTGATGAACATCACAACTTTGTTTTTTTTCCATGAACTAGACTGGCCAATGAGGTTGGAGAAGGGAGGTTATGGGTAACAAAACATGTCCTGGCTGGGGATTTAGCTCAGTGGTTCTGCCACCTTCCTCACAAAGTGCAAGGTCCTGAGCTCGATCCCCAGTACCCTGCAAAAAAGTCCACATGGTTGGAGAGCAAGAGGACACTTTGGAAGGGGAGAAAATAGGCGAGAATGGGAATGGTATCTGGGGGCTGCTGATGTAGATAGAGATGGAGGTCAGGGGCCAACTTGTGTGAGGCCTTGAATTTTAAGTTAAGAAACTTCAGTTTCAACTTTAGTCTCCAAACACACTGAAATTCTCTCCTGGAGGAATAGAATGACCAAAATAGATTTTAGTGGGCAAGATGAATTTATAATAGAGAAACAAGGCAAAGGAATCGATTAAGCAATATAATGTACAACATATTACTTCTGTTTTTTTTTTAATGTCCTGCATTATTCCAACAAGAATTTGGGGAATGAGCAGTTTAACAATTATAGGGAGTAGATACACTCATAAACTCCGAATTGTTTCCAAAATGACTAGAAGCAGCTTCTGAGGAAACATATTCAGACTCATTGTGTGTGTCCCTTCTCTGCCCCACCCTAACAGTGTTTTTAGCAATAACAACTCTAAGTTTCTTGGGGGCAACAATTATCCAAGTCATCTCTTAAATCCCTTGCCCCTGGCTTTATATCTGGAAAATAATGCTCAATAATTATTCCATGAATGCATGGGGAGCATTCAGTACAGTAGCAGACATTTATAAACTGCCACAGTGAATCCATTTCAGTCCTTGTGGTTGGCTTGTTTTTCAAGGCCAGGCTGTATACAATTTTTAAAGGCTGTGTACATTTTACATTGTCCCTGTCTACAGTTATCACAATTGCCAGTACTTTTGGGTTACAACAGAACTGTTTAACCATACTGAGTTTTATCTGACCCAATACATCTTTTTGTGTATAGTCTCCACAGTCAAGTATGGCACCAGGGTTTGCATAAAGTTCTTTCGGACAGGCATCAAAGGGAGCATGAGGGGATGTCCCTCTGGTTTCCGTTTAACAGTTTTAAAAGTCACATATTTTATCAAGCATAGCATCTTTAGGCTTATAACCTCTTACTTCAAAAACAAAATAGCTCATAACCATTTGACGCAATATAAGAGTCCGTAATATCTTGATTGTAGTCCTCATTCTTCAGCCGTGCATGGACTCACCAGCTTCCGGTGTGGTGAGAGCAGGGCCTTGAGGACGCTGTCTCCTGGAGTAGCAGTCAGTGGAATTTTCTGGATAAGCCTGCTCTACTCTAGAGTGGTGAATCTACGGCTGGACGTCAGCTACCTTGACAGCTATGGGAGTAACCACAAGTGCTTCACGTGGCCCTTCCCATATGGGTTGTAAGGGGTCTTTTTTCAATTTTTAACATAAACTCAGTTCCCTGATTTTTATCAGATGGGCAGGAGTTAGCACAGGAAGGTCCCCTTATTTCTAATTTGCCCTTGAATATTTTGGAACAGTTTGCCCAATTCTAACAGCTGTAATACCATAATGGATGAGCCCAGTTGAGATAAATTTCCCGTAAAGTCTCTTAAGGTACAGGGTGGCTTTTTATTTATTTATTTTGGTTTTTTGAGACAGGGTCTCATTATGCAGTTCAGACTGACCTGGAACTCACTGTGTAGTCCAGGCTGGTCTCGAACTCACAGCGATCCTCCTGCCTCAGCTTCTCCCGAGTGCTGGGATGACAGGCGTGCGCCACCACGCCCGGCTTGGGGTGGCTATTGAAACAAGACCTCATATGGGGAGAAACCAGTATGACTTGGGGTATTTCTTATTTTAGGGAGGGCCAAAAGGGAGCAGATCGACCCATTGTTGTCTGACAATATTTAGTTAATACTCCCTTAATGGTATGATGTATTATTTTAACCTTACCAGAACTCTGAAACCAATAAGCAATATGTAAATATTATTTTATAGGTAAGAGTTTAGCTAGATCGTGGACAATCTCTGCTACAAATGGTGGCCCATTGTCATTGCCTACGGAGATAGGCAGACCAAACCTTGGAATTTTAATCAAATCTTGTATCCCTCTGAAACCCTCTCTGTTTTTATAGAGAAGACCTCAGGCCATCCAGGGTAAGTACAAACCCATACCTTTACAAGGGGTGGGTATAATCACCTAAAGTTTCTGTTTTGTTGTCTCTTTGGCTTAGCTGTCTACCTTAGCACTGCCATTGGCTGTTGCATCTTTTCCTTCTTAATGTTCAAAGCAATGCATGATTGCTACTTTGTCAGATTTCCACATTGCCTCAATTATATTAGATACTATTTATTTTTAATAAGTTTGCCCTCTACTGTGAGGAGACCACACTTTTATAGACTAGGCCATGGATATGCAAAGTAGCAAACAGGAATCCATATAAACACCCTCTTTCCTTTTGCCCATCGGAGAGCCTGTATGAGCGCCCATAGCTCTGCTCACTGAGCTGAGCATCCGGTGGGGAGGGGTCCCGCTTGGACCACTTTATCTGAACTAAGCAGAGTGAGGTCAGAAGTTATCTCACATTGTGACATTTCCTAAGTTTTTTAAAGTTTTCTTCATCAATAAAACTAGCTATCATTTACTGAGAAGCTACAATAAACCCTTAGATTAAAAGATCAAGATGTAATCTGTATATGTACTGAGTATGTATTTAATACCTATTGCAAACATATACTAATAAAAAAAAGGGGAAAAGAATAGTACCCCCCCAAAATTACAACTTCTGTCCAAAGGACAAGACTGTCTCGAATCTGCACAACAGCACCAGGCACAGAGTAGGTGCTCCTGAAATATATGTGTGCAATAAACTGGTGGCAGGCAGGGTGCACAGATACCTCCTTCCATCCCAGTTCTCTCTACTATGTACCACGCACACAGACGCACGATGGCAGGAAATGAAGAAACTGATATTGAGAGGTTGAATCATTTATCCAAGGACGCCTGGCTCTGATTCCAAGACAGTGAGTTCTGTTACCCAGGGTTCTCTGAGAGAACAAAACCGGAAGGCCCAGGTCAGAAGGTTCCATCACTACGGTGGCTTCTCTGTGGCAGATCCACACAGGAACCTCACACAGGCTGCCAAGAGCTGGGCGTGAAAGGTGAGTCGCAACGACGTTCCTGCAAGGAAATTAACACCTTTTCTTGGTACAGACAACCAGTTCTCATATTGTGGTAGTTACATTCCATAAAATCTCCACACACACCGAATTAACAAAGACTCCCTTGTTGTTTCTTGGGAGGTTAGGTTCCTGCAAGCCTCTAGTCACAAAATTTTTGCTAACCAGCCACTATATAATTTTATTTGATATATGTTTCTGGGGTGCTATTCTGTTTTGTTTTGAGAAGAGGTCTCACTATATTTCCCAGGCTAGCCCAGAATTCCTAGGCTTAAGAGTTCCTCTTGCCTCAGCCTCCTGAGTGTCTAGGATTACAGGTATGCACCACACCTGAAAGGCCTGTTTAAACACACCTTATTTATTCCATATTGTTGAACAACTGAGTTCACTGCCAGTAGGTAGCACAATAGTTCAAACCTGCACAAAGCTTTCTCCACACAGCACATCACTGCCTTCTTATGCTCACAAACACTTAAGAGCGGCTCAGTACTACACGTAGAGGCCATTTTAAACAGCAACACCCCCCAAACTCCCCAAATGTGAAAAATATGGCCCTGAATAGACCACAAAAGGGCATTTGTTTAAAGCCTGAGAGCTAGAAGAAGGCAGAGGGAGCTTTTATCAACCTGCACTGGGAATATGGGCATCACACTTGCTGCTTTGGACATGGCTCCACTAGCCAAAGGTGCCACGCACATCAATTTCATGCAACAAATTTTAGTGTTTTTCTTAGTTACTTTCCCATTGCTAAGACAAAATTACCTGTGACTTAATGGAGGAGAGGTTTATTTTGGCTCAGTTTTAAGTCCATGCTCGCTGGCTCTAAGGCAGAAACAAGATGGCAGAGTGGCCTGGCGGAGGAAAGGTGCTCAACCCATGGAGGCTGGGAAATGCAGAGAGAAGAGCCAGGCACAAGAATGCACCGTACTTCCTGGCCCCGCCCCCAGTGGGCCAACACCTCTAAGAGCACGCGAGGGGAGGAGTCCCTGCTGCGGAAGGCATTGGCAAGTGACGTGCACATAGACATGAGCTGACTAGAAGTAAAATAATAAAAAGTTAATTTTGTTAACAAGGTCAAATCACTCAAAAAGGGAGTGCCAGTGATTGACCTCTTACTGGGTTACAACTTCTTTGTTTTGCGTTTGTTTTTTGGCTTTTTTGAGACAGGGTCTCACTATATAGTTGAAACTTGCTATGTATCCCAGGCTGGTCTTGAACTCACAGCAATCCTCCTGCCTCTGCCTCCCGAGTGCTGGGATTACAGGCATGTGCCACCACGCCCGGCTAAATTCGTATTTTTAGTAAAAGAAAGTTTAAGTGAGATATTGGACTACCTGTAGATTTGTTCCATCGGTAGTATTCTTGATTTCATAATACTAGATCATTCATTGGTGATTGGAACAGTGAGCTTTATTGAGGCCAACATAATTCGTTAGAATTGTTTGAGCATCTAAAACATTTTGCTGTCTTCGATTTAAGCTTGCTAGATCCACTGTTGAAAAGGAGCCCTTTCACTTCTGTGATTGACCTCTAAAGATACCTAATTAAATCACTTGAGTACTAAGAGGGTCTTTCCAGGTGGCTTGTATATTATCTTTTATATTTATGCCCAAATATGAATGGATTTATATCTTTAAGAAAGTTTGTCAGGTGCTGCTTACTGGGTTCTGCCATTATTCTGAGTTCAAACTCTAAAGTTACTGGGAAAGATATGGCTCTAAGTTCAAGAATTTCCCAATGGAGACAAAAAATATAAACCTGGCAAGGTACACATGTAAGAGGTAGAAAAATTAAATTGTGCTTCAGTTTAAAAAGCTTTTCTTCCATTTCTTATATTGTTTTCAGAGTTTCTCTTAATGTGTTCAAATTTCCAGAAACAAAATGAATATAGGAGAGTTAGTTCTGCCTGAAATGCTAGATTAGAGAAAAATAGTTTTTCTTGTTTCTCCTAGTCTCAAACTGAACTTGGAAGCAGAGCCAATGTCAACCCTGGGCAGGAAATGAACCCAGCTAAGATAGGAGATTAGGGTGTGGCAAAACTGGCCAGGAAAATGTGTGACCTGTTAATTACAAGATCCTGGACAAATGTGAGAACAGTTCTCAAAGCCCTGTAGGTGGACTTCTCTGCAGAATTCCAGCTGGTTTTCAGTAGGATGCCTGGACCTGACTCAGCTGAGGCGTGGAATCCCAGCACGGCCTCTCAGGACTCATATGTAGAAGTTCTTTTGGGTTTCCTCAAGATTTGAATGGCATAAAAGGACACATCAAGGCCATGAAGGCTTAGGCTATTAAACCTTTCTTTGTTAGCCCATGTTGTGTCTTCCAGACGCAGCGCGTACTTCTATCTTTGCTCTCACCCCTTTTTTTATGGACCTGGACCAAGCTCCCTCTGCAGAACCAGTTTCTCTCCCACTCTTCATTTTTGCTTTCTGGAATTAATTTTGCCACTGCTTCTTGCTTGTTTCATTGACTTCTTTGATCAAGGTGAGAAGAACCTAGAACCCAACTCTAGGTGGAGAGGGGAGCAATCCAGAACCCAGTAACAGTTGGCCAGCCACTGTTTAGAAAGAAGCTACTGGATATCACAGCTCCACCCCAGCCGCAAGTGGAAGCCGGTTCTCAGGGGATTCACCAGTCCTCAACGAGCAGAAGCAACTGTGATTCTCAAGCACTTCAGAGACTGCAAAGACACATTCATGACCCTAACAAGCAAAGACTCCTTCCTAAACACCTACTACTGACACATCTTTAAATTTACCCCAGCCAATTTAATTAATTTTTCTGTACTTTCTTACAATGAAATCCCTTTGGATACTCACTGGGAAAGGAACACCCACTGTGCTAATGTCAGTTGCCTCTGTATCAAGGGTGATTTTTATTTTTCTATCTAATTCTTTTCAGTGTTTTCTTAATTTTCTGCAATGAATATGCATTACTTTTATGGTAAGAGGGAACAATAAATGTTTCTATAAGCAAGAATCAATTCGTACTATTTTCAGAAACACCATATATCCTCTTGCTATATCCTATGAACTCTTTTCTCACTGAAGATAATCTTAAAAAAAGAGTTTAAGAGGCAATAATAAAAATTAGGCTGAGGAGTGGAGTGGAGTGGAGGCTGTGGTGGTGGGGTGGTGGGATTATTTTGCAGAAGGAGAAAGAGGGTCTGCTTAATATTACAGGGGACACTGGATTCTAATACTCAGTGTTTTTTGTTTGTTCCCAGGGAGCAAGACCTGGTTTGTTAGCGTAATGGCAACTGCAGACAGAACCGGTGAAAAAATGAAAAAACCTAGAGGAAGCAGACAACGTCTCCTGAAGGAGATAAATGAAAAGCGTGAATCCAACTGTTTAGTGGAAAGAAGCAATCAAGTCAGCTTACTGAGAGTTCAAAAGAGGCATTTCAGTGGTGCCTATCAGTCCTTTACCTACACCCAGTTAAAAGAACCCGTTCCTGACAGTGGCAGGAACTCTTGGGTCCAGCTGAGTCTTCCTGTTCACAGAGAGAGAAAGCACTTTCCACCAAAAAGTAAGATGTCATAGTAGCATTCCCACCCAGCCAATAGGAGAGATTTATAAGAAAACTTAGGAAGAATTTCTGTAGTTGAAAGAGGTTCCTAGGTATGTGCAATCTGGGGTAGTTGCAATCTAGAAGCTGGGTGTGGTGGCACGCACCCATAGTACCAGCACTCAGGAGGCTGAGGCAGGAGGATCACTATGAGTTTGTGGCCAGCTTGGGCTGCACAGTGAGTAGAAGCCCAGTCTGAACTACACAGTGAGACCTTGTCTCAAAAAATTAAACAAGGGCAGGGCATGTAGTTCAATGGCACTGCACCCTGGCAAGTGCTAGTTCCTGAGTTCGATCCTAAAAAAAAAAAATCAAAAAAAGGCAATCCACCTGTAGTCAAAAATCTCAGTGGACCATTGACTTATAAACTTGATCAGTTCCCAAAGGCTGGTTGTAACTCAAGTTGGTTGTAAGTCAGTTCAGCCAAGACCTGGATGTTTACCTGGGTACACGCTATAGATAACAAGAGTGAGATGACTCTTCTATTAACTTAACTAACCAAGTTGTTCGTGAATCAGGACAGCTGTAACTTGAGAGTCCACTGCAGTTGGTCTAGGCTCTGCTATAGATTACAGACTCATTTTCTTATGCCTGAAGAATCCCTGGCCCCACTTGCAGGCTTGTCCATGTAATAGGCCCTCATGTGGGGCCTGCAGTCTTCATCCTTAGGAGGCCAAGGTGATTCTGAGGCTGATAACCCAAGACCCAGCTTTTGAGAAAAGCTGTTACACAATTATGATACAGAAACTACAGAGACTGCCCATCTCACCAACTTCTGCTGCCTTTGCAAACATTTCCTGTGCAAAACTGAAGGAAAATGGAGATAGCTGTGATGACAAACAGCCCCGAGACACAAAGATAAAAATATGGAGGGAGGTTGGACAGAGGGGAGAGGTATGGGATAGAGATATTTAGAAAGTAGAACTGGTAAGTTCCGGTTATTTTGATATTGTTATAGATAGTGATTGTGGATACTTGTTTCTTGGCCAAGGTAGGCAACCAATAATGCATTTTGCAAACAGTATGTGTAGCTGGGTGTTGTAGGACTCACCAATAATCCCATCCCTTGGGAAGATGAGGCAGGTGGACTGCCATGAGTTCAAGGCCAGCCTGGGTTTGAGAGCAGCCTGAATACATAGTGAGGCCCTGTCTCACAAAAGAGTGTGATTCAGTACGGCAAATGCATTAGTAATTTGTTCAGAAACAAAAAATGGCCCACATTAGAGAGTCAGCTTCTCAGATGCGGGTGTGACCCTGCATCTGGCCAGTGCTCTGAGTAAGCGGGATAGGGTGGTGACACAGTGTGACATGGGAAGCCAGAGTGCTCCGCTGTGTGTCAAGGTACGTCTGCAATGATCATCTGCTGTTAAACTAAAAACAAATTAATTCTAAAAGGAAGGATGTCTTCCACATTGCTAATTCTAAGAGGAAAAAAGCATAATCTTTTATTCTGGTGGAATTATTGGAGCTAGAAGAGAGTGAAATCTTTACTCGGACGTTAGTTCTTCTAATATTGATGGTGGAGGGAAAAATTCTTTCTCCTAGGACAAACACAGAATCCTTCTTTACAGAAAGATATGTAATTTTCTGCAGAACAGAGCCTGACACGTTTCCCCATAACCAACGGTCGTGGTATCAAGGTTATCAGCCAACAGTAGGAGGACAGTAAAACACACTTTTCAATGTTTTAGAAAAATTTTGCCCTTTTTAAGACTTAAAACAACAACTCAACTTTGTGATGACAAAATACACAATAGGCATAGGCCTGACTTAAATGTTTTACTAAGTGGTATGTAAATTAGTGGCTCTCAAAGTGTGACTTGGGTATTCAAATGATTTTGAGGTCCATGAGGTCAAAGTTACTTTCATAATAGTGCTGTAATATTATTTGTCTTTTCCACTCCCCTGCCTGCCCGAGACTAACAGTGTATGAGGATATCATTACTCTGACCATTAGTGGAATGTGGCCTGAACTTCTTGAACATTAAAAACTTCTCCATTTTAGGGGTTAGTGGGGTGTAGCTCAGTGGTAGAGCACTTGACTAGCACGTATGAAACTCTAGGTTCCATCCTTTCCTGTTTTAATTTCTTATGTAGTAAATTTTTAGAAATATTGAACAAAAGATTGTTAGAATCCTCAATGATATTTAAGTATATGATGGATCCTGAAACCAAAAAGTTTGAGAGTTGCGGTTTAAACAAAATATAATTATTGATTCAGCATGGTGTATTCTCAAAAGCCTGTTAAAAGTTTCTCCATATTTTTTCTCAATTTTTACTTGAAACTTGTAGCATTTGGTTTCGATTCCAATTGTCATTAAGAATGAGAAAAAGAAAGAGATAAGGGGCTGGGAATTTAGCTCAGCCGTTAGGTGGCCTGCCTTGCAAGCGCAAGGACCCGAGTTCTAATCCCCGGTACCAACAAAAAAGAATGAGAAAGAGATACTCGGATTTTATTACCTTATTTCCACAAGTGCAAAGTACCTAAGTACAGAGAAGAGCAGAGGTTTTTGTTTGGGTTTTGTTTTCTGTGCCTACTTTAGTCTGAATTGTGACTAGTGTCAAGGTTTTTGAGGTCAACAATAATGTGTTCTGTTCCTAATCTGAGTTTAGAGCAACTGAGAGAGAGGTTGAGGTAAAAAAGGTTGACTTCCCTTATTGAAAAACACAAGTCTACACTGCAGGAATTGACTAATAACTGATTCACCGCTAGGGAGAGTTTGCCTTAGCTCAAATTCCAATTTCAGACCCACTGTATGAGCCTGAGAGAAATAAAGTGCACCTTCCAGGAAATGCAGAGAGGGCTCTTGTTTGTAAAATTCGATGAACCTATTAGTTGAACAGGCTCCCAATGAATCGTCTTCATGATAACCACCATTCAGTATGAAGTAAACCTCCTGAAGAGATGGCCCTCCTGTCCTTGGAATGAGGAAGAGCCCCAAAGCTCAGTACTGACCCTCTTACTCTTTGGGTGACCTCAACCTAGTCAGGATTTAAACCTGTCAGAGCACTGAAAATATTTTCTCTACTCTCCTGATACCTCCATTTCTATTTTGGGCCCTGACCTCTCTTCTAAATGCCACACAGGCATATCAGATGTGTCTGTCAGACTGTCCCTTCCACGTGGGGTCATCGCATTTACCATTTCGGAAACAGTTCCTGCTCCTCACGCCCCAGCACACGTCACCACTTACCTGGTCTTTCTCACCTCAGAAAAATGGCTGAAGACCTAGAAGAACCTGAGTCCTCTCCTCCCCGCACATCCCACATCCAGCCTGTCAGCAAGTCCGGCCAACTCCCCCTCCCAAACCAGTCCCGAATCTGACCACGGCCTCCACCTGATCCAGTCCACAGTGGTCTCTCCAGAGGTGCAGCAGAGGCCTCCTGACTGTCCCCAGTGCTTAACTCCACAGCCTGAGTGACCTTTGAAAAAAATAAGACCGCTCACCTGGTGCTCGTAACTCAGCTGTGGTTTCACATTACACCTAGATACAAATCCCCTCTCCTGAGCCTGTGCTTCAGGGTCTACCTGTGTGAGAAGGAAGAAACCTCTATGTATTCATTATCTTTTCAACCTTATCTCCTCTGCTCGCCCTGGACCCATTCCCTGACCCATCATAGTCTCACTCTCTTGCTCTTCTAGGTTTACCAAGCTGATTCCCAGCTTAGGAACCTCTTGTCCCCCTGCCTGTTATCTCTGTCTTTTTATTCAGACCTCTGTTCAAAGTCAATTTATCAGAAGCCATCTCCCTCTGTTCTCTCTTTCTCTCTCTCTCTCTCTCTCTCTCTCTCTCTCTCTCTCCTCTCTCTTCCTCGTCTACCGCTCGC
>NW_022900923.1:8124532-8192008 GCF_012274545.1 Fukomys damarensis
TCTCTCTCTCTCTCTCTCTCTCTCTCTCTCTCTCTCTCTCTCTTTCTTGAGACAAGATCTCACTATGTAGTTTTGCTGGCCTTCAACTCACTATGTAGCTCAGGCTGGCCTCAAACTTGGGATGATCCTCCTGTTTCAGCCTCCCATGTGCTGAGATTACTGGCATGTGCCACCTAGCAGGTTGGGGCAGCATCCTTTTTCAACACTCTTCAACTCTTTTCCTACTTAAAACAAAACAACAACCTATTCACTACTAAATGATAAGCTCTGTGAAAGCAGCTATTGTACTTGTTTCCTCACTGCATTATCCTCACTCCCCACAAGTGTCTGGCACAAATTTGGCACTGAGAAAATGTTTGTTGACTGACTAGGTATTGGCACATGGAATATGTTTTTCCAGAAGTAATAGTGGCTCTTACCTCATCCCTCTTAAGAACAATAGCCATGACCTTGGATGATGGTCCACCATTTTAGAATTTCCCATGGTACCGTAGTTGGTTGCTGTAGAATAATCTTTAGAAATGGAAGAGGACAATGATAAGGTGCGTTTTGCTAGACACATTCAATAAGAATTACCAGAGAGGTGGGTTCTTGCTGCAACTGTACCTAACCTTGTGTTTTAGGAGCCTTTGGAGACTGCTTGTGAAAAGGAGAAGAGCTAGGGAAGGTTCAGAGATGCCAGCTGAAAAAGTAGACCTGGAATGCCTTAGGCTGTACTTGTTGGGAGGTTCTGGTCAGAGCTCAGAAGACCAGAATGATGATAGGAAAGCTGCCATCCTTGGGAGGTTTCTGCTGGGAAGAAAGACTGGATTGGCTGTTGGATTCCAGACAATGTGTGCTATGGCTTGGTAAAAAGCTTCTCTGCATTTTGCTCATGCCCAGAGACTGCCTGAGACTGATATTAAGGGTGGCAGACTAATTAATCTTGCAGAAGAAATTTCAAGGCAGTCTAATGTTGAGGTAGTAGCATGGATACTGTTAGGGGATTTTAGCCAGATTTGAGAATCAAGAGCAAAGAGCCCATTAAAATGATTAAAAACATTGCGAGTTTGACCAGAAAGTAAACTCCAGTAAAGTTGCAGCCTGAGAAGATGGAACAGAAGAAAAACTTGTTGCTCAAAAAACTAGCAAGGAAAAAAAAAAAAACCTAGCAAGAAAAAGCCAAATATTTCAGAAGAGGACATCACAAGAACGAACAGGACTCCAGCCTTTGCAGCCTCAGAGTTGCAAAGGTAAAAGAATTTGCTTTGAGAAGAGAACCCCATGGCTCTGTTCCAGAACGGCTGTGGCCTAGGGGAGTCAGTCCTTGGGATTTGGTTCATAGGCATTCCACCCCTACAGCCAAGAGAGAAGGAAGCCTGGCCACTGCTCCAGCTGGCAGCAGGCCTAGGCATCATCCATGTGGTGCTGGTTTTAGGTACATATAGAATACAAGAGCTATGGGGTCAGGAAGGCTTCCACCCAGATCTCAGAAGAAGGCCTGGGAGGCCAGGCAGCGTGCCCCAGAGAAGGCAGTGTGTGAAGCTCTGAGTATGAAACCAAAGGTGCAGTGGAGACCCCAGAAGTTTGGAGAAGTCAGGAGTGTGGATCATCTGAAGAAAACTGCAAGGAGGGTGCAGAGCCGGCCCAAGAGAGGAGCTGTGGGAGCTGCAACCGCTAGAAGTGCTGTAGGGGTGGAGCCCCCCAAGCCCTTGGGGTTCACATCTTGCCACAGACTGTCTTGGATTCCCGACATGAAACTGCAGGACTTAGTGATTGTCCCGCTAGATTTTGGTCTGGCTTTGTTCCCATTCCTTTCTATCCTTCTGTTTGTATTGTTTGGAATGGAAATGTCCATCTTTGCTATTGACTGTTGGAAGTGTTTAACTTTCTTTTCATTTGTATAAAGGCTCAAAGCTAAGAGTTTGCCTAAAATCTCAGAGGAGACTTTGAACTCAGACTTTCCAGAATGCTGAAAATGTTAGACTATGGCAACTCTTGAAGACGGATTATTATTATTATTATTATTTTGGCCTAAAGGGATGTGTATGAGCCTTAAGGGGGCCAGAGGTGGAATTTTATGGCTTGTGTCTAGATGTTCCCCCGAAGTCTCATGCAGTCATAGGTGGGACTGTGCAGTACTGGGACTAAAGGTGCTAGGATTGAGGGTGGGGATGATTAAATCAGTCCACTGATTGGTTTAGCATCATCTTAATTCCAGTAGCTGGGATACCATATAAGGGACAGAAAGTGGCTTGTCTGCTTTCTTGCTTGCTTTGCCACCTTCTTCCCACTGTAAACTGTTTCTCCTCTGTGTTGCCCCTCTGCCATGCCACCCTGCCTTGGAGCCAGCCAATTATGCACTGAGACTTCTACAAACTGAGCCAAATAAACCTTTCCTCCTTTAGGTGTTGAGTATTTTGTCTCAGCAATGAGAACCATATCTAAGACAGTCAGATGGTGATAACTGGTTAAGTGTTAGGGGAAACAAAGAAGCAGAGGTGTGCGATTTGGAAATGCTGGGTGGGGATGCATTGCTGCCCGAACAACTAGATACATAAGGGTTCGTACCCAAGGCATAGACAGTGGTGGTTAACCTGGTGGTGGTCTAAGCTTATGAGGAGTTATATTGAGCTTAACATGAGCTTCTCACATAATGCATTCTTCAGCAGGAAGCTCAAATGTATCATGTCCTGCAACAAATTATTCATCCATCCATCCATCCAATCATTCAATAAGCACTGAGTATTTAGTGCCATGCAATGAGGAAAATTATTTAAATAAACAATCACGGGTCAACTCTCTGTTACTATAACAAATAGCTGAGGTGGTCAACTTATGAAGAGAAAAGGTTATTTCCGCTCACTGTTTTAGTGCTGGAAATCTAACCCACATCCTAAGCAAGAGCTCTATCATGGAGCTGCACCCGCAGCCTGAAGGTGAGGTTTAGAAACACCAAATGCCTAAAAGTATCAGATTAGTTAATGGCAGAGTCCAAGATCAGGCAGATCCATTGCTTTGGGGCCTCTGGTAAGGCTCACAGATGGCAATGGAGGGGAGTGTATGGTGGAGAAAAACTGCTCACTTTATGGCCAAATTGCCAAAGAGAAAGGGGCCAGGGCCCCGCAGTCCCTGTGGAAGGGCACACTCCTAATGACCTAAAGACTTCTGCCTGGGCCCCACCCTTCAAGGTCCCACCACCTCCCAGTAGTGCCAAAGTTTCATTTAACACAAGGGCCTCAAGGGGCCGGGGATTTAGCTCAGTGGTTCTGCCCGCCTTGCAAGCGCAAGGACCTGAGATCAATCCCCGGTACCAAAAAAAAAAAACCCAAACAAACAAACAAACCAAAAAAACCCACAAGGGCCTCTGGGGAAATTCCAAATCAAAACTATAGCAAGAGCCCTGAGTGTTGAAGGCAAGGGAGGCTAGGGTTTTGCTTAGAGCACCCGGCACTTTGGCTTCCCTTTGCTTCCGTCCATGGTGATGTGAAGACCAGGGAAGGAGTTTTCCTGGCCAGAGGTCTCAAGCTCTCTCCTCGAGTCCTCCACGCGGAGATCTGGAGGCCAAGGGAGATAGTGTTGCTTGGACATAAACTCTTCAGAGCTAAAGACTTGGGTCCAAGTTCTGCCTCTGCCATTAACTAGTCTCACGCACTGAGTGATTTATTGTCTCTAAGCTTCAGTTTCAGAGGGTGAAGGTCCATGATAAAGCACTTTCTCAGCAAGCACAAGGCTCTGGGTCAGATCTTCAGCACTTCAAACAAATCGAAACACTCTATCCTTAACCTTAGTTTTTGTACCTATAAGATAGTATTTGTCCCATCTGCCCTTCATGTTATTTTGGAAACTATGAAACATATTATGTTATAAACATGTATTTTTTTTATTTTTCAGATAATGCTATATTTGGATAAAGTGCATCTCTGGAGACTCACAAATACATTGTCTTTGATCCTTCAATGTCTGTGTAAATTATTTAGAAATATTAATTACAAAGGAAGCTAAACAAATTAGTTGACCAGACCATAATTTTTTCTTTTGTACCAGGAATCAAACTCGGGTCCTTGCGCTTGTAAGGCAGGTGCCAGAACCACTGAGCTAAATCCCCTGCCCTAGACTATAAAATATTTGAGTCATATAAAACTTACATCTTCATTCATTCCATTCCAAGATTTAAAATTTAGTGTTTTGAGTATTAAGAATCATTAGATTCTGAATCATTAGTATTCTGAATCATTAGACACTTTCAAAGGTGAATTATCTAAAGTGTGTAGTGATCTCTGTACTGATCAAAAATGTCTAAGTATGAGTTTACTTTTGTTTCTGTGAGTCAGAGGAACATGGTGACTGGTCATACTGGTTAGGTTGAAAGTTGGTTGCCCAAGATAATGCCACCAATTGCTTAATTACATTAATTATTTGTCAGACATACAATTTTGATTATTTAAATAAGTGCATACTTGATAGGCAAAATAAGTTGCCCACAGTTAGAGATTTTTGTTATGTTTCATTTCCTTTCCCTAAAGTGAGCTTAGAATCATCTCGTGGCCAAACCATGTTGTCACCTAGGTCTCATTGCTTCTTGGTTAGCAGAATTTCACCTTTCAGCTCAGTGTGGGCTCCTTTTTGGAGTTAACAACATATCTATAAAGCAAGCACAGTGCTGCCTGACCTGGGACCCTGTGGATTCTTGGGATCTGTCTTTACATCAAGAAAAGACTAGTCTTTATTTGGATACTCTCTGCCTCTGTAGAAAGCTCAGATCCACGTGGGAAGGGATCTGGCCTACAGCCCTGCCTCAGCCACCATGGCCTGAGGGCACCCTTGGATGAAGGGAGAAAGAGCCAGACCTGGAACTGATCTTTGACTTCCCAAAAGACGGACGTCTCATTTCAAGGACAGAGAAGGGTTGCCAGCCACCAATTCATGGGCAGTGACAGAGATGAAACTCTGGATCCCATGGTTGGTGGCATGAATCCTCCTTGTCCCCTACCCTCCAGACACAGAGCCACACACACAGGGAGCATCCCTTGGCCTGGAAGGAGACACTGTCTTTATTACCCCAGACAGAGGGCACACCGCGCACCCAGAGGGGACTGTCCCCTTATTCCAGGCAGAGTCTGGAAGGAGCCCCAGTGCCTCTGCTCCCTAGATCTGCAGACACAGAGACTAGGGAGAAGTCTCTCAACACGAAGCAGCCCCCGCATGGATGATTAAATGTCATTTTATGTTTGGGCTCCATGCATCTGAGTCGCTGGTGACAAGCACCCAGGGAAAGTGCCTGGTTGTACACAATGACCTGCTTCCCTTACCTCCCTTTTCTGTAAGCCCAGCCTGTCTCCCCTCACACTCCACACCCCTCACCTCTCGCTTCATGGAACCACTCGTGGTCTCTGAATTTGTCTTCTTTTACCTATCCTTTACCCAATTTTGCCATAGGCAAGATTTGACTGAAAGAGAAGCTTCTCCAGGGAGGAAGGCTTCCTTCGTGCCCTCCAATCTGCCGCTGCAGCTTCTGCTCTGTCCGCTGTATGCCCCACAACAGACTTGGGCTAAAACCAGAACCTCCCAAGTGACAAAACAATATTTGGACTTTGATCCCACCTGCAAAGGCAGGAAGTCCGGCCACCCTCTCCCCCTGCAGGGCACAGGCTTCCTTGGTAAACACTGGGTGACCGGCTTTCCTCCTTTTCTGCCTGGCTTCCGGTCAGGCTATTGCTGGCTCCGGAGGCTTCCTTAGGCACCCGGGACCCCAGGAAAGGTGTCAGTCCCCTCTCCGCCATTGTTGCTGCAGCCACAGCCTGCTCCCCAAGAGAGTGGGGAGCTGCTCCCCTCTGTCCCTGCAATGGCAGAGGGCAGCCTGGCCATCAGGAACCCAGCATCCATCAGCCTGTGGCCGTCTACAGAAGGCCTCCGGGGTTTGGTTTGTTTGGTTGATTTTGGTACTGGGGATTGAACCCAAGTCCTTGGCACTGAGATGTGTCTCCAGCCCTTTTTTATTTTGAGATAGTGTCTTATTAAATCCCTAAATTGCTCAGGCTGGGCTCAAACCTGCAATTCGCCGGCCTGTCTCCCAGAATGCTAGGATCACAGGTGTGTACTGTCACACCTGTCTGAACTGAAGAGCCTGAGGCAATAGGTGGACTGTATTGCACCCAGAGGAAAGGGGTGTGGTGGGCAGGGTGAGGACAGGCTCACTCAAGTCTGCACTTTTCAGTGCTTCCTGCAGAACGGTGGAGAAGAGAAGTTGCAGGAGGAGGGTCAGAGACCGGAACGTTCAGTTCCCACGGCGACTTTCATCCTGCAGCTCTCCCCTCTGAGGCCCCTCATACTCACCTTCGAGGATGAGTGCTACAGGGTCAGAGCCACCCCATCCGAGGCTGTGTAACGGCAGCACAGTTCTTACACAAAGCAAGTCTTTCCCCCGGTCTCTCTCTTCCCTCCCCTCCTCCTCCTCCTCCTCCTCTCTCTCTTTTCTGGCACTGGGATCAAATCCAGGGCCTTGCACATGCTGCACAAGCACCCTACCATTGAGCTATATCCCCACCTCTTTGCATCTTTGAGACAGAGGCTCCACTAAGTCACCCAGCCTGGCCTTGAACTTGGCAGTCGTCTCGGCTTCCCCAAAGCTGGGGATACAGGCCACTGAGTTTCTGTGCGGGGTGGGACTGACCCGGGTCTGGCTGGTAGTTTGGTGCCCTCACCTGCCTTCTACTCAGAAGCCCATCCAGGAAGGTGCTCCAGGGAGAACTTTACTTTCTTATCTTTCTGGAGCACTTTTTCCCTGGCAGTTTTTTGTCCGAGGAGAATGAAATCTTTTGGTCCCTTAATTCCACGGATCATTTCCTTTAAATCTCATTTGCTTCTTTGTTCTATTTATTTTTGTCATTATTTTTAGGATTAGAATGCACACTACACCCCATGACACTCATTTGATCTCTTTCGGCCATAGCAGAGAAGATGGCACCACCATTTATCAGTCGTGCTGTGGAGATGTGGAATGAAATCTTTACCAAATTATGTGTGCAAATAAGTGAAATACTTTGCCCCCAAATATAAAGGATTGTTGAGCCGAAGACAATCCAAATGCAGGGAGCTCTCTGTTCCCATTTGCCTCATGAGGGGACAGAGATTCACAAAGACAGACCAACTCTCTCTCTCTCTCTCTCTCTCTCTCTCTCTCTCTCGCTATCTGTCTTTCCTGCCTAAACCTGGAGATAACCCTCCTGCCTCAGCCTCCCAGAGCCCTAGGATTACAGGTGTTTGGATGCACAGATTCTTTACAGTGCTTGCTTATTAGTTCAGGATAGTGGCACCAGAGGAATCTGTGAGGGGACTTTCTGCTCATGAACTTATCTTCTGAGTTTTTCTGCTTCTGAAGCCTAGGACTGCTCCCTCTTGTCATTTCTCTAGAATGTATTCTTTGTTGAAATACTCTTTAAGGCAGATCCTAACTGGCTGACGTGAGTGACATTTCTCCCATGTGATGTCCACTGCAAGTGTTAATAAACTTGCTTTTTCTCTTATAATCTACCTTTGCTATAGGAGTCTGTCTCAACTACATTTGTGAATTGAAGAAAATTTTATTTTATCTCTCTTACCTTTCAGATTCCTAGATAACCAATACTTTTTCCTTAGGATAAAATAAATTTTGTTTTACTACCAATCCCTAAAATTTGTCCTTTTATAGTTTAAGGAAACATTAATTAGATATGTATGACACTGGCAACAAAATACATTGGTGGGCTTTCATAAGGTTTCTACTTTATTTTGGAGATCCCTGGGAACATTGTTCTGTGAAAGTTTTCCTAGGTTGGACAGGTATTTTAGAACAGACAGAGTGATTTCGATTTTATTCTCCTAGAGGCACTGGGATAGATCGGGTGAACTTTAAATAGCCCTTTCAGATGTGTGACCCCCCTTCCTCCCAGAAAAAATCTCTATTGAGTAACGAGTACCACTATAAAACGTTTCTCCATCTTCTACTTGTCTTTAGTTTTACTTTTAACCTCCTTCTTTACCCCCAGCCCTGAAAGTCCCATCAGAGGTTGGGAAGGGACAGGAAGATGTCAGAACAGCAATGATTGCAACACACACCATCCTAGTTTGTGTCAGTGTCAAGGTAATGGCTGAGTTTGAGTTCTTCAGAGAAACAGAAGCAATTCTGTGCATGTGGGCAGAGGAGAGAATTGACTCACTGTTGTGAAGGCTGGCAAGTCCAAACTCTGCAGGGTAGCGAGGCCGGTGGACTAGACTCCAAGAAAGAACTGGTACTGCAGCTGGAGGGCCAGGCAGTCGGCTGGCAGACTTTCTTCCTGCTTGGGGAGGTCAGTCTCTCTCCATCTGAGGCCTCCAGCAGATTAGATGAGGTAGTCTCAGCTGTGGGAAGCAATCTGCTTTCCTCATAGTCCACTAATTTAAGTGTTAATCTAATTGAAAACACATCTTGCCGGGTGTGGTGGCGCATGCCTGTAATCCCAGCCCTCTCGGGAGGCTGAGGCAGGAGGATCGCTGTGAGTTCGAGACCAGCCTGGGCTACATAGTGAGTTCCAGGTCAGTCTCAACTACATAGTGAGACCCTGTCTCAACAAAACCACACACAAAAAAAAACAAAACAAAAAACAAAAACACCCCCCCGAAAAGACATCTTCACTGAAACCTCTAGAATGTTTGACCAAATAGATTTCTGTAGCCCAACCCAAGTTGACATAAAATTAACTGTCACAGAAGCTGTCCCCCAAAATAGCCGTTTATCTTACTGGGATTGTGGGTCATCCAAAGGACCTGGGTCAATGGCCATGATTCCCACTTCTTTACTCCCTAAATCCCTCTACAGTGGATCTGGTGGAGTGTGGTCTTAAATGCACTGTAGAACCAGGGAGAAGAGGGGACCCCACAAGAATCCAACTTGGGTGTCCACAGGGATACCTTGGAAGGCTTCTGGGTAAACAGGTAAAGACCAAGGCCGGAGGAACTGTGAGAAATACCACGGATACTTCAAGTGGACCCAAGATAAGAAAGGTAGAAGTAGCAGAAGGTTCAAGTGGCATTTGCAGATCGAATCTCTCCACAGGAGGCCAATTTCAAGCTTGTGTTAAAATGGACTTTCTCAGGCCAAGTGTGGTGGCTCACGCCTGTAATCCCAGCACTCGGGAGGCTGAGGCAGGAGGATCACTATGAGTTTGAGACCAGCCTGGACTACATAGTGAGTTCCAGGTCAGTCTCAACTACATAGTGAGACTCTGTCTTAAAAAACAAAAAACCAAATGAACAAAAAAAATGGACCTTCTCTGACGGTGCATGTCCACTCTCCAGTAAATATCTGTCTGGTGACAGCACCATGTTGATGAGCTTTGTCTTGGCAGTGGTGGCGTAGAGCTCCATACAGAGGGACCTCGGGGGATGGGATGAATGCAGAGCTCTTGAACTGTAGGGACCAGGGGGAAGATTTCTGTTTTGTACAAGTTTGTCAGATACCATTTCACAGGCTTAATCTTGCATCTAATTCCAAAGTTGTGTTCTTTCTAGCCAATTAATTCATGATTTTTCCTGTGAGTCCCCAACAAGAGGTCGTTTTAAATGAAAGGACTATTAAGTAGGCAGTGAACTGTGGCTCCTGAAGAACAAATAGGCCGAAGCACCCCAGCTAAGTTGAGCTGACATCTATTTTTTTCTTCTGACATGATTTATACAATTTCAAACCATTTCCTTCACAATATGTTGTATGGAGTGGACTGGATTCCACCTTTTAGCTGAGGGGAAAGGCTATACAGAATGATCTGTTTTCAAGCCAAGAGAGTTTACTCCTATGTCTCAACATGAGAAAATAGCTGACCCATGTTTAGCATATTTATAGACCAAAGGAGTCTATGTATCTCAAAAACATGGTGAGAAGCAAATAATATCTAATATGTATTCCAGATAGATCGGAAGATGAAATATTTGACATTTTCAATTGTGGTCAGGCTTATTGCCATTTGGCTATCTTCTGAAGTGTAAACTGAGGGTAAATCATGTCTTATCCCTCTTGTAACCCACAGTCCTTGACTTACAGAGCCGCCCAATAACTGATGGTTAAGGATGAGGCTCAAGTGTCAGCAGTAACAATGCACGAGGAAACTTTAACAGTTTCAGTATAGCTGGACAGAATCAAACCCTGTTCTGTCTACAATTATTCAACTGCAAGTAAGGTAGGTACATTCAAAATTAAGTTGGAGATTATAATTGGTATTTAGAATCAAATTTGAAGACTTTCTCGATAAAATAGAAACAAGGTCTCTTGATTACAAATGACACCATCAGTTGGTGGAGAGCTGGACATATTAACCACTCCTACACAGATGAAGAAATAAGAGACAAAGTCTCTTGCACTGAAGTATATATGTTACACATACTTTCACATTTTTATATGTATTCACAGGGAGTTTTATGTGTTTTAACAGCTTTACATTCCTATAAAAACTTTAAAATGCTTTTCTTCAATTCAAAAATCTGAGGAATTAAAAAGGCAATCAAGTAATCAATAATCAAAGCTTTTGTAGGTTCTGAATGATTTTTCCTTCTTTCTGCAGAATCCTTAAAAGTTATGGCACTTAAATTTCTTTAGCTTTTCTACTTACGGGGAGGTGAATTATACACACCAATGATGAAAACAGACCAAGACCACTTTCTATTATCAATCATCCCAGCTTTGTTCAATGGCTGAAACTCTTCTCACACTCTCATTTGTTTTCCTGATAAAGCTGGGCTAACTGGCTGCTGGTTGGATTGCGTGGATTTAGTTTATCCAGCAAAGATGACGTTGATGCTAGGAGATACATCGCACGCTGGGCTCCATAAATTCTGAAGGCTATCCAAATATATGCTCCCATCAGCACGCACGTTTGGATGAAACATTTTGGATAAAAGCCTAACAGCTCACAGTTTATTTGGATACTCTACAGAAAATTCTATTACCAGTTTGAAAATGCCATCTCCAGGGAGTCCCCTCTGGTTAGACATAACTGCATTGCAGGCACAACGTTGTTTTCAGATAGTGCATCACTGACGCTCACAACTGCCTGAAATCACATGAGCCTCCTCTGTATGGATGGGGTTGACACGCTCTGGAGCCCTGCAATTGGTTGGAAAGAAGAGTCTCAGGCTGGGGATGTAGCTCAGTGGTTCCGCCACCTGCCTCACAAGCACAAGACATCTCGATCCCCAGTACCAAAAAAAAAAAACGCCCATGGTACACTCCTAAATATGTCTTGAAGTGTTGTAGAGGTGTGGCTGTGGGGTCTTCCTCTCCGGCATGGTTCCTCTGTTTTGCTTTTCTGCCACCATGAACTGAGCATCTTTTCTCCACCGTGAGCTAACACCATGACGATCCCGCTTTGGAGCCTGTGGATTAAGGACCGAATCCCCTCAAATCATGAGCCAAACATAAGAACTAATCTGGAAAGACAGTGTGCATCTAAATAAAAAAAATCCACAGTAAAAGCCACATTACCACTACTCCCCCTCAAGACATTCCCTCGTTTCAAACACACTTATCTCAACGTTCTTGCCAGGTTCAGGAGCAGTCCTGAAAACCCTTTTGCCTTTTCACGGCTGCCCCGATGTCCTGAATTGATCTGAAACATTTACATCCACTTCAGTTAAATAAAAATACCACTGTGTGTTCTCGTCCGCCTTATTCATGACACATGGCACCATGCCAACCGTTCAAGCTCTTTGTCGAAGTCAAAATGACCATGAACAGTAAAGGTTTTGAATTGTTTCAGGGCATGGAAGCACACACCATGGTGCAATAAAAAATGCTCAGGAAAGAAGACTTGCAGAACTGCTTTAGAAAGGGGCAAGGAGGATGGGATGTGCTCAAAGCAAGGGGAGGATTCTGAGAGGGATTAATGTCTGTGGATTTTACTGTAATGTAATTTTATTTAAATATTCACCACGCTTTTAGATCAGACCTCACCACTTCTCCTTTTAAGTCCGGCCGGGTATTGTATCCTTGCAATGGGAAAGCTAGCAGAATAACTGTTTATGGGATATACACAACAAACAATAGGTGGTTAAATGAGGAAAATGGCCCGACACTTTCGAGGGCCAGGATCGCATCTCCCTGGGGTGATTGGACAAGGGGAAGCCATTTACATCCTATCTTTATAGATTCAAAGATGAGAGTTTGAGCAAGGGGATGTAGGCAACAAGGTGGTAGAAAAGAGGGAAAGGAAGAGTTGAGGGAAAGCTCACGAGGCTGGTTTTAACATAACCTCTTGGTAGATGTAGGAATTTTGTCTATCATTCCTAAATGATACAGATGGGCAGCTATGTCACCCACCTCACTGCTATAGTTTGGGTCTTAAATGTCCCCGGGGCCCATGTGTGGGAGACCTGGTCCCCAGCCTGTGGTGCTGTGGGAAAGTGAAGAGGTGGAGGGGAGGGGAGGCTTCAGGTCAGTCTCTTCCTCTCTTGCATCCACGCAGTGACTTCGTTGCACTACGCACTCTTCAGCACGATGTGCTACCTCACCCAGCACTCATCTACTGGAACCTCTGAGACCATGAGGCGAAATTAACCTTCTCTTGACATGCTGATCATCTCAGGTGTCTTGTCAGAAAAACAGAAAGCTATGTAACACACTCATGAAGTACCCTATTCTGTTTAAGTTGCTTTGGATTGGACAATGAGCCCTAGCACTAGTTTGGGTTCTTCTATACATGAATTCATTTGGAAGTATCTATTGAAGATCTGTCATATCAAATTGCTTTCTTAGGAAGCTGCGTTTTCCTCTTCAGTAGTTTTTCCAGCATTGGCTGCGTGTGTCAACTGACCCTGTCGAGTTGACTGGATGACGAGACTCTTGAGAGCTGACTGGATCACGGCCGCCGCACTCAGTGGATGAACCCACCGCGGTTTACAGCTGACTGTGCCGTCAGGGGTGGGCACAGTTGAGGTGGGCCCGGGGCACGCGTCTGGACAGCGTAGCTCTCACTGCCGCTTCTCGGCCACCATGAAGTGAGTAGCTTTGCCCACCAGGCCCTTCTGCCATGATGTTCCTGCCTTGAAGCCAGCGAGCCATGGACTAAACCTCTGAAAAAAGAACCCAAATAAACCACACCCTCCCCTTCAAGCCTGGATGTTAGGTTTTGGTCCCAGTGTTAGATGCTCAAGGGTTTGATCACAACACCTGGTAATATTTATGCACACTTCACCGTCCTGTCCTCTCCAGCTTGGCTGTGGCACAATGGCTCTCACAAAGGTAGGTGGAAAGATGAAGGACCTTTCTGCCATCAATGACGTAGTGGCCCAAGAATATATCATCAACGTTTACTGACAAATTCATCTATGGAGCAGGTGTCAGTAATCAACACCCCCTCAGGGACTCAAAGAGATCTGGAGATTTGTTATGAAGGGAATGGAAACCCCAGATACGACCGTCAATACTGGGGTCCACAGCGCTGCCCAGGCCAAAGGAATAAGGAATGTCCCACACGGTCGCCCTGCACCACTGTCCAGAAAAGGTAACGAGGGTGAAGATTCACCACACAGCTCTGTACTCTGGTCATCTACGTTCCTCTTAACACTTTGGAAAATCTACAGTCAATATGAATGAAGACTGACCACTAATTATCAAAGAACGTTTTAAAACCCTGAAAAAAATTTTACCATTTTGACCATTTCAGTGGCATTGAGTGCATTTGTCTGATCTGCAAAACCATTTTTTACAGTTAAGATTTAAAAAATGTAAAAACGTAAAATATTATTGCCTACAAGAAAAGTCAGATATTTTCAGTAAAGCCATTTATATTTCTAAAACGTGATAGTATGCAGGCTGGAACTTCAAATCATTTTATCAACTAAATTTTTAGGCCTGGTGATATAACGATTATATAGAGTGGCTGCCTAACTCAAAATGTAAGATCAGAGTGAAAACTTTGTATATGTTTCCCTTAAAGAAAAATAATTGAAAGTATTAAACGTTCAGTTTTACAAGATTTCTGATAGTGCCAGAAACTACAGTGGCTCTTCGGTTCTTGAACTCAATTCATTCCATGATTCTGGAAAAGAGTTGCCGCATCTGTCGGTGCAGGAAAGATGGCCACAGTCACCTTCGTCACCCCGATGCCAAGTTGGCAAACAAAAAAAAAATTCTGCCAAATACTTCTGTTTGTGAGCCAGACTGCTTGCTAAAGAAAGTGCTCACAAGCTGAGGTGCTGCTGCAGATGCGCTGTGCAGACCGGTTAGAGCCCACGGAAGCAGAACTCACAGAAGACCAAACTTGAGCCTCCTCCCTCCTCGTGATGGCACTGTGGCCCCTGGCCTGCAGGAGCTTCCCTTCCTAGAAGCAATGGCTGTGCTTCAGACGGTGGCTCTGCTTAGTGGGGAAAGGCAGGAAGCATGAAGTTAGCATTTTCCAAATCTCCTGCCGGGACCTGGCTAACAGAATAGCAGCACCGGGAGAGAGTCAGAACCTAACCTCGATTCAGGACCCCAGCCCAGTTTGAGTCCCCCTCCTCGTCATCGTTATTTCTATGAGGAATACTTCTCTATCCCTATGCACAGTTCAGGTTCTTAATCAGAACATTTGTTTTTCTTAAATGCTGCTGACCTCGCTCTGTGATGCATGGCTTTGAAGCTACTTCTGGATCAGATGCCGAAGCCTGGGAAACAGTTTCAGCGCATTCTCTGTGGTCACTTGGATAACTTCTTCCACTGAGATCCCTTTCACTTGAGCAACGTATTCTGCAGAGATGGAAATGTTGCAGGGTTCATTTCGTACCTGAAACAAAAAAGCAGACACTAATTCAGATGTGACACTGAAGGGAAGAGGATCTCTGGAGACGATGGCTAAAGCCGAAGAAAAGGATCAAGGTGGGGGTGGGGGTAATGGATGCAAAGTTGATTCAAAGTCTATGTTGCCCCTGAAAAGAACTCAGGGGATCAATACTTGCACTGAAAGAAATAAAACCTCATTATAACATGCCAATTAAAATAAAAATGAATATGTATGGATCACCTACTATATATCAGCCACTGCTATGCACGTTCACATACATTACTTCACGCAATCTTTAAAGCACTTTATTACTTAACCCACGTTTTGTAAAAGAAAGAAGAGTCTTAGAGAGATTTAGTTTGGTTAAAATCAACAGTGGATAAGAAACAGAGTCTAAGTTTTTCTTTCTTTCTTTTTTTTGGTGGGGTACTGGGAATTGAAATCAGGTCCTTGCGCTTGCAAGGCAGGCCACTGAACCACTGAGCTAAATCCCTGGCCCCTAAGTCTTTCTGATTTCAGACACTGTACTTGTTTTTGTTTTTTTGAGACAAGCTCTTACCATGTAGTCCAGGCTGGCCTCGAATTCACTATGTAGGCCAGGCTGGTCTTGAACTTGTGGAAATTCTCCTGCCTCAGCCTCCCGAGTTCTGGGAAGACACTGTGCTTTTTAACTACACTCTTATTATTACATAAATTAGGATGGGCTGCTTATTAAATATCAAATAATATTCTTGGCAATACAATAGCTCTATTTAAGAGAAAAAACTCAATATGAACCTCAACCTCGCATTATGATTCCACTGTGCTTACACTACACTGCGCTGGCCAACACAGATAAATGAAAATAACTCAAAACGAAAGATACAGTCTAAGAAATGTAGAAATTTAAAAAGTCACATACCCGTTTTTCTGGTCCTAGTGCAGGTGAATCTGTTTCTAAACAGATAGATGTCAAAGGCAACTGTTTCACCAGTTTCTGCTTCTTAAAGAAAAGAGAAAGCCAGTTAAGTTTAAAAGCTGAGGACATGACAGCCTACATGCTAATGCATTTGATCCTGTAAGAATCTAAAATTCATGTTTCATATTTAATTGATCAATGCTATCCAGGTGCCTAATAGTTATGTTAAAATATAAATACTCATTTCTAAAAAATATCCAAAGCTTCCAGAGAACCAAAAATAACCATAGCAAAAACGAAGTACACCCAACAAGAAATCCAGACATCTGCTATCAAATGCCCACTGGAAGATCCAAGGAGTTCTGTCATCCCCGACCAATTTCACTCAACTTCTTTCTACCATTCTCTTTAAGTCACTCAAGGTTTTAGGTATATAAATCTAAAGTTGTTTTGCACACCTCAATTTTAGATTGGGTGGTGGATGTTTTTATTTATTTTATAATTCTTAAAGTATGAATTGTAAGGACTTCAGTGAGTTCAATCAGTTTACGCCAAGAACACAACTGTTTTGCTGACACTGCACTTGAAAAAATGGGAAGGGGTACACATGATGCCTAGTGGAACATTGTTAAAATTACTTAAGATTATACTTCAAAAGCACACAAATGAGTATTCTCATGTGCTGTTGATAAAGGTTAAATTGCTACGAATTTCCTTGAAGGAAATGTGACCAGTTAGATCAGAATTTTAGAAATATATACTCAGTGCTGGGCATGGAGGCACAAGTCTGTAATCCCCACTCGGGAGGCTGAGGGAGGAGGATCTCCTCCAGTTCAAGGCCAGCCTGGGCTACATAGTGATATGGTCTCAAAAAAAAAGCCAGGAATTTAGCTCAGTGGTTCTGCTGCCTACCTTGCTTCAATCCCCAGTATCAATAAATAAATAATTAATTAATTAAAATAATAAAATAAAAATTATATATATACTCAGTGATTTCATTTATAGAAGATAACTGGTCATTGTGCCTATATATTTGTGTGTGTTACAAACCTTGTTTATAACAGAAAAAAGTGGGAAAAAATCCAATCTTTTTTTAAGGTAATATTTAAATTATGGTATATCTACACTGTGATTCAGTAATCCCACTTCAGGTAATAATTTGAGAGAAATGCAAATACATGTCCAAAGGCCTGCATGGATATGTTTGTGGCAGCTCTTTTCCTGATAGTGTCAAGCTGGAAACAATCCAAATGTCCATCAGCTGGTGTGTGCGTAAACAGTGGTACACCCACATATCTGTTACCCAGCAATCAAAATTAAACGGACTACTTATACACGCAAGAGCACACATAGGTCTCAAATCATTAAGTGAAAGAAACCAGATCACAGAACACACAAAAATGCTTTCATTTACATAATGTCCAAAAATGCAACACTATAGGAGCAGGAATCCGAATGGTTGCCAGAGACCAACGGTGGAAGGAGTGGACCAGAAAGGTGTGCAGGGCGGCTTTGAGGATGACAGAAATGCTCTGCATCTAGGATGTGGTGGTGTTCGTGGCAGTACACAATTGTCAGAACAGAACCACACACCTAAAAGGGGCGAGTCACCGTGGATATGGCCTTCAACATATCTGCTTTAAAAATTATAATTTAAAAACAACTAAAAAGATAAATGGTTGCTAATGAAGATGTTTTTTAAATTTGGCCCGTGTTTCCATTCTGCACTCTGAAATACACTGGTTTTTCAATACTGACAGACCACTTACTGTACTGCCTAGAACCTTAAATCACTGTAACATGCACAGTTTCACAGACGAGGGCCAGAGGTTTAGCTCAGTGGTTCTGCCACCTGCCTCGCAAGCGTAAGGTCCCAAGTTTGATTCCCGGTACCAAAATAACAAACAAACAAACAAACAAACAAATTTCACAGACAAAATACAAAAAAGTGATTGTTCTAAAATTGATGATATACAGTAAATTATGTTTTCTGAGCTATAATTCACGTACCATATCTAACCATTGGAATGTATAATTCAATGTTTTCACTACACGCACAAGGCTACACAGATGTGGTCGTCACCCCCAAAAGAAACTCTCTACCCATTGGCAGTCACTCTCCCTTCTTCTCCCCTCCAGTCCCTGGAAACCACTGATCCACTTTATCTCTGGGATTTGCCTAGCCGGGGTATTTTGTATAAATGGAATCATACCACACCTGGCCTTGTCTGTCCGGCTGCCTTCTCTTACCATCGTGTTGTAGTATGACTTGGCAGTTCATTCCTCTTTATGACAGGACAGTATTCCACTGTACGGTGTATCATATTTTGCTTGCCTATTCATTAGATGAAGGACATTGTTTTGGCTATTATGAACAATGCTGCTATAAATATTTATGTGAGCATATTTTCCTTTCTTTTGGGTATTCTAAGTGGGGAAATGCTGGGTCCCATGATAATTCTGTATTTAACTTTTTGAGGAACTACCAAATTGGGTGGGGTATGAAGTGGTATCTAAACACTTTTTTTTTTCTTTTGGGTACTGGGGATTGAACCCGTGACCTTGTACTTGTGAGGCAGGTGCGGTGCCACTAAGCGAAATCCCTAGCCCTGTTTATTTGTTTTGAGACAGGGTCTTGCTACGTAGTTCAGGCTGGCCTAGAATTCACAGTGATTCTGCTGCCTCAGCCTCTGGAGTGCTGGGACTACAGGCATGCACTACCACACCTGGATTTAATATGCTTTTGATCTGCATTTCTGTAACAAAAAATGAGGTTGTACATTTTTTTCCATTAAGTTTACTGGTACATTTTAGGTATACAATAAAGTTACATTCATCATTAGGATCTTGTACCTTTGCATGGTGTATCTTGGTTATTTTTTCCCCACTCCCCTGCCCTGTCACCCCCACCTTCTTTATTTTCCATTTCTCATATTTTTTCTTTTTCCTTCTTTCCTTTCCCCTACCCCTCCCACTTCCCCTACTCCTTTACACATTTTCTTCCTATTTCACAATATCAATTATACATTTTGATCCTTACAATTTTAGTTTTTCACACCACAGAAACTATTCAGTATTTACATATAGGTGTCCTATTTATTTCACTTAAGAGTATGGTGTCAACGTGGATCCATATAGCTATAACTGTCTCTAGTTTCTCATTCTTTATGGCTGAGTAGTACTCTACTGTGTAGAAAAGCCACATCTTCTTTATCCAGTCTCCAGGTGATGGGCAATTGGGCTGTTCCCAAGTTTTAGCTATTACAAAATGCCGCTGTTACATGGGTGAGCATATACTGCATTTACTTAAACATGTTCTACAAGCTAGTATGTGGTCTATTTTGGAGAATGACCCATGTGCAGCCGAAAAAAATGTATATTCTGATTTAGAGGGTGGACCACTCTGTAGATGTCTACTAAGTCCACTGAGGTTGCACATTTTTTACATGTTTATTGCCTATTTGTATCTTTCTTTCCTTGGTATTTTGAGATAGGGCCTCACTATACAGCCTTGGCCGGCCTTAAACTCACTGGAATCCTCTTGCCTCAGCCTCTCAAGTGCAGGGATTATGGGCATGTACCACTGTGCCCAGCGATGGAACTTAGGACCTAGTGCTTGCAAGGCAGGCAGTGGCACCAGTGAGCTAAATCCCCAGCCCCCAGCCTATTTTCTTAAGAGAAGTATCTCCTTAAATCTTTTGCCCTTTTTAATCAAGTTATATATTTGCTTCATTATTGAATTGTAATGATGCTTTATATATTTTGGATATTTAACCCTTATTGACTACATGATTTCCAAATATTTTTTCACTTTCTGTGGATTGTCTTTTTGTTTTGATAGTGTGTACTGAAGTATAAACGTCTTTTTAAAAATTTCAGATGTTTTAAATTTAGATGATAACCGACTTAGCCATGTTTTTCTTTGGTTGCTTGGGTTTTGGTGTCATATTTGGGAAAATATTACCTTATCTTAGGTCAAAAAATGTAGGCCTGTTTTCTTCTGGGTTTTTAAATTTTAGCTCTTATATTTAGGTTCTTGATAGTTTTAGTTAATATGTGTGGGATAGTGATCTAAGATTAATTATTCTAATGAAACAAGAGTAGTATCACAAGTATGCTGTCAAAGCTTATATTTTAAATTATATTTCTCAAAGAGTTAGCTACATTTTAATGAGAACCTACCTGCCCACTCCTTATGATAGATGGTGGAATTGAGAAGAAGTACCCAGCTCTTACGCCCTCCATGGCTACAGACGGTCGACCATCAAATGCATGCAGCAGTACCCTGTCAGCATCTCCCAAAATTCAAGAGAAATCAGAGTCCATTTTATGTCCTTAACAAGAGGCTTTCCACTTACTTAAACTGAACAGAGATCTGTCATTTTAAATAAATTTGGACACAACGATAAAGATGAAATTCTATGATAAATATCATAGAGATAGATAAGGATACAGTTTTCAAAGAGTAGAATAATAAGAGGTTTTTAGGCAAATTGATTTTCCCAACAAAAATGCTAGTGGAAGAAGAAATGGAAAATTAAATGACTAATAAATTAAGAACCCAGAGTTGGATTCACAAAACCAACTTCAGTTCTGAAAGGAGAGTTGTTTACCCTGTATAAAAATTACACTTTCAGAAGGGTTCAGTATTCATTACTGAGAAATACAGTGCTTTCTAGTAGCAGGTAACTATTTTTACTCCATTCTTTTACAGCATTTTAAAAAACGATAAGCATGACCATTAGTAGGTTATGATACTATGAATTGTGAAACCAACTTAGTCAACTTAGGTCATAAGCAACCACTGTGTGCTTTTATATACATGGATGCCTACACTTAAACTTGCCTATACACATGTACACAATTATATACTGCTTGCAAAACTTCGGTCAGTATTATTTACATGTGGTATCTCAAATATATTTCTTACTGTGGATGGCATTTTAAAAAGTGTGATAAATAACACTGTAGGATATCTTTAGGAACTACTGGTGAAGATCATGGTGTGTTTTATATACGATGGCAACAATATGTACAATGCCATTTTCTGAAGGAACAACCAGGAAACACACAAAACAGCAGCCCAATGTGATTGCCCTTCTCTCACTTTTCTTTTTTCTTTAACAAGTTGATTAAAGAATCAAAGCTCCGGATTTTTAAGTGAAGGAATATAAACTGATTCATCTCACTTGCTCTGGCCTTACTTGATAAAGATCATAAGTGTGTTGGGGACCTTGCGAAAGTAGCTGGATTTGCAAAATCACCTCACTCATTGCCACTTCCATTCTTGCCCCATTCCTTTCCCTTTAAGAAATCAAATGAAAACATGGCTTGCACCATGAGAACATGAACTGGCACTGTCAAACAGAAACATCAGCACAATCCTTTCAGAGCTAAATACCTTGCTCGCGTAGGAGGTTGATGGTAGGTCTCCCAGCGGAGCGTGAGTGAACATTTCTGTTTAACAACAAAATTCCTTTGAATACTTAAAGTTTAAGTGTTATTTCTGTTCTATAAAATAATTCAGAGAAAAGAATGATGTAGAGCTCCATTTTAGGAGGATTCTTAGATCATTATTAACTTGATCTATCACTATTATTAATTATTATGATTATTATTTTGGTACCGGGGATCGCTCTCAGGCCCTTGCACTTGCAAGGCAGTGGAACCACTGAGCCAAATCCCAAGCCCTATTGCTATTATTGTAAAAGATTATTAATTAACCCACAAAGGCAAATTTAGCCTTTTGGCTAACTGGATCTGTCTGATTAGGACTTGTCTTTGCTCTTCCTTCTGTTCATCAGTGCCAGCAAATCTGGGAGAGAAATCCAGCCCAACCTACAGCAGAAAAACAAAACAATTACATATTTATGGTTTAGTGAGCTCCAAAAGAGGTACTATGAGTCAATGCTGTAGCTATAGGAAAAATATTGACAAAAATAAGTGAAATTACCTTTAATAATATACATTAACCCAATGAATTAAAAACATTACTTTAACATATAATCAATGTAAAAAATGAGTTATTTATATATGTGTATTCACACACACATACAGATTTTTCTTGTACTAAGACTTTTTTTGTTGTTGTTAGTTTTTTGAGACGCGGTTTCAGTGTGTAGTTCAGGCTGCTCTTGAATTCACTGCGTAGCCCACACTGGCCTTGAACTCATGGCGATCCTCTGGCCTCAGCCTCCCCAGTGCTGGGGTTATAGGAGTGTGCCACGATGCTCAGCTTGTACTAAAACTTTGAACCCACCATGTGTTTTATACTTACAGCACATCTCCATTCCAAGCAGGCACATTTTAAGTGTGCCAGAGGCACATGTGGTCACCACACTGGACAGCACCAATTCATGACTGCTTCCTTGGACACTATTTTGGCCTGTATTCCATAACTTATATTCTGAATTTATGTGTTATCCTTACCTTTTATGTTTAATAAGAAATGAAATTTATTGCTGATACATTACCATTACAAATTATTTAAATAAAAAGTTCTTTGTTATAAATTCTAGAGTATATTTAAAGTATGCTTTTAAATTACTTAGGAAATGCTACACATACCATTTTAACTCACCAGAGCACCGACCAATATTTAAGAAAAAAAAAAAAGTGTCATTTACAAATACTATTAGCATAGTTTTTTTCCCATGAAACCTATGGAAGGCTTTCTGTTGATCTCTACACATTTTGCTTACTGAGGAAATATCGATAAATTATTACTCAGTTGCACAGAGCAACCACAATTATCCAAGACAGTTGTAATCACCAATACTGAACTAAGGATCATTTTCACATATCATGTACAGGTCTGGTTATTTGATCGGCTAATGAGTCTTTACCTCTCCAATTGCCAACAACTGATCCTTGTAATTTTCAATAATAGGCAAAGCTGCATCCAGATCCTAGAGAAAAAAGTAAATTTGTTAAAATGGAAGAAGAAAATTAAAATTTCACAAGCACCTATTATGTGCCAGGCTCTATACTCAGGTTACGAGAACGTGACTTTTTATAAAGATTCCCACTTACACATTGGCTTCCGTTTAGGAGGCATTTCCTGGCAGTTAGGAGGTCTGACCTGGATTTCCTGGAATAGCTGAGAAAGAGTAAATCTATGTTTCTGCACTAGTAGAGAAAAGTGAGTCACCAGGTGGTCATTTTTGCATGCCAGCTCTTAGGATTATATTATATTCTCCCCTTAAATTACAAATAATTTAAGCTTCTAGTAAGTTTCTACACAGTAGTTCCATTGCTCTATTATTTTATTTCTTGTGTATCTATAGCCTAGCTTGTCCTATTTGTCCTAAAAGTTCAACAATATCAGCTTGTCTGTTAACTTCCAAAGTAGCTGTGTAGGGCTTGGGATTTAGCTCATTGATTCTACCGCCTGCCTCCCAAGTAGCTGTGTAACATGGGTTTCAACAATATTACCTTTTCCATTTAGGAGAATATCCTCTGGGAGGGTTCCCTTCTAAGGTAGGGAAAACTGTTTCTAGATAACTTTTAAACTACTTTGTGGATTTTAGTTTAGGACATGTAAATTGCAAAGTACTTCAGGTGATAATCAGAAGAAAAGAGAATTAAAAGGGAGATTAGATGAGGAGAGTCAGGGGCACACCTTAGAAATATATTCTAGTGGACTTGATGAAGAATTAATATTGTCATGAGAATCAAAGGGTGCATATATCCCTAGGTATCAGAGAAGAGAAGTTGTCTGACAAGCTGGACCAGTGAAATCATGTCAGACAAGGCTTTTTCCAAATCAAATATCCAAATTATGCCATATCTCTTAGAGAAGTGGGTATAATCTTTATCATCTTTATCATTTATTTTAGTAACTGTACAAATATTTTTAAGGCTACTCATATCTATCTCTTGTTTGTTTTTGAGACAGAGTCTTGCTATATAGTCTTGAACTCACAATGATCCTCCTGCCTCAGCCTCCCTAGTGCTGGGATTCCAGGTGTGTACCACTATACCCAACCACGTAGGTCTATCTCTGACCTCTTTTCTATTCCCATAAGGTCTTAAGTTCCTTAACTATAGGAAACCAGATAATGAGGACTGAGGCTTAACTGACATTCTCTGTGAGCACAAAAGAGAAAAACAGCAAGGTGTGCCTCCTTTAGCAACATGCAGGCATGCTAGCACGCTCCAGCTTCCAGAGAAGAGTCAATACAGCTGAGATCTGGATGTCTACCGGGGTACAAGAGGCAGATGAATCTTCTCTCAACCTAACTGCTCACTCCCATGTCTAAGTGAATACAAGTGATGTGAACCAAATGCTCAGGGCTCTTTGTCCATCAGCAGCAAAGAACCCCCTGGTCCCCTCATTTGAAATTATTCACAGGTAATAAACAGTAATAACATTTTTGGAATTGGACTATCAATTCCATTATGTAATGAAACACTCAAGAAATTAGCATTTTTGTGGCGCTAAGTCAGGAGATGAGCATGAAACACAGTTTAGTTACTTTTCTCTCGTAGCTTAGACAAACCTAAAGTTAAAGGTGAAAGGTTTATTTGGCATATAGTTCGTAGAGGTTTCAGTCCATAAACGGCTGGCTCCAAGGCAGGGATAACAAACAGGCCTCACAGAGAGAAACAACATGGCGCACACCAGGTAGCAAAGGTAACAAGGGCCCTTAGCAGCTTCCTGCCCTTTTATCTTATTCAGACCTAGTATGGCAGCACTGCACCCCTATCCTAGTGCCCTCGGCCTCGCCCCACCACAGGTTAATCACACATTCCAGAGTCAGCCACCTCTGAGAAAGCGTGAGGCTTTGGGGGACCTCCAGACACGAGCCCCACAACAGCTGAGTCAGTGAGACCATGTGTGGAGGGTTCCGTGGAGAGTGCAAACAGCGCACTCCGGCTGTGCTGCCTCCACTTCAGAGGAGAGACCACAGACTTGAGCTCACTGTCTCCTTACTGTATGGAACCTATGAATCCATAGTTTTCTTTTCCTAGATCATCTTTTGTTTTGTTTGCAAAAGCAATATGACAGTAGGACCAAAAAAATGTGGAAAAAGTCATCTATAATTCCAGCAGATTATCATAATTACCATCATTTCTGTGCTTTCTCTCCAGTCTTTTCCTTTATAGACTGTCTTTAAATGTGTGTTACTAGTATCCCATAAACTGTTATCCTGCTTTTCTCCCCATTATGATAAACATTTTCTATAAATGTATTTATACTACAAGTTAGCTAGTGATTCCTTTATTTCTGAAGCCCTAGGTGGTTTCCATTTTTCTCTATTACAGACAGTGCTGCGATGTACATATTCGTTTATTTGTTTGTTTTTTGGTACTGGAGATGGAACTCAGGACTCTGTGCTTGCGAGGCAGGCGGTGGCACCATTGACCTAAATCCCTGGCCCTGCAATGAACATATTTGTTAGAGAGGGTAGTGCTTCTCTTGGGTTATTTTCTTAAACTATAAAGTAGAAAAAGGAGGATTATTAGGCCAAAAGTTATCATTTTTAATGGTTTTTGCTTTATATGACTGTTACCTTTAATGTGACACTTCTTTGGTCTTCTGGTGAAAGCCCCTGAACCGGATGAACACCTAAGCATGGCAGGATGAACCCACTGTACCTAAACATAGAGGAAAATTAAGAGGAATTGTAGACTAGGAGAGTATGATGTCATTCTGAAGAACCAGCAGAAGATAATCTCTTTTTAGGGTTATATTAATAGGCTTTTTCCTCTTCACTCTCTAAAATAGGTCTCTGATATTATAAATCTAATATCATAACTGTGTGCATATTAACAATTCTTTATAAACTTAATTAAAAGTAGCACCTTTCTGAAAGTTGAATAATCTTTTTAAATTCTCCTGAATGCTCAGCAACTGCCACAAGGGCCACAATGTTGGCCTGAAAAAAAAAATACAGATAGTTAAGAGTCCAAAATAACACTCACAGTTAATATAAATCCAGTGAAATATAAATATTACCTTATTTAATCTATATAAACCTATGAGTTAGATTTAGAATGTAATCAAACAACTTGCCAAAGATCATTAGGCTTACGTGATCCTGAAATACATACATCTAATTAACTTGAAAGTTGCTGTATGTAAAAGTGTATTAATAAACAAACATTTCTGGCTCTATATTTCAATTTCTGAGAAGACCACAAAAAGCTAGTTGCAATAAATTTCACAAACACTTCCAAAAATAACTTTTCTTAACAAATCAAAATGTTTCAGAAAACTTTTATATCCCTTATCTCCAGAATACTATGAATTTTAAGGACTGACAAAGGGACCGATTTGTCCTGTAGCACTGATGACCAGGTTGGCTTCAGGAACTCATTCTGAATTCAGATTAATCTGTCTCTGTCACTTCACTAGCATGTGTCTTTGGACCAAGTAGTAATCTTTAGGCCTTAACTTCCTCACTTATTAAATGGGGGGAATGGCTGCCTATAAAATGGTAACTTCCTCAGAAGACTGTGAAACACCAAATGAAATAAAGTTTAGAAAGGGCTTAGGTCAGTGCTGGTACATGGTAAATCCTTAGTAAGTGCTACCTGATATTAATTACAGATGCAACATCACCACAGCATATATAAACATAGCATAGCTAAACAACATGGTACACCAAGCTAATATGACTTGATGTTAGTGGGAAAAATAAACAAAAAGTGGGCCATTAAAGATACTGACTTACCTTCTTGGCTTTCTCCAACACATCATCCAGATCCTAAAGTAAGCAAAGATTATCACCATTATTTAGATGAATAAGTAACTGCTCTCTGTGTACATATATCAATGCAGTTCAGGTACCAAGAATCACAATGTTAACAAGGAATGGGGTGGTGGAAAGCAAAAGCCTACACTGACCCATTTCCTATTTCCTCCTCCTCTCAGGAAGGCCTGGCTTCTTTTCCCACTGCGTTAAAATAGAAACTTCTTCTGTCAAATATAAAAGACTTTTCTCTTTCCTCCTCTTACTCTGCCCCTCAGCAACATTTGGAACCCCTCTTTTGCCTACTCTTTCTAAAATACCATGCTTGGCTTCTACAACACCTTTCTCTCACTGGTGGCTCCTGTTAGTCTCCTCCACTGCCCACCCCCCGTTTTTTGTACCAGGGATAGAACTTGGTTCCTTCTGCTTGCAAGGCAAGTGGCAGCCTTTCTGACCTAATTACCCTCTCCTCTTCTCTCTGCACTAGCTTTACCTAATCTCACCTGTTCTCATGGTTTTAACCATCACTATGTTGAACCCTCACTTTTTATGTCTGGCTTGTAACTCTCCTGAACCCATAACTCACATTTAAAAATGACCATATGACCTCTGTACTTGGATGGGATCAGGCTGTCCAATGTGTCCCAAACACAAGTCTGTTCTCCCCACAGCCTATTCCTGCTGCCCATTTCCCTCCTCCCCATACCTTGTTCTTCACTTACTTCAGTAAACAGAACCACTCTTTTCACAGCACGTGCTAAAAATCTGAGCTAGCCTCAATCCTTCCCTTTTTCTTGTTCTCCACATCTAATTCCTTAATATGCTCTGTGGATTCCATCTCTAAACTGTCATCCCTAGCATCCTGTGGACTCCATCTCTACAACGCATCTTGACTACATCTACTTCTCTCAGATTCTCCTGCTCTGCCATCCTAGTACTACTCAGCCCCTATCCATATACTGCAATGGCCTCCAACTTCCACTTCCCTCCTCTTGAAGCAGAGTGGCAGAAGTCTTGACATGGATATCTGACCTTGTCTTTCTCCTAAACAAAACCCTCACCTTTAATGGACCAACATTGCGTCTTATACGATCCAAATTCCTTACTGGCCTATCTCACTTTCCATCCCTCCTGCAAACTTCTCCAGTCTTGGTTTCATTCCTCCTCCTAGCTCATCCCGCTCCTCCAGCCTTTTGGTAACAAGTGGGCCAAATTCTGTCTTGTCTGGGGGCCGCAGCCTGCCTGCTTTCTTCACCACCATAACTCACCCTTTGCTTGGCTGTCTTTGTTTTCCTGGCCTTAAATGCCACCTCTTAAGAAAGTTTTCCCCTGAAACTAAGACACCTACTCTTCCTTCTCTATTATGTGTCTAGTTCCCAGTCAACCGTGCAAAAACACTTTATAACTGGTTGTGTGTATTCGTGCGCGTTCTTTCTGTTTGCCTCTCCCCTTCAAAACAGGGGCGCGCGAAGACATGGGGGGTGACCAATTCCTGGGGATAAACAGCTCAACCCCCAGAGGGTAGGAGAAGGGTCTCCAGAAACCAGGCACGGCAAATACAAGCTTTGTGGAGATCGACACTTTACTGGGTCAGAAAAATCAGCGTGGTAGAGGTTAAATAAGAAATCAGGCAGGTCAGAAAGGGCCCTAGACAGGGTCTGAGGGGAAAGTGGGGCTTCGGGCTAAAAGAACAGAGAAAAGAAAATCTGCAGGGAAAAGACGGAGACCTCCCCACTCCCCTAGGTCCCGCCTCGCCCTCACCTACGCTGTCAAAGTCCGGGTCGGAGAGGTGGCAGTGACAATCCACCAGACCCACGCTCGCCGCCCCCATGCCCCACGTCTACGGAGCAGGAACTGGAACTCTTTTGTGGCACCGCCTAGCGTTTCCGGGAGGAAGCGTGCTCGGCTGCACCACCGCGAACACGCCCTTCCGCTCCCAGAGTCCCCGCCTCCCGTTCAAACGGGAAAAATGGCGGGGGCTTCTGAGCAGGTTGTCATCGCCCCTCCGCTGGACGAAGCGGTAACGGCAGCGACAGCCAGCCAGGCCTCGGTCCGCACCACTCCCCGAGAGGACTTCCGAGTGCGCTGTACCTCGAAGCGGGCCGTGACGGAAATTCTCGAACTGTGCGGCCGCTTCGTGCAAAACCTCGGGAACGCTTTGCCAGAGGAGATTCGGGAGGCCGCGCTGCGAGACTTGCAGTGGGTACGGACCGAGTTAGCTGCTCCTTTATTTATCATCTCCCTTAGAAGAAGCTCGAGAATCGATAGGGAGAGAAAGAAACAAGTTCGTGTCAGCTGTATGCTCCCAGTTACTTAGACCAGTGCTGCGCGGTAGAAGTTTAAAGGCGAGCTACGCGTGTAATGTTAAAAGCTAGAGAGGCGAAATTAGCCGAAATAAAAATATTTTAACCCTGTATATCCAACATACCATTTTGTTTTTAACATGTAGAATAATATATAAACAAATGAGCTATTTTACACTCCTTTTTCGTACTAAGTTTTTCAAACCTGATGCCATATCTCCTTTCAGATGAAGTCATATTTTAAACCTTCATTACGTAGTGGCTACTGGCTGCTGTGTTGGACAGCGTGGGCATGTAGACTTTCTGAAGAGCTCCTGGAAAGGGTAATCCTGAAGTCAGTCCACTCGCCAGCTTTTGGTCTTTCCTTTGGCCTGCTTTAGAATATCTTATAAGTAGAGAGAAAAATGTTTTCCTTACAAGGCTAAAATAGGTGAAAAAGCTGTCTTGTTATAAACTTCAGTAAGTCCTTTATAAAACATTTCCTCTGCCGGGTGTGGTGGCTCACGCTTTTAATCCCAGCACTCGGGAGTCTGAGGCAGGAGGATTTCTGTGAACAGCCTGGTCTACATAGTGAGTTCCAGGTCAGTCTCAACTACATAGTGAGACCCTGTGTCAAAAACAAAACAAAACAAAAAAAACAAAAACATTTCCTCTTTCTCAAATATTTTGAAGATGATAGTTTTGGGGGGAAGACACAAGAAATTGACGGATTAATAAGCACAATGTATGGCGGGAAAGTTTAAAAGGTTACAATGCAGCTTGGTTGTGAATGTGAATGATTAGTGCAAAGAGTAAAAAAATAGAGGGTAAGTGGAAGAGTAATGAAAAAACACTCTTTGGGTTGTAATTCTGTACTCTAATTTTGAATACAGTGACTTCTATGTCATTCCCTCCTTGCAGGCAAAGCAAGAGTAGAGAGATGTGCCTCAGGACGTTTTTAGTAGCTTTTTTGGGAGAAGGCTGCAATATTAGGATTTGTTGGATTCTAGGTACTGCTAAAATACTTAAGATATATAATTACAGAAAAAGAATAGCTTGACCATTGTATCCTGTTTAATGAGACCCTAAAGTGAATGAGAAGATAAAGATTTGAGCACTTAGACTAAATATCAAGGAAATTCACTTGTGTTCTGTTTTAAGCTTTAATTATGTTGATGTGTATCTTTATCAAAAACTGTATAAAGCAGCATATATTTTAAAAGATAGTAGGGCTGGGGATTTAGCTCAGTGCCTGCCTTGCAAGCACAATGACCCGATTCAATCCCCGGTACCAAAAAAAAAAATAGTATTGGTAGGATTGTGCAATGAGTATTACCGATTTGTATTGTCAGATAATCCTTGCAAGTGCATACATATAGTACATATTTTACTTTATGAAAATCTTTTAAATGTAGAATATATAGGATATAGAATAAGTGTGCTTTAAGTCATAATCTCATACATTTGATTTATGCTTATTTTCAGCAATACAAATGGAACAAAATATATATTCATCTTAAAAATTTAAGTGATAGTATAGAGCAAAAGTTGTCTTTGAATTTCTCTTTCTCACCCTTCTTCTAAACTTCCTAAAGATAAGTTACTGTTTTGGAGATTTGTTGCCCACCAAGTAAACTTTCTATTCTGTCTTAGGACTCTCTCTCTTTGCTTATTTATTTACGTTAATAGTGTCATGCTGATTGCTGTGACTTGCATTTAAAAAAAAAAACAAATAAATGTCTTTGACTATGACTTGTCAGAGTTTTGTATAGTTACTCATTCTTTTTATATACCACATGATATGGATTTCTTTTAGTTTGGATTTTATTTTTTCCTCAATTTTTTATTATTTGAAACTGCTTTAATGTGCTTCATTCCATAGAGTTCATCCTCTGCATGTTTTTATGAGAATAAAATAGGATACGTTCCTACAGGTGAAATTGTTGGATAATAAGGAATCCATATTTGAAAATTTAATATTACCAAATTCCTTTAGTTCTTTATTTTGTAATATGTTAACATTTTTGACTTTACAAAAATTGATTAGTGTGGTGGCTATCCAAATATCCATAACCAAATCCACTAACTCTCAAAATTTGTTGCCCTTGCTATTTTAAAGCACATTTCAGGTCATCGCATCTGTACATATTTCATTGTACAGCTCTAAAAAATATATAGTTCTTTATAAAATAGACACACATTTTTCTTTATTTTAAGCATGTATATTTTTCTTGTTAAAGCTGACAGTCCTTTGGTAGGATATAAACCATTTGTGCTCCTGAAATTCAACTGAACCTAAATTTGTTAGATTTTATTTTTCTTTCATTTGTGAAATTCATTTTTTTACAAGAATATTTTAAATTTGTACATCAAGTTTCCTCAAGGGTAAGTGTAATGGCTATCAACTAAAATATTGCTAGAGTCAATGATTGAAATGAAATCTTTATTGAAAGGAATAAATTTACTACTAGGCTAGTCTGCTGTGCTTCTTTCCAGCTCACGAGTTTGATATTGTTATTTTGTGAAAACACTTGAATTCACTATTTAAAATTGTTTTTAGTGACTTGACTACTGTGAATTCCTTGCAGACTTTTGAATCAGCTGTGCAAGAGAATGTCAGCATTAATGGGCAAGCTTGGCAGGAAGCTTCAGATAACTGTTTTATGGGTACGTGACTTAACCTTTTTCTTCTGTCACCAACTTCTGAGTTACTTTTTGTAGGTAATTTTATTTTGAATGCTGTTTTTAAACCACATTTTTAGTACCACTTGTTTAAAAAATCCTTTATTGGAGGAATAAAAAGAAAGTAACCTATTAGAGTACTATTAAAGTCACAATCTGGTATATATGCCAGATTGTATATATGACACAGTAGGTATATATGCAATCTGATAGTTTAAGCAGGACTTGGATTTGTTTAATTCTCAAAGTTACCTTTGTCAATAGTTCAGTGGGAAATACTGTAGAACTTCATATCTTCAGATGAGGAAACAGTAGCAGAAACCAGTCATTCTTTCTAAAGCAAGTTATAGTTTGCAGGTTATCTGTAGAGTGAATAGTGAGCTACCTTTAGAAGTGTGAAGTTAAAGTATACAAGTACCATGCAAGGGATCAGATGAAATATCTGTCAGTCTTCTTCAAAAGACATTATTTCTGGGGGGCCAAAGAAGATTACACACTAACTAATGGCACTGATGTAGCTAAAGAAATAAAAGTTTTAGTAAAAAGAGAATGGCCAGTGTAAAAAGCAAAAAATTTAGAAGAAAGAGTGATGGATTGGTATGGAAACAGGCAGAACTCCCCAGTGTTCATGAAGCAATGTCTAGAGAAAGGCTACCTTGATGAGTAAGTCATGGACAGTGAGAGTCCTCAGATCTGACCAGCATAGCCGGACAGAAGTGCTTTCTGTTCAGATTAACCAGTTCTGCCTTTGAGCTCATTTCAACACCACTGAGAAACCCTCTGTGGTTATAATTTTTCTTCTCAACATTAACATAGTACTTGGCCCAGAAGATGTTACTGTCCAGCCTTTGGAATTGTTTTATTTGTCTCTTTGAAGTTACCAAAATTCACTGTGATTTACATATAAAAACTAGTTTTGCCAAATATTAACAGAATAATTCCTAATTAGTAGGAGAGAATATAACAAAATTAGCTAGGAATACTTTCAAGCTACGCAACTTTTCATTGTGTCTTTATGTGACTCTTGTTCTGTGAAGTTGCTTTGAAATTGCCTTTTTGCTCAGTCCCAGACTGCTTATAGTAACCTAATTCATTGATTTATAGAGTAAGAGATGAGTTTTTCAGTGGTTAATAGCCCAGGGAAAGAGGCTACTGATTTTTTGGAAACACTAATAGGTTCCTTTTTCCCTTTCCCCATGAAGGGAAATACTTGAGAATATTGCAGTGTAGTTTTAGTTTTTTCCATGGTTACTGTTAAATGACAGGTCCAATGCCAAATGCCAGGCACTAGGTGAAAACATGTGGCCCTTTCTATTTAGGAACTTGTTCATGGGAGGAAGTGATCAAAGAATCTCCCCACTCTTTGGAAAGTGGGAAAAGGCCTAAAGATAGGTTAAGTTAAATGCATTTAATAAATGGAAGTGTGCTAGGAAAAGAAAAAAAAAAAAGAGGAAGGCCATTTGAAAGAAAGAAAATAGCAGCTCAAGGACAGAGAGGTGATGTGTTTGGAAAATGTCAGAAGCGAATTAGGAAAACTAATGGCAGCTGCAACCAGAGATAAATTAAGGCCAGATTATGAAGAATCTGAGAAATTTGTACTTTATTCTGTAGGCAGAGGGTATCTGGGAAGAGTTTTGAAGCAGAATTACGTGAAAAGTTTCATGTTTGAGGAAGCTTAACTGCTGGCTGTCCGAGGGATGGGCTGGAGAAGGGAGAAATTCAAGGAGGTTAGACCTTGGGGAGTTATTGAAATAGTGCAGCAAATACAGTGAAGACTTGCACTGAGACAGTGGGACAGAAGGAGGTTCAAGAGATATTTGAAAATAGAATCTGTTGCTGATTTAGTACACAGAGGCAGTAAAGTTCACAAGGCAGAAATTTTTTGTCTGTTTACTGAGATTTCCAGGTGCCTGGGACATGAAGTCATCGTATAAATGAATGAAGGAATGGACAGATAGGAATGACCAAATGAGTGACTATATGAGTGAAACCAACCTCTTCTTTGCCCTGTAACTACCCTGAAAGGATTTAATTATAGGAAGCTTGTCAGGCAAATTTAAGATTTAAAATTGTGAATCCTTTGAAAACAGGGAGTATCATCTGTTTTTCTCATCGCTGCCTTCAGCTTAGCTTGGCATATAATAGGCACCCATTAAGTATTCACTAAATTAATGAATAAGTTTTTGCTTAATGTTCATTTATACATTTCGGTTTGCAGATTTATCCTTAGGTATTGCTATCTTATATAGAAGATTCAGAAGAGAGATTGAAAAAAATTGTAAAATAGAACATTCTTTTCAGGATAGTGATCTAATTTTTAATGGATATATTAAAATTTAGAGATGCTTATTTAAATGAGTATTAAAAGTAAGAAATAATTATCTCTCATAATACTTGCAAAAGATGTAATTTAGTTGGATTCAAAGAATATTTGTTACGTGATTGAAAGACTATACCTGATGTACTTCATTCATCTTTCTTGCTATATATGTATTTGCAGTTTCTCTCAATATTTCAAAAAATGTTTCAGATTTCAGACATCTTACTAAAAAGCTTCTGCTCAATGAAATAAATAGATTCATTTCTAGCATAGACTTTGACACAGCAGAACACACATGATGTAAACCAGTTAAACTGAGGACTTAGTTCTTTAGGGTTTGTAACTACTTTGTACTTTTACTCTTCAAAAAGATTTTTAAAAATAAGATTGAGTGGACCACCTGCATTCATTTCATTCAGCCTGTTTCATTTTTGTGCACATCCTAGTCCTGCTAAGTTAAATTTATGTATTTTTAACATACTTCTAGGTGATTATTTCTTTGCTAAAGTTTGAGAATCAATTTTAATCAGATGGCTTGTACCACTAATCACTTTTATTGGTCTTTTTACTAATAAAATTAATAAAAAGCTGCCCAGTGGAACAGTTGTGCACATACCACCAGTGATTCAAACCTCCTGGCAGTGACATACATGAATCACAGCTCCATCATGACTGTGTTAAAACAGGAAAACATCTGATTTTAACTTAAATGAAACAAACTCTAAAGTCACTGTGTCTTTCATCTTTTCCTATCTGAAATAGATACCCAGTTGAGTTTTATTTCAGATCTAGCCATTTTACTTGCTGTTACTGCTACAGCTTTGGTTTGGCACATGATAAAACCAAAATTTGTTAGTGTCTCTGGTGCAAAATGCCTTTTATAGTCTAGTTCTGATATACATATTTTTATCCTTTTTTCCTTTAGTTTGTCCTGCAGCCATTTAAAACTTCCCTGTTTCCTAAAGATACTGTGCTCTTACAAATAATATTTATTTTACCTAGAAGATTTCTCCCTATAATTTTTTTCTGACCATTTTCTCTCAGTGTATTTACATTTATGTTTGAAACTAAAACTTTACTTCTTTTATCCTACAATACAGGATTATGTAGTCCTGTTGTTTGTCTCCTGATAACATTCTGTTCTGACTTCTAGTGCATTTATCGAGTTGCAATGAACCTATTTAATTATTTCAAGTTTTGTAAATTTAGTTTATGGACATCACATTTCCATACAAATTCAATGAGTTTTACCTTTTTTTTTTGTTCTGAAATAGATTCTGACATCAAAGTACTTGAAGACCAATTTGATGAAGTCATAGTAGATATAGCAACAAAACGTAAGCAGTATCCCAGAAAGATCCTTGAATGTGTTATCAAAACTCTAAAAGCACGACATGAAGTTCTGGTAAGATGACTTTAAATTTTTATGTATATTTTACCACAGTAAAAATGTTGAAGTTTAAGAACCATATGGAAATAGATGACATTTTGTTGTCTTTATCTTTTCTGCCTCAGTACTGTATTTTGTAAGATGTTTTCCTGTTCTAAGTCATACAAAGTCTTGAACACAACTGATACTAAAATTGGAGATGGGAGATTGACAGTGACTTTTAAGATTCTGGGACCAGAAAGGAAATTTATCCTTCTTTCTTTTTTTTGTTTTTTTTTTTTTTTTTTTTCTGCTGAGGATTGAACCTATGGCCTACATCTCCCCAGCCCCAGAAAATTTATCTTTTTACCATTTTCTGCCTGTTGTTATTTTTGGCACATTATTTGTATATATTTGGAAGACTTTAAGTAGATGGAGAAAATTGTTTGAATGCTTGTTCATAACACTGAAATTTGCTCTATGAATTGTGTGTAATTTGTTTGGCTTTAAAAATCAGAATCATCAGGGTCAGAAGACCAGGAAGTCAGCTCCTTCAGCCTGATCATTTTAGAGATGGAAGAACCATAGGCTTGCTTCTTAAAATTACTGTCGATATCAGGGACCAACCATGTCACAACTAAGTCTTTCAGGTTTATTACCACTTTAGGAAATCTAAAATAAGCCCACAGCAAATCAGATCAAAATCTTCCCTTGCAGGGTGTGGAGGACGTTTGTTTACTGACAATGCTAGTGCCCCCCAGTAAGGAGTATGTGCTGCTTCTAGATTAATCTACAGTGTTCACCATTAGTTTTTGAAACTAGAATACTTGCCTATATAAATCTTCCAGTTGCCTCTCTTTCAGGCATTATTTTAGGGAATTAAGGCTTTATATTTACATCTAAAATATTTTAGATACTCTGAAAAAATTCATAAGAAGAATGCTTTATTTTTTTTCTTTCCAAAGTAGTTAGTCCTCAGAGAAATATCTCACTCCCTACTGTTCTAAAGTTTTTTCAGGAAAAACACTGACAGTATATTTACTCTCCACTGTCTTCCTCTTTCCTTCCTCCCCAACACCCCCTCTAAGCAGTGATTACTGTTGCGTGAAGTAAAAGTGGCAGGTGAGTTACCCCTGTACTAGTTAAAAAGTGAACAAAAAGATAAGCTAAGGACACTTACAGAGTCTTTTATTTCTTTGAACTCTTTGCTTTGGCTCCTGTTGATTTTAGGCAATAATAAGTAGGAATAATTCCCCCTTGGTCCCCGAGAGTGGGATCTGTGCCAGTGGTTCTTCTGGGTTTCCAGTGCACCACAGGATACACAGGCCCCAGTGTGCTGGTGTGGAGCATGGCCACTGGATTGGGGTGGATTTTCCAGGATGGGGTGGAAATAGGAATTCTGAGTTTTGACCACTTGTACTAAATGAACTCTTGAGCCGTAGTTCATAGTTTGGAGGCTACCTTGTACTTTACACACAGAATTCAATTTCTGTGCCTGTAATTTGGGGAATCTTTTTTTATTGTTGTTGCTGTTTCACAGTGTTTGCAGTAGGTGGCAGTATGATAAAAGAATATTCAGTAGCCTGTCCTAACCTTTTTCCCTCCCTTCCCTTCATATTTCAGAATCTTTAAAAAAACAACTTGGTCCCTTGAAAGAATTGTATTATGGCATTGACTACATATTTGCTTATATTACATGAAAGAAATCGAGGCATTAGATGATTATTAACTCTGTTCTGATCTATATTGTGTTTAGAAGCAGTACCGCCCTGTTGTACATCCATTAGATTTAAAATGTGACCCTGATCCAGGTGAGTCAGTGTTCATTCATGGTAAAAATGAAGCATCAGTTTGATTCTCATGAGTTCTTGTCCTCCTGAAGGTGTCAGAATTATCTTTTTGTTTGCTGTTTTAACTCATTCTGTCATCCATATTAGTTCTTCATTTAGAATCATGAGAACTTGCTCTAAATCTACTGCCTCAGAATCTCCACGCATGAGACCTGGAATCTGAACTCTATCCTAACCTAGACTCTTATAACATTCTTCTTCTCTAACTGCTCTTAGACTGTTCATTCTTTGCATCATAGCCAAAGATCTCTACTAAAACATTCTCTCATAGTGTCACACCCTTCAATAACCTTCATTGGTTTTGTCTTAAATATAGTCTAATAAAAACCATGATGTTGAATTTAGGAGCTAATTATATTCAATATGCCCTTGAAAACAGTTCTGTTTACATTTAGATGCATCCATTGAAAAGGAGTGTTGAGGGCCAGGGATATAGCTCAGCAGTGTCGCTCTTGCCTGATAAGTGCAAAGTCCTAAGTTTGATTCCTGGTACAGGAAAAAAGGGAAGGGAAGAAAAAAATTGGTACCAGCTTATATAATTCTATCAACAGACCTGGTGTTGCTAAAAAAAAAAAAGATCATATCTACTCTAAAACAGCTCTATTCTCACATTTAAAATTTTTAACAATTTTCCTAAGAAACCTTTTGGAATTTGTCTAATGACACTAATAATGCCATTTCTAAAATATTGGAGAAAAATAAAGATATAGTTAATCTTTTAAAAATCTTATTTGTACACCATAGTTATACTTGCAGCTTTGAATACCTTATTGTTGGATTCTGAGCTACTTTTTTTTTTAATGGTACTGGGTATTGAATACAGGGCCTTGTACATGCTAGGCAGGTGCTCTACCACTGAGCTGTGTCTCCCTGCCTTTTAAACATTTTGTTCGAGATAGGATCTCACTGTGTAGCCCAAGCAGGTCTCAAACTTACAATCCTCCTGCCTCAGCATATAAAGTAGGTGGGATCATAAGCATATGCCACCTCTTCCAGATTCTGAACTGTTCCTTTAACACAATATCCATGACCTAAGCCAGAGGGATGAACTAAGAGGGTACAAGAAGGAAGCCGAGCTTGGTTACAGCACAGCAGTCTGACTGAAAACTGACCGTGGCCCTCCTGCTGAGTCAGTTATCTCAGTTCACTAAAAATGGGTGGATTTCAAAATGTAGTGGTTGACGTATTTTTATTTTGGTTTTGGCCAGCATAAAAATAGTAATTGAAACTTATACCATCATAACATACTCAGGTATAACTTTGTAGACACAGTTAATTTTCTCTAAGCAAACTTGGTAACTTTATTTTAGGGAAAATAGATTTACTTGAACGATTCTTTGAAGGTACGCATGATTTTACTTTCACTATTCTGGTTATGTAGCATTAGTAGAAAAATCTGTATCATGGTTCTGATTTCAAAAATAAGTGAAAGGAGGGGCCAGGGATTTAGCACAGTGGTGCCGCTGCCTGCCTTGCAAGTGCAAAGTCCCAAGTTCGATCCCTGGTACCAATAATAATAATAATTATAAGCAAAAGGAATAATTAGTATATATCTTCTGGATACATCTGAGGTATTGTCATTTTCGTAATCTGTACAAACTTAGAATAACATGAGTTTGTTAACAGCAAAATTAACATAGTTATTAACTTCATATCTTTGACTACTTTGTTAAGCTTCGATGTCTTTACTAATAAAATGGTAAATTAATTTATTTAAAACCTGATGCTTTAGGTGTGAATTCCAATTCTGTTACTTAATATTACAGAATTTCCTGCTTGCTTGTTGAAGTTGTTTCATAAATCAAGGAGTTTTACAGACAGTAGCTAAAATGATAAGTAGTGTATGGGCTATACTATATAATAATAACATTATAAATTTCCCATTTGCAATAGTATATCTTACAGTATTACAATCTTACAATATACCTAACTAGTAAAATTATATGAAATTAGTTAAAATGAGGATATTGTATAAATTTCTGTGTATATAAAAATCTGAAAAAGCTACATGGGAAGCTATGTGGGAACTTAACCAAAAAATGTTTTTGTTTTTGTTATTGGTATAGTAAGTAATATCACATTTGTTTGAAAGCTGTCACTTTTAAAGGAGGTTGTCTGGTTTTTTAAATGCACGGCTTGAGCATTGTGTATAACACTGATTCACATAGTTATGTTAGGAACTTTGAGAGCTACAGAGATAAAGTAGACAAAAATCCCCCATTGATGGCTGAGGTCTGGGCAGCGGAAACAAGAGATGAACACAGAACAGAATTCTCTCATCTTCCCTAACTGCTTCTTTCCTAGTTTTCCCCATCTGAGTGGCACCTTCACCTATGTATTACATTAGCCAGAGTCAGTCTTTTATTATTAGTTCGTGTTTGCAGTGCATTGTGTTTACGTCCTTGGGTGGCGTTGGCACATGTACCTAACACATCTTCATTACTTTTCCATCCCTTTCCCTCCTTCCTCCCCTCCCTCCATCTCTTGGTCCCTTCCCATTTGAGACTGGTCATCTGCCTTGATTGTTTGCTCTGCCACCCTCATGTCCAGCCTGTTGATGTCTTATATGTCTGGGAACATAATGTCATACTCATCCACTTCTCTTCATCTTGCTGTTGTCACCTCTGTTCTAGGTCACAATCTCTCTAGCCAGGATTTCTGCAGACAGGAAGACCTTCGTGTTTCACTCTTGCTCTTTTCCATTTCATTCCGTATACATCAGGAAGAGTGATTGCATTTTAATTGTTTGAAATACTTCATACATTTGGGAAATATGGAGTATAACATAATAAACATCTTTGTACCTACCACTCTTATTCAGGAGTTACTCATATTTTGTCATACTTGCTTCAGATCTTTTTAGGAACTAAAATGTATGGGTGCAGTTGAAAGTTCTTTGTGCCACCACCATTCCATTCTACTCCCTCTTATCTCGGAAGTCAGATCACCATCCTCAAGTTGTTTGACTCCTTCCATCTATGTTTTTCTCTAAAGACATGTACCTACAATGTATGATATTTATTTTTAAATTTTTATATAAACTGTATCATACTGATCATACTATTTTACAACTTTTTTCTCCCTTCTATAATGTGACTGAATAGTATTCCAGGGTAGGAATAATATCACTATTTCACTATTTATCCTTTCCTCTAATGAGGAACACTTATCCCCCCAACCCTTTATATCTTTCTCTGGGTTTCTTTTCTTCTTTTCTTTCTTTTTTTTCTTTTCTTTTCTTTTCTTTTCTTTTTTTTTTTTTTTGAGTTAGCTTTTAGTTTTGCTGAGTTTCTCCACTGTGTTAAATTTTTCTGATTCCTTGACTTCATATCTTTAATATGGCCCTCTTGCTTTTACAGGTTTTCTGTTATTTTTAGCTATTGGAGTTGAACACTTTAATTCATTTAATTAAGTCTTATTTTTTAAGATGTGTATTTAACAGTACAAAGTTTTCTCTTAAGTTCCGTTTTGGCACATATCACAGGTTTTGACATGTAGAACTTCCTAGTTCAGCTGCAGCTATTTTTTAGTTTCCAAAATAGGAGTTTTGTTTTATCATTTCATACTTTATAGACTTCCATTGTATTGGTAGAATTTTCTTTAATTGTCCTGTCACAGTTCGAAAGCTGTATACCATTTCTATTCCTTTAGTATTTCATATAAAATTTGAACTACTCTACTAAAGTTCCATAATGAAGTATCGCATTAATTTGGCATTCTGAGCCTTCCTGAGAAAGTCAAGGACCTTTGTCTTCACATACACTGTATGTGCCTTCTTCCCCTATCTTCCTTGTTTTCCTCTAGAATTTTAATTCTCTTTTTAGAAAAGTTTTACAGTTACTACTTTGTACTCAGTGCTTAAATATATCAAATTTTCCCAATTCTGAAATTACTTTTGTTTCTTAATTCATGCCTTCCCATAGGTTACTTTTCTTTTTGCTAAAGTTCTTTAGTTACTTTAAGTAAAAATCTGTAAGTAGTAAACTTCTTATTTATCTTTAATCTTGAAGTTTGTCTTATTTACTTTTGTTGGTCATATTGAATATATTATACCATTATCTTTGTGCTTTTTAAAAATGGATTTATTGAGATATTTATATGCATACAGCTCACCCACTTAAGGTGTATAACTCCATGGCTTTTATTTTATTTGATCATACAACCATCTCCATGATAAATTTTTAAACATTTTCATCTTCTAAAAGAAATTTCATCGGGTGTGGTGGCACCCACCTGTAATCCCAGCACTTTTGGCTGAGGCAGGAGGATCGTTGTGACTTCGAGACCAGCCTGGGCTACATAGTGAGTTCCAGGTCAGTCTCAACTACATAGTGAGACCCTGTCTCAAAAAACAAAAAACAAACAAACAAACAAAATTTCACACTCTTCATCTGTTATCCCTCAGTCTCATAAACAGTAATCCAGATTGTGTTTCTGAACACTTTATTGCTTTGGATATTTTATATAAGTAGGATATGTGGTCCTTTGTGACTGGCTTTTTTCAGTTATCATGTTTTCAAGGTTCATTTATGTTGAAGCATGTGTCACTGCTTCATTTTTTTTATTCCTAAATAATATTCAATTTTATGGATATATATGTTTTATTTATCTACTCATCTGTATATAGACATTAGTTTGTATTTTTTGGCTATTAATGATGCTGCTATGAACATTTGTTTACAATTTACTGGTGAACATGTTTCCTTTTGAGTTTATGTATACCTGTGAATGTTATTGTTGGGTCACATGGTTACTGTATAGTTAGCTTTTTGAGGAACTGCTGAACTGTTTCCAAAGGGGCTGTAACATTCTTACCAACAGTGTGTAAGGGTTCCATTTCTCCATATCCTCAACAGCTTTTGTTAATTCTGTGTGTGTTTGTGTGTGTGTGTTGTTAGGGTTAGAACCTAGCTGTGGTTATGCTAGGCAGGTGTTCTACCACTGAGCTACATCCCAATCCAGGAGTATCGTTATATTATATGTTTTCTGGTCTGTAAACAGCAGATGTCTCTCCATGTATTTAGGTTTTCTTTTATTTTTTAACAATGTTTTCTAGTTCTTAGCATTTCTTCTGTTAAATTGGTCCTAAATATTCTATTTTTTGATATTATAAATAGAATTGTTTTTAAATTTTTGTTTTTGGTTGTTCATTGTTACTGTGTGGAGACAATTGATTTTTATATATTGATCTTACTTCCTTCAACTTTGCTGAACTTATTAGCTCTAGTAGTTTTTTAGTGGCTTTAGGATTTTCTATGTAAAAGATCATGCCATCACAAATAAGAGATATTTTGCTTCCTTCTTTCAGTCTGGATGTCTGATTCATTTGGTGAGATGTTTCCTGAGAATCTAATTGTCATTCTTTTATGGATATTGTTTTTCTCTCTTTGACTCTTCAGACTTTGTCTGTGTTCTTCATACTCTGCAGTTTTACCATAATGTATCTAGGCATTTATGTAAATCAAGCTAGTATGATCTTTAGTGTGTACCTTTTTCTGATTTTTTCACAATAAATATAACTTTATTGCTTTTTCTAAATGATGTGTGCATTTTCAAAGAATGCTGAAAGTACAAGAAACAAGTTTGTATTACATAAAATCACACACCATGGAGATAACCAGTATTAATGTACTTGTGACCAGTGACCAGCACTGCTTCATCCCTACACCCTCAGTCCACCAGCAGATCCTGCTGCCTTTATTTTGAAAATATGTTCCAAGTCCAGCTGCTTCTCACCAGACCCACATCTACTACTCTCAGCCACACCACAGTGTTCTCCAGCAGGACTGTTACAGTAGCTTCCTCGCCAGTCTCCTTCCTTTCTGTCCCATCTTCACGTGGTACTGGAGGATTCCACAGCAGCCAGCCTGACCGTGTCACCTTCTGCTTCCTCTCCAGTGTCTGCCCACTACACTGCCAGTGCAGAGGGTCTCCTCTCTGGCCTGGCCTCTTGCCACCGTCACCCTTGCTTATTCACTGTGTTTATCACAGTGTCCATCTAGCTGTTAATGGGACACACACTGGCCCTGTGACTTTTGTGCTTGTGAAACAGCATCTGTCTGAAACAGGCTGCCTGACCCATGTCATTCAGTTCACTGTTCAGCCTATCATCACCCCATCAGGCAGGCCTTTCCTGACGGCCTCTGTCAGATTCCCTTGTGACCCCTTGGTCTTGCTCTGTCCCCTTAACCTGCTTCACTTTTCTTCACCACTTGCTGATACGGCATTTCTGTTTGTTATCTCTGTCCCCTTTCTCCCTTCTGTCTTCCCCATCATATTGTAAGTTCCCCATGTGCAAGAATTTTATTTATATCTGTGTCTCCTAACTCTAAGATCATTATTGGAATAATACACTTGCTGCTAAATATTTTTAAAAAATTTATATCATGAAATAATATTGCGCATTCCTTTTTTTAAAAATCAAGAATAATATTCTATTTTTTGCTTTTGGGGTTTGGTTTCCTCTCGCTTGCCATCTGCTGTCCCTTTAGATATCCAAAGGTAACCTGGTATCAATCTATTTATCCATTTTTCCTCTGCTCATATAGCTAGACAGGAGTACATATGCACTGGATGTTTGGGGTACAACTTATTTTAAAGAAAGGTGATTCAGGACTGGATGTAGCTCAGTGGTGCTGTACCTGCCTGGCAAGTACAAGGTCCTGAGTTGGATTCCCCAAAAAAAAGGGTGGCAATTCACATAATCAGATTATCTGCAGTTTACTTTTCTGAGTTGGTAGTGGAAATCCTCCAACTGAACTGCCACAGGTCTAACCTTATTATTTTATTTTAATTAATTAATTTTTGCTACTGGGGATCGAACTTAGGACCTTCCATTTGCAAGGCAGGCAGCGGCACCACTGAGCTAAATCGTGGCCCACCTTATTATTTTAAATTGTGTTATATTGTTATAGTTTTTGTGATTTTACTAAATATAAGCTTGATTTAAATTTTAAAATAATTAGAAATTTAAAATAATTGAAAAATGAAACTGGGAGTGGTGGTGCATACCTGCAATCCCAGCACTTTGGGAGGATGAGGCAGGAGGATTGCAAGTTTAAGTCTAGCATGGGCAACACAACAAGACTCTGTCTCAAAGAAAAATTTTTGAGGGTTGGGAAAATAGCTCATCAAGAAAGCCTCAACTTTAACCCCAGTACTCCCCCCCAAAAGATAATACACCATAGCTCCTCTTCTCAAGCCTACCTGAGCCCACAGACCTTCCACTAGGAACATCTCAACAGTTTGAGAGGTCTCGTTTTATATCTTTATTATGTATTTATATCTAGACAGTCAGGGCAGCTCTGCATGATTTATATAAATATTATACAGTATATTTTATTCTCGCTTTTTTCACCAATAATGTAACATTGGTAATTCCCTTATGCTTGCCTGTGTACATGCATCAGTTATTTAAATGGGTTTGCATAATACAGTTGCGGGGGTTCTTTTTGAGAATTCGTTTTTTCTTGCTTCCTCCCACTGTACCACTAACATCTCCATATTTGCTTTAATCTGAGGGCTCCCATTTTCTAGAAAATCATATCCTATTCTTTCAGTTTTTCTTGTCAGATTTCTTTTATTTTTGTTCTGTTCTTGTTTTTATTTCCTAAGTTATTTTTCTCTATATTGTGTGATAATGATTTTAGCTATTGGAGGATCTCAAACAAGTCATTTTCAGATTGCTCTGTTTTCATTTCATCTGCAGTAAATTCCTCTCCTTGGCATTAGTTATACTGGCTGTCTTTCATGTTGTAATGTCCTCGTGTATTTTAGCGTTTGATTTGCGAGCTCGTCCTGACTGGGATCAGTCAGTCTTCCCTCCCTGGGTGGTTCTGTGGTTGCTCCCCGCCCTGAGCCATCCCAGGCAGGAGCTGTATATCGCGTTGGCAGCAGAGGGCGCCTCGCCCTGTGCGTGGACTGGAGGGCGCGGGCTGAAGGCAGTGAACGCTAGTCCAGATCCTGTTTAAGTTTCTGCGGGGGTTTAAGTGCGCTTTAGTCCGGGATAGTGGTGGATGGCAGGCTTTTCAGCCTCCTTTTCAGGATAGGAAAACTCATCTCAGCCCTTGGTTTCAAACGGTGAAACTGATGCTTCGTGTTCCTGGTCCTCCCAAGCACTTGAACCCCGTTTATTTCTTCAGAAGGCAGATTCTTGGCTATTTTTTCCCAATGACAATCTGCAGCTGTACCTGGGCTTACAGCCTCTTCTATGCTTTTTTTTTTCTCTCATAGAAATGTCTGCCTTGTTTATGCTTTAATATGTCTTTTTAAAAAGTTTTCCATATTTGTTCAGCGTTGTTTTGGAAAAAGGTAGGGAGTTTTATGAATTTCTAAGGCCAGCTTGACTAATAACACTCTATGCTGCTTTAAAAAAAAATCAGTTTTTACTCCTTGCTTAAAATTCTAAGGTCCTCCAGTTTAAACATAAGTATGTATAATAAACTTTAAACTCAGCATTCTCTCCCATGAACTGAGTGTTTCAAGCAGTTTCCTTTTGCTGTAGCCCCATCTTTCAGTTCTTGTGAAGTGTTCACTTACATGGCCCCTCTTCTAAGCCTGCTGTCTCCTTAAGTTTTCTTACTCATTTAAATACCACCACCTCAGTTTTTCACTAACCACCCCAATTAAAAGAGACCGCGCCTGGCTCGATCATAACATCTATTTATTTACTTAATACTGTGTTACAATTTACTTATGTGGTTGTTTCCTTGCTCTTGGTCTGTCTCGCACACGCGAAACTCAAAGTTCCGTGAGGTTTTTTCCCAGCATATTTACATTATATATAGTTGGGATTATTGTGCCACGATCAGTAGTACTTAGCGAGTGACTGATACTCATCTGCCCGTTATTCCGTCCACATGCTTGCCAGACCGTTCTCCACGTGGAGGTTATAATGTCCAGCAGAGTCCTTGCTTTGTGGAGTTTACATTCTAGTGGAAAAGAAAAATAATCAACAAATATAAAGATAAGTGATATCAGTGCTAGGAGAATATGTTCAGGTGATGAGAAACGCTTTTTTGACTTGATAAAGTCAGAGAGGAGACTTGGAGTAACGTTCCTAAGTCAGGAGTGAGCCTGAGTAGTCTTGGTGCACAAGCCCCCGGGGCAGGAGTGGATGAGCGGAGGGAGAGAGCTTCAGGAGAAAGCAGACGACAGAGGTCTGGAGCCGAGGGACCCGCTGCTCTGCAGGGGGCGCTGTGGCGCGGGTGGGAGTGGCTGCGGAGGATGGAGTCCGCCAAGCCCAAGCCGTGAGACGACCTCTCTTCAGAAAAATCAGAAATCTCTGCTTAGTTTTTTTGTTTGTGTTTTGTTTTTTGTTTTCATTTTCACCAGGGATTCTGTTTTCTCATTCGTAGTCCTAATTTCAGCACAGAGCAGCTCTACCTCCGGTGCACGGTCCCCTGCTCAAACTCAGAAAATGCACGGGAAATGGGAAGTACTCAGTTAATACATTTTTGCTGAATTTCTGAATTTGTGCAGGCCTTCAGAAGTTCATGTTTCCTAGTTTAGTCAGTGCAGAGGCCCGAAAGCCAAACTGGGCTGATTGCTCAATCTTTCATTTCCACTTTTTCATTTCCCTGTGTTTAGAAGGCAAGTGACTAGGGAAGGCAGTATTCTCAAGGGTGCCTAACTTCTACATTTTTAGGAGCAGACTTTTGTTTTTTAAATATCCTTGCAGCAGTCTGCTGGTGAGCTGTGTACCAATAAGACCCAATCAGATGTGGTTCGTGTTTGTCAGTAGTAAACCTTTCTAATCCTAGTAATATCATAATTGCTTCATATTGTCTTCTCTTTTATAAAGTCCTTGAAATTAATTGAAGAAATTCTCATTTTTGTTTTCTTGTCCTTCACTGTTGTAGCGATGGCAAAGGGCTGTTTTAAGTTTTTCTGCAGTAAACTTACTCAGACTTCAGCTCCTTGCTGACACTACTAACAGAGGATTTAAGGCAGTTCTTTTTTTTTTCCTGATAATGTGTCCTGCTTGAGCCACTGCTATAGGATTGTGGGTAGCAACCACTTAGAAGCAGTCATGTTTCAAAGGTTACAGGTAAGTCTGAGCTTTGGAATTTGCAATGAAAAAACCGTAAATGGTATAGATAGATGGTCAAGTTTCCAGGCTGCCCTTTAAAGGCAGCTGAAATACTACTATACGGTTTTGATGAAAACTGCTAGGGATGACACATTTTAGGTGCGCCCCACTACATGCTTAAGTAGGACTTGAGGGATTCAGTCTGGACATCTGAACACCACTGTTTGTAGTGAGGAGGTCAGGAGTGGCATCATAAAGCTGTTCTTCCCAACGCTGTCCGGAGAAGACAGAGCGCTGCTGAGGAGCCCACCCCGCTCCTCGCTCCCAGACCAGCCATATGCATGGGAGACAGTGTTAGGCCGACATTTGTGTAGCAGAAATAGAGTCTCACTCGTTAGTTACAAAGTGGGAAAAGTTCACTTAGCATAATCTTGAGTAAGGGAGCAAAAGGTTTACATTTTGAAATTTCCCGGATAGATAATAATGTTGGAAGATGACATTTCTGGATGCATTTACAGTCATATTCTCGTATTTAGTGATCATTTTAAATTGTGTGCCCCATCTCTGTTTTTAAAAATATTTTTGTTCTCTTCCAAAAATTATTGATTCTTAGATTTAAATGCAAAGAATTTGGGCCAGGGATTTAGCTCAGTGGTTCCACCACCTGCCTTGCAAGCGCAGGGATCCGAGTTCGATCCCTGGTATCAAAAAAAAAAAAGAGCAAAGGATTTAATTTATTTAAATACAAAGGTATTGTAAAATTGACAGTTAAAATAGCTATCCCTGGAATATTCTATTGTTTTTGTTTTGTTTTGTTTTTTGTACTGGGGATCGAACTTGGGTCCTTGAGTGTACAAGGCAGGCAGTGGAACCACTGAACTAGATCTCCAGCCCAACCTATTCTATTGTTAATTCTCTAGGCTTAATTATTTTTATTTGAAGAGATTTTCTTTATGTTGAAGCTAATTTTCTGCCTTTATGTTTTTAGGAAGACAATATAATTCCTGGCAAAATAACACTTTGGAAAGTTACAGAATGTAGAACTCATGCTTTGGATTTTAGGGGATGTGAGCCCTAATTCTGTTCAATTAGATTCATTTCTCGGCATCTCTTCCATCTATAAGATGCCTCACATTGCTGCTAGAATTGCAGGACGAGCTGGGAATGCTTGGCGACCGTGCTGCTGAAGGCCAGTGGAGCGAGTGGAAGAAGCTTTCCTGTCTTTGTATTTCTCTCCTTTTTTGGGGGGTGGGTACCAGGGATGGAACTCGGGTCCTTGTGCTTGTAAGGCAGGCGGCAGAACCACTGAGCTAAACCCCCAGCTATATTTCTCTCCTGAACTCCCTCCTTTCACAGCTGAGTTTCTCAAAACAATCACCTATACTTGCCAGCTTTACTTTTAGTCTTTCAGTCATTCTTACTGAAAAACCAGGGATATTCAATATTTATATTACATAGTTAGGACTATGTAAGTGCTTTTCTGACTGAGTCAGGTGATTTTGCTCTGTTTTCTGGAACAGCTTCCCACCACCTTCTGGAATGATAATTGCTTATTTTTCTGTTTGCCTTTGTGTCCTGTTGTGCCTACCACTGCTTCCTTTCCCAAACGCTTCAACAGAACTGTAAAGTCCCTCCCTGTGGAGTAAGCATTTCAGGTTAGCCATCACGTGCATCTCTGAACCCTTTTTCTTTTTCTTGGAGATGCTCCCCTGGGTGCTTCCACCTTTCTGTTCCAGTCTGGCTGCACTCTAGGCCTGCTGCAGAGCTTTCCTGTCTGCTCCTTTCATCATCATCTGGGAATTTCCTTTATTTCTCTCCTGTTTGGGGTCATGTTTCCTGGTTCCTGTTTTCTTCTGTTTCTTGATTTATTCCCTTGTTTTGTTAAAGCACGTCCTCTACCATCCTCCACTTCCTACCCCTACTTTTCCCCAGCCCAAATCACTCTTAAAATGCCTGTGGTTTTTCTCTTCCTTTGATCCCCTTTGGGATCGAGCTCACCATCCTTTTTGCATCCATACCACCCTCTCACAGCTTGCTCCAGCATAACTACTGAGTACAAATTATATGTCAAGCGCTGCTCAACACTAGAGATCCTAAGATGAGAGAATGAGGGTCCCATGCTCAAGGAAGTTCAGGAAGTTGCACAAAAATTCCTGTTCTCCTTGGAGTCCGCACTACCCCCTAGTGGCCCTTTTGAGAAAGTGGGAGGAAATTTCAGATTGCTACAGTAGTGGAAAGGCTGGCATTTATTTTGTAGTTGGGCAGTAAATACTAAATATCTTTTATGTCCAGCACAACTGTGGAATATCCCTTAGATATTCACCTGTACAGGTATGTTTATAATTACATAAGTTTAGGCTCTAACGCCATCTCACATGACAAACTGCTGTTGGCACTTTTTACATTGTCATTGCCTGTGCAGCAGGTAGAAAGCAGCCACTGTTCAGCAGTGTGAGTGTAGTAACAAAGTAGCAGGAAGTGTTTTAGGAGTTCTTCATATTAGTCATTGCTAACACAGACTCTTAAGAATTGTAGAAAAAGGCTTCACAAATCAGTAGTTTATCAGTGCTGTAAATAAAAACATTAAATAGAATCTCTTGTGGGATAGGCAATTTTATAAACTGTATATATTCTTCATTGTTATCACATGGTTTATAAATAGTCTCTCACCCCAGAGATCCTGCTTAGTGTGTGTACATGTGCTAGGTGAACTTGTACACGTGTCTGTGCATGAGTGACTACCACCTTGGCCTGGACGTGGAGTGTCTGCAGAGTTGGAAAACTTAGGATCAACTGATTTTTAAATTCTATATTTTCAAAGAATGTACCTCTTGCTTGCATTTTTGTATGTGCAATAAATACAATCCAGAGTGTCCAGAAAATTTTTTGTTGTAGAGAAAATACTGAATTTTTTCAGATTTCCAGTTGGGCCTATTTGTTTTAAATTTAGAAATATTTTACCTGAAAAGTTATATAATCAAACTTGGGCTCTTGCACTTGCAAGGCAGGCAGTGGAACCATTGAACTAGATCCCTGGCCCTGAAAAGTTATATTGAGGTTGAGGAAAAATCATATTATTTGAAAATATAGCTAATTTGTATCCTGTTTCCAGCTTTATAGGCACTTTGTCTGACATTTCAGAATATAAAAAGTTCCCTCTTGCCCCTTTCTGGTTAGTGTTCACCTTCCACCGATGACCACTGTTCACAGTATACAGATTGGTTTCATCTGTTTTGTTTTGTTGTTGTTGTTGTTGGGGTATATTTTGTTTTGTTTTGAGACAGGGTCTCACTGTGTAGTTCAGCAGGCTGGCCTTGAACTCATTATAAAGCCCAAGCTGGCTTCCAACTCACAGCAATCCTCCTGCCTCAGCCTCCCAAATGCTGGGATTACAGGCATGCGCCACCAAGCCTGGCCGGTTTCACCTGTTCCTGAATGCCATAGAACATCCATTGTGTGTTGTGCCTTGTTGTATTGCCTTCTTTGGTGTAATGCTCTTTCCTGTGAGACCCATACATGTTGTGAGAACAGTCAGAGTTCTTTTTATGATAGTATTCCATTATGCTTTTGTAAGCCATTCTGGTCTTCTGTTGGTTGTTACTAGTATTGCAGATTTTGACTAAATGAGTAATGCTACTTTGGACATTCTTTTATTGTCTTTGCACTCATTTCTGATGGATATATATACCTAGAAGAAGAATCTTCAGGTTATATGGTAGGCATATGTTTAGCTTTTTTATTTTGTTTTGTTTTGTTGAGACAAGGTCTCGCTGTATAGCCCAAGCTGGCCTTGAACTCGCAGTGATCCTCCTGCTGCTGGGATCACAGGCGTGTGCCTCAGTGCCCAGCTAGTCTGTTTAGCTTTTACTGCTATTATGAAGAAGTTTTCCAAAGTGGTTGTATCTGTTTACTTCTTTTAGCAGGTGTGATAGTTCCAGTTGCTCCATAACCTTACTGAGACTTGATATTGTTAGTGTATTATATGTTTATTCAGGCAGTGACTGAAAACTTAACAAACGTTATTATATATTTAGATGTATTTGATATATTAAATGAGGTCTGTCATAAACTATAAGAAATTTGTACAAATCACTAAAGGGATTTATAGCATTTATAAATAAATCTTGCTATGTTATCTTTCTGTTACTATAAGAAATACCTGAGATAATGAACTTGGAAAAAGAAGAGGCTTATTTTGGCTCAGGGTTTCAGAAGTTTAAGTCTGACCAGTTCGCTTCATGGCTTTGGCCTGGGTGGCACTGTGTCTGGCACCCGTGGCAGAGTGGGCTGCTCACCTAGCTGGGAAGCAGGAGAGAGAAGGGGAGGGAGAGGCTGTGGTCCCACTGCCTGCTGCAAGGGTGTGCCACTCCCCAAGGACCTGAAGACCGCCTCCCACACACCTCCCACCAGCACCGGAGACATCCAGATCCAAACAGCGCGTTCACAGGATGTTAATTTCTGTGGAAGGAAACTAATCTCTACCTAAGATATATTGATTTGCAAATATGTTTGTTGCTGTTGTGTTGCATTAGTTATCTATTGCTGCCTTAAAAATTATCTTGATGTTTAGCAGCTTAAAACAGTAAATATTGCTGACTTGTAATTTCTGAGTCACTTGCCATGGCCCCTGGGGCTGAAGGGCACCTGAAGTGGGAGATTAAGAAAAGGTAAAGAAAGAAAGATACAAAAGAAAAAAGAGAAACAAAGGTGGGGTCAGTTGGGTTCTAACTCCTGGGAGAAAAAAGACAAGATTTATAGTGTAGAGATAAGGCAGATGCAGGGGGAGGTAGAGAGGGCTGGTCTGTGACTGGAGCCAGGAGCGCAGCTAAGGTCTGCAGGACTTCATGCTTGGTTGTCTGGTGAAGGGGCTGGGAGGAAGACTCCTCTTCTCCGCCACACCCTCGTCACCTGTTGTCCTGTGGGCCCTGCCTGGGTGGAGGGAGAAGGCCAGTTAGGCTTGGCTGGAGGGAGCTTCACTGTGTGCTCCCTGTGGTCACTGACGTGGTGGTAGCTTAGTTGGCTGAGAACTTCCGGCCGGAGCCTTCGCCAGGTAGGAGGCAGTCAGGACTGGGGATCTGCTCCAGCCCATTCGAAAGGCTGCTGGCGGCCTTGTTCAGGCCTTGCTGGCCTAACTAATGTTATCTCCACAAACTTCTAACAGGCAATGTGCTTCTCCCGGAGTCACATGGTAGGGGCAGGCGGGGGGAACAGAGGCTGTGTCTTGGAAGTGATCTGCTGTTACTTGAGCTGTAACTTATCAGTCATGCTGGCCGGCCAACCCGACCCCAGAGTGGGAAAGGACTGCGCAGGGTGTGAAAACTGACAGGAGGTGGGGTCACTCGGGTCGTCTTGGAGGCCAGCTAATACACACATGGGTGTTCTTTTTTTTTGTGGTACTGGGGATCAAACTCGGGTCCTTTGATTTACCAAGCTTAACCACTGAGCTAAATCCCTGGCCCTGGGCATTCACAAGGTGTTTCACTTTATCCATTTTCAAGTATGTAATTCACCGACCATCCATCTAGAATGTTGTGCAACCCACCTGCTTCCAGAACGTCTTCATTACCTCGATAGGAAACTTGTATTCGTTAGTTATTCCTTGTTCCCTCCTCTTGCAGTCCTGGCAACAACTAGTCTTTCTGTCTGTATAGATTTCCCTATTCTGAGAATTCCTATAAATAGATTCTACAGTTTCTACAGATTCTACTTTACAAATACACAGTATTTTGACCTTCTGTGTCTGGCTTCTTTTGCTGAGCTTGATGTTGTCAAGCTTCAGCCTCGTATACCATGTGTCGTACTTTTTCCCTTTTAAATTTTGGTACAGAGGTTGAACTTGGAGTACTCTACCATCAGGCTATATCCCCACCCTTTAATTTTTTTTTCTTTTTATTGAGTTTATTGGTACATTCTAGGTATACAGTACAGTTACATTCATTACTGGGATCTTGTACCTTTACATGACAGGTCTTGATTCTCATTTTTTGCCCTTGTCCTTTTTTAAAAAAATTTTAAGACAGTGTCTCTTTAGGTTGCTCAGCCTGGCTTTGAGCTGGGATTATAGGCATATGCCACCATGCCTGGCTACTTTATCCTTTTTGTGGCTGAATAATATTGTATTATTTTTCTGTGTGGTGGAGTATTCTGTATGTTAGGCCTAGTTGGTTTTTAATGTTATTCATGTCCTCTGTTCCCTTGTTGGTTTTCTGTGTAGTTCTATCCTTTATTGTTAAGTGGATATTGAAGTCTCTGACTCGTCTGAATGAACTATTGCTTCCTTCAGTTTTGTCAGCTTTTGTGTCATCCGGAGCTCTGTTAGGTTTGTATGTTTATAACTGTTAGCTTTTCTGCATGGATTGGCTTTTACCAATGTATTCTCCCTTGTAACGATTTTAGACTTAAAGTCCATTTTGTTTTATATTAGTATAACCACTCCAGCTCTGCTTAGGTGAGGGTTTGCGTGGAAAATCTTAGTTCATCCTTTCAGTTTTAACCTGTGAATCTAAAGTGAGTCTCATGTAGATAAAATATAATTGAATCATATCTTTTATCTGTTTGCCAACTCTGCTTTTAGTTAGTTTTTAATCCATCTATATTTAATTACTGATACAGAAGGAGTTTTCTTCTGCCATTTTGATATTTATCTTCTATATTTCTTTACCTTTTTATTCCTCAGTTTTTTTCATTACTGCCTTTTTCTATTCAATCAATATTTTTGTAGTATACCATTTTCCACCTTTAGTGGCTTCCCTAGGGATTACAATTCATGTCTTAAATTTGTAACACTGTAATTTTAAACCAGCTTAGTTTCAATACTACATAGTTTCCCTTCCTATATGGACGGTCCCTCTCCCTTTATGTTGTCATTGTCACAAATTATATTTGTATACATTGTTCCTTACTATACATTTCTAATTACTCTTTTATCCATTTGTTTTTTGAACCCTATAGACAGTTATGAACCAAAAATACAGTAATGATGCCTTTTTATATTTATCTGTGTAGTTACTATTGCTGGTATTATTTCTTTATGTGGCTTTAAGGTACTGTTGTGTTTTTTTATTTCAGCTTGAAAAATACTTTTAATATCTTTGAAGTGCAGTTCTACTAATGCAAGTCTCCTTTATTGTTTCTCCTTCAGTGTTGAAGGATATTTTGTCCTGATGGCAAATTAATAAATTAATAAATTTTTATCTTGGCATTTTAACTGTGTCATCTACCTTACTGCCTTCTATTCTTCCTGGTTTCTCATGAGACATTGGCTATTGATCTTTTTGGGATCCTTTATGTATGACAAGTTGCTTCTCTCATGCTGCTTCCTTTGATTAAGTCTTGATATAGCTTTCTGAGCTTATTCTACTGGGAATTTGTTGAGCTTTTTGGATATGTAGATTCATGTTTTTCATCAAATTTGGGAATTTAATGGCCATCATTTCCTTAAATATTGGTTTTGCTTCTCTTTTCTAAGATTTCAGTTATGCATATATATCTGTGCTTCATAGTGTCCACAAGACTCCTAGGCTCTATTTATTATTTTTTATTTACTTTTTTCTTTCTTCCCCACAGACTAGATAAATCATTTGGCCTATCTTCACATTCACTATTTTTTTCTTTTGGCTGTTCAAATCTGCTATCAAATTCTCTCTAGCGACTTTCTCATTACAGTTATTTTACCTTTTCAGCTCCAGAATTTCTGTTTGTTTCCTTTTTATAATTTCAGTCTCTTCTTGATATTCTCTATTTGATGAACTACATTATTCTGGTTTTCCAGGCAGTTCTGTCCAACCTGTTACTTGCCTGTGTTATACTAAAAACAAAGGAATTTTTGTTATCTATATACATTAATGATTTTATGTATTTTATATGCAGCCCAAGAGCATTCTTCTTCATTCAGTGCAGCCAAGGCAAGTCAGCCATGTAGTTCTTTGCCCCTAGAAATTTCATCTAGGTGTGGCCTCGGTACAATGTGATTGTATATTCTAAATAATATTTTGAATTCATAAAATTTGGAGTAATGCAAAAATTAAGTATTTGCATATACTCATATAAACTTGTGATGATAGTTTTCAAAGATACTAAACAGTGGTAGATAACATATAGGAACATTAGACTTTCTTTTAGGCACGCACTTTCACAACTATGATAATGGACTCTGTCTACTATCTTCTCTGGGTAGCTTAGTTTTACTCTACTGTTTTAATATTCTCGTTGTTGTTTATTTAACTAAATAAATGTAATAGGGCATTTGTTTTAACAGATTACAAAGTATTCTCTTACTAGATTACAAAGTACTCTAAGAAAAATGAAGCTAAAGTAAATAATCCTAGTAGCATTCTGTCCAGATAGCACCTGTATGCCTTCTATGATGTGCTGTTCAATTTTTTAAAAAACTAAAGTACTTTTTGTTTGGCTGTTTCTTTATAGCTTCTCGTATGGAAAATTTGAAGTGCAGAGGAGAAACCATAGCTAAGGAGATTAGTGAAGCCATGAAGGTAAAATCGGTGTGCAAAAAAATTGTAAAATACACAAAATCTGTGTTTTGGTTTACTGTAATATAAATTCTTAGTCTTTTCAATACATTCATGATGCTATTTATCAGGCACCTATTATGTGCCAGGTATTATACCTGGCTTTAAAGATTGGTTATATTTTTGGGGTTCTGAGTGTTAGCACTCCATCAAATAATTTTGGATAATAATACTAGCCAACGTTTATTTATTGAGTGCTTGGTGTATGGGCAGCAGCTAACTGCTTTACATTTATTACCTCATTTAATCTTTATGCCTATAAAGTAGGTACTATTACCTATTTTACTATAAAATAGGTCCCTATTTTAGAGATGAAGAAACTGAGGCACCAAGAGGTGGAGTAGATTACCAGATAAGTAACTAAGTGCTGGGATTTGGAATCTATATCCTCACCCCTCTGTGCCAGGGGTGGAACCGAGGGCCTCAGAAATGCTAGACACATGCTTTGCATCTGAGCCGCACCCCAGACCTAGAATCTGTACTTTAACCACCATGTTACACTACTCCAACTGGAGAGTAAATATTTAATAAAAATGTTTACATTTGATATTTATTTTACCTAAACAGAAAAACATTTGGGTTTCTGGTATGTGAACATTATTCTTAAACTCCTTCAGCACCTCCCGTTCTGATGGTAATTTTTGAAAACACTCTGTGGTTTGGATTGATTCTGTTATTTTCTGGCAGTCATCTGTCTGTCAGAGCAGCATGTGATCAGATGTGGCCTCCTTTCATGGGCCAGGCTGAAATCCAGTCCACTCCTCTTTTCGTAAATACACTTGATTGGAACACAGTCACGCCCATTCCTTTGCCTGTCGTCTGTGGTTTCTTTTACATTGTACCAGCAGAGTTGAGTATTTACAGACACAAGACCTCCAGAGCCCAAAGTAATTACTGTCTGGTTCTTTTTAGGAAAAATGTGCTAATCCCTGCTGTTAAGATTTCTAAAGTACCTTTTTTTGGGTACTGGAGATCAAACTCTGGTCCTTGTGCTTTTAAAGTCTAAAGTACTCCTTATCCTAAAGTAAATAATTCCAGACTTAAATCCTTAGCTCTGAGATTCTATTATGCCTGGAAAATTTAATTTCATTGCCAGTATTGTGGGAATAGAATGTATCTTTTTAATCTTAGCTTTTTAGGTAGAATTCCCCAGCTTAAACTGCTATTTTGAAGATTTAAGTGAAACATTCCTGACCTCAAAAACTAGATCTCAGAAAAATGCTTGACCTAAAGAATTTAAAATGTAATATTGTGTCCACCTCTGTTTTAACCTGAGCCTAACATTTTTTTTTTTTTCAGACTTTGCCTGTGTTGATTGAACAAGCTGATGGATTTTCCCAAGTTTTAAAGATGCAGCCTGTTATCCAGCTCCAGAGGATCCATCAGGACGTCTTTTCCAGTTGTGGTGGGAAACTAGATGCTCAGCCTGAGAGCTCGGTGACACAGATGGAAACCACACCCACGGAGTCTGCTACTAGGCAGGCCTCCAACCTGGTGCTGAGGAGAAGGCGGACTGCAGACTGCCCCCAGAGAAAGTTGTACCCACTGCGGCCCAAGAGGATTAACCTGGACACAGAAGCCTCTTCGCCCATTCCGGGAGCTGAAAACAGGCTCTGTCAACATTGAGATTCCAGCCAAATGCCTAGACAGGGCTTCATTTAAAACAGTCAAATAACTGATAAAAATAGTGACTCTCTGCTGGGATATTATGTAGTATATTTTTTCCTTCATTATTTGATCTGTAGTAGATGAGTAGTATTTTTTTAATTAAAAATTTTTAAAATAGTGGCTCAAAGCCATCAGTGGACACTGCAAGTTTTTACTGTCCTTAAATGCCATCAACTCTTGGCTGCCTTGCAGCTTTTGTAAAATTCCATGAGAATCATATTCTGCGGAGTTTCCCTGGTAGATATCTTTCTTTCTTTCTTTAAAAAGGGGAGGGCTGCCTAATAGTTATTTAGTTCTGGAAACTAATCATCTGTTCTACACAACAGCAGGTTCATTGTTTTTAGGTGCAGCTACTTTGTTTGTTTGTGGTGCTGAGCTTTGAACCCAGGGTCTTGGGCCTGCCAAGCATGACCTCTGCCACTGACTTCCTGGGCCCCAGCCCTGGGTGCAGTTTTATCACATTGATATGTAGGTGCCGAGGTGGGCTTTGACATCGTTATTCTAAATTCAGCAAATTTGCATTTGTGCTATTAATTTTAATGTTGGCATTTTTTTTTCCTAAGACAGCTATTATTTGTACAAGGTTTAAGAATTACTCTTAAACATAGGTGTGTTGCCAGTGTTTCTTGCCCACACTTTTTTCATGGACCTTTTACCACAAATGAACATGGAGCTAGTAATTTCTTTTTAGGTTCTTCATTTATTTCTAGATCCTTCCATTTGAAATTATTTATCAGAATAAGACACAGCAGATTGTCATTGTGCAACAAATGCAATCATACTGAACTATTTTGCATTTTAGGATGTTTATATGTCAAGTGTATAATCATTGGTAGAAGCCTGAAGAAGCTGTATTACACACACTCTGGACTTTTAACTGCAGTCTCTGATAGTGTCTCTTATACTGAATGCAGGCAATACTCCTGATTCACCAGCTGTTTCCTCTCTTGTTGCCTGTAATAACTGCATCCGTTTTCAGAGGAATTAGCTAATCAAGGCTTAGAAAAGGTGTTCTTCTTTGGCTCATTGTGTCTTATAAATCATGTTTCTGCATTTGTCTACTCAGTCTCACTGAAGAAAACTTACCATGCCACTTTATTACATTCGGGCATTTTATGTTTGAATGTTACATTTCAGATTTGTATATTTGTACATTGCGCTGTCCCTTTTTTGTATTAAAATAATGTACAGAGAATAAGATCTTGGTACTGTGTATTTTTAAGTGTTGTCTTGGGCATTCTTTTTTTTTTCCAGTACCAGGGATCAAACTCAGGACCTTGCACTGCAAGGCAGGTAGGTGTGGTGCCACTGAGCTAAATCCCCGGCTCCCTGTCCTGGGCATTCTTGAGCTCAGCATTTGATGGCCAGTAGGCCAGTCCTTCCATCTCAGAGCATATTGAACTGCATGGCAGAGATGTGTTTTGAGTCTGCAGGGTACCTGCAGTGCCGTCTTGTTCATAGTATTAAAACTGTATATGTTTGTTTTACTTCAGAGTTTCCAAGCAGAGCAAATCAGTTAATTTTGCTACATTATGTAAGAGAAGTGCTTTTTAATTATATAACCCCTTAAGGAATGCATATTGAAACACACCGAATCAGTTAAAAAACAAAAAGCAGCCAGGCATAGTGGCACATGACTCTATCCCAGCATCCAGAGGCTGAGGCAGGAGGATGGCAAGCTTAAGCCTAGCCTGGGCAACTTTATGACTTAGTGAGATGCTGTCTCAAAATAGAAACTAAAAAGGGCTGGGACCATTTATTAGAGAAGCTGTCTTCCAGTGAATGTGTTTGGCCCCTTTGTCAAAGATGAGGTGTCTGAGTGTTTGGGGTTGTTTCTGTACCTTCCAATCCATTCCATTGACCCTCAGGTGTTTTTGCCAGTACCATGCTGTTTTAATCACAGTAGCTCTGTAGTATAATTTCAAGTCAGGGATTGTGATACCCACTGCCTTGTCTTTGTTGTCCCAAAATTGTTTGTATTCTAGGTCTCTTCTAGTTCCAAGTGAATTTTAGGAATATTTTCTCTAGTTTTGTGAGATAGGCTACGGTATTTTGATCGGGGTTGTATAAACTGGCTTTCCATATGCCAAAGGCTAAAATTAGACCTATGTCACCATGCACTAAACTAAAATCAATATAGATCAAAGATCTACATATGAAAATAAACACTGCTGGAAGAGAATAGATGGAACTCTTGAAGACTTAGGTGTAAGCAAAGACTTCATGAACAAAACCTTGATCTCACAGGAAATACTGCAAAGGATCAACAACTGGGACCTCATCTTATTAAAAAGCTTTTGAACAGCAAAAGAAATCACCAACAGAGTGAAAAGACAACCTGAAGAGTGGGAAAAAATTTTAGCCAGTTGTTCCTCAGACAAAGGATTAACACCTAGAATATATAAAGAATTGAAAAAAAAAGACGGCCCCCCCCAAACGTAAAGACCCAATCCAGAGATGGGCATCTTGAGATGACACTTGTCAGATGAAGAAGTACAAATGGCAGAAAAATATGAAAAAAAACCCAGTCATTCGAGATGCAAATTAAAGCAACTCAGATTCCACCACTCTAGAAAGAATGGCTGCTACCAAGAAATTAACCAATAACAAATGCTGGTGGGGCTGTGGGGGAAAAGGAACATTTCTCCACTGGTGGGAGTACAGACTGGTTCAACCACTGGAAATAGGTATGGAAATTCCTTGAAAAACTAGGATTAGAGCCCCATTTGACCCAGCTATTCACCTTCTGGGTATCTTCTTGAAAGAAAAGCTTGATACCACAGAGATGTATGCACATCCACGTTTATAGCACACAGTTTGTAATAGCTAAATCTTGGAAACAACCTAATGCCCATCAACTGATGAATAAAAATTTTTTTTTTGGTACCGGGGATTGAACTCAGGTCCTTGCACTTGCAAGGCACCCCACCAAACCGATGAGCTAAATCCCCAGCCCTGATGAATAAAATTTTAAAGATGTGCTTTTTTATACAGTAGGTACTACTCTGACATAAAGAAGGATAAACTGGAGACATTTCTAGGTAAGTGGATACCCCTCGAGACCATACTCTTAAGTGAAATAAATAGGACACAAATGTTATTATGCATTGTTTCTCTGGTGGGAGAAACTGAAAGTGTAAATAAGGACCAAAATATATATATTAGACATTGTGAAATAGGAAGAAATTATTCAAAAGGAAAGGGGAACTAGGGAGGGGAAAGGGGGAAAGGAAAGAAGGGAAAAGAAAAAATAAAATGAAAACGAAGCTTCGTAAATGAGGGGAAGAAGGCTTGAAGGAGGGGAGGGGAATGGGAAAAGAAGAATCAAGATACATCATGTACAGGTACAAATTCCCTATGATGAATGTGACCATTATGTATATTAAAATGTACTAATAAAATTAATTTTAAAAAATCAAAAAGGGCTGAGGAGATAGCTCAGTGTGAAGGCCCTGGGTTCAATCCTCAGGGACACGGGGTCAGGGGCTAGATTAAGCAAATGTGGCAAAAATCTTTATAATACTAAATCTTTGTGATGGATACTTTTGTGTCTGGAAATTTTTGTGATTTTTTTTCAAAATATGTCATATAGCCAGACAGATGAGGCTTGAAATCTTGAGAGCCCAAAGGTTCACTCCATAGTTAAGTAGAGTTTAAAATAAAAATATCATTGGAGCAGACAACATGTAAGCATTATTAATTGAGAAAGACATGACTATCAATAATATTGAAAAATCATGTGTTGTAGAAGGAGAAATTATATTTCTGCGTAGACCAAGGACAAGCAAGCAACGATGAAAAATAGTTTCAGGGAATGTTGGAAAGGTAGAAGGAAAAGACTGAACAGGGAAATCTTGATCTCTCTGTTGTAAAAAGAAGGCTGGATTGGATGGAGGCTTTGAATCTCTTTCTGGGGTGAAGGTTTATCCTCGTGATACAGTGCATGCACTAGGCCCTGGATTTGGTCCCGGTACCACACCAAAATCTCAGCAACAAATAAACAGAGTACTTGAAGATTCAGTCTCTGGAGGGAGAGAGGGCGCTGTCCGCGGGGGTGGCAGAAATGCTGCTGCATCCATGGTGGTCGTGCTCACTTGCCAGTGAACAGTGCACTTGAAAAGCGTGAATGGGCTGATATAAAGTGTATCTCCAAAGAGATGCAAAGTAGAAACGGCCCAGAGACATCCCCAGAGCTGAAGGTGACTGGGTGCCAGGGGTTGGACGTAGGCTGTCGGGGGACTGTGCTCAGGAGGGGGTGAGGCTGTGACGGGTAAGTATTTTGGGGTCACCTTGGTGAAGGGGTCGGCACAGCTCCTTCAAGCCTGGATTGTGAGGAGGAGTCTGCCCTCCACCTCCTCTTGTTGCTGCCTGCTCTTCTTCCTGTCAGGACTGATACACACCCTCACCCAAAGCCAAGCCGGTGCCACGCACTTGGCCTCCCGGATGGGAGCTAAAACAGTGTCTTTCCTTTATCATTCACACAGTCAAGGCTGATTTTGTTGTAGGAATGGAGCACAGACTAAAACATCGAATCTCCATACGGAAACAGCCCACCAAGCATTCAGAGAGTGGAATGAAAAGAGACAAAGCATAGAAATACCAATCGCCCCACCAAGGCACATAATTGAGAAATGACAGAACACAGGGGATTAAAAAAAGATCCCTAAAGTTTCCAGGGGAAGAAAGAGATCATAAATACCAAGTGAGCGCAAGGACCCAAGTTCGATCCCTGGTACCCGCCCCCCCATAAATAAATAAATAAATACCAAGTGAACTGGAGTCAAATTACAAAACAGCCCTACAATTGAAGACCGGGAGCCATGCGATCTGGAAACTTGGAAACTGGGCACAAGTGATCGGCAAACTGCCATTCTATCCTCAGCCAACCTGGTGCCAGATGTGGTCCTCAAGGGTTCCAAAAGCCATTCTCAGATATGCAAGTTCTGAACGAAAATGGAAGTCTTCCCTGAGCTTCGGGTTGGGAGACACTGTCGGGGGGGGCACCACAAAGGGTGAGGGAGAAGGCAGCCATGGGGCGTGGGGGGCCAGTCCCCGAAGGCACGCAGGGCCTAATATTCAGCTGCCCTGGAGAGCAGCTCCCAGCAGGCCAGGCCAAAAGAAGACTCCGGGACTCCAGGGAGATTTTCAGGAGGAGAAAACACAACCAACAACATGAGTGCTTGTTTTAACCACTTGGAAAATGGTGATGTATTTTATGGCATTACTCAGAAGCTCAAGGAAACAACAAAAATCAGGCAGTTGGCCCCGATCCACCATGGGAAGGAGAGCCACGCCTTCTCCCGCCCCAGCTGCCATCGCTTGAGCGCTGGGAAGGTAGCCGAACCCCCTAACACAACCCATAAACAGATTCAAACAGATATCCAGGAGATTAAACACTCCATAGGAAGTGTATGCAACAGAATAAAAGAATGCGAAGATAGACTCTCAGATATAGAAGATAAATTGCAGTGACCATGAAAAGAGAAATCTCTTAAAAACAGTAAGGGATCATGAGAAATCGATCCAACAACTCCTAGATGATGCAAAGAAGAATAACATAAGACTGATAGGAATACATGAAGTAGCAGGAGAAAATACAAAAGGACTTTAAAAAGCTGTTCGCAGAATTAATGACAGAAAACTTCCCAAACAGAGGGGAAGAATCTGACATATAGATAACTGAGGCATATAGGACCCCAACTAGCTACAATAAAAAAAATCTACACCTAGACATATAATAATCAAGATCCCAGAAACCCAAAAGAAGAACAAAATACTACAAGCAGTAAGAGAAAAGAAACAAATCACATACAAAGGAAAGCCCATCAGAATCACAGCAGACTTTTCAACACAAACGCTTGGGGCAAGGAGAGCCTGGAATGAGATATTTCAAGTACTAAAAGAGAACAACCTCCAACCTAGAATGATGTATCCAGTAAAACTCTCTTTCAAAATGGATGGGGAAATAAGACACTTCCACGACAAAGAACACCTGAGAAACTACATGAATACCAAACCAGCACTAAAAGCAATTCTAAACAAGATCCTAGGAAAAGACAATGAAGGCAACAACACCATGAAGCCCAACAGAGCAAATCAAATAGGCAAGGCAAGAAATTAAAAGGAGAAGGTGAAAAAGTAAAACGAGTCAACAAAAGGCCAATAACATGTCAATAATAAGTCAGTACATATCAGTTATAACCAGCAATGTCAATGGCCTCAACTCACCAATCAAGAGAAATAGACTGGCAAAATGGAATAAGAAGCAAAATCCAACAATATGTTGTATACAAGAAACACACCTAGTGCAAAAAGAAGCCCATAGACTGAAAGTGAAAAGATAGAAAACAATTCTCCATGTGACAGGAGCCCAGAAAAAAACAGGGGTAGCAATCTTATTTGCAGACAAAGTAAATTTCAAACCAAAACTGAATCTAGTATTATTGATGTAGGACAGTACTGTATCATACCTCTATGAATGTAAAATATCTAGTACCTGCTTTATGATACATAGTAGGGACCGTGCTTTATCAGAGCTACATTTAATGATATTACTCTAGAATGTTCTCTTTCCAGATGATGATTAAGAGGCTAATAGAAAAAATGGTGCCAGGTACCACAACAGCAACAGAACTTTGCTGTTGTCTGGATATTATTCTTTTCTTTTCTTTTTTTTTAATGGAATGTGCTGAATGTCTATAATTTTGTTCAGATGACTGCAGAACCTGGAAAAGCTGTTGCTGCTATCGATGTATAACATACTATTATTAGTCTTTTTATATAAATATATATATATATATACATATATATATAAATTGAATTTTGGGAAACTTTAACAGTGCTGCCAACTTTGGAAAAAGTCATCCCAATTTTCTGTGTTGAGTTGGCATTGTACAGAAATGGACAGCCATATTGGTCTAGAAATGTTAATTTATTTATTTATTTTTTTCCATGTGTACAGGGGTAACACATCATACTAAATATGTAAGGTCACATCTGCGTGGGTTTGATTACAGAAACTAATAAAGTATTCTCTAAATAATGAAAAAAAAAGAATAAGATAAGACTATAAGAGCAAGAAGCAATTTAAATATGTTCAGGGACCATTTTCATCTCCAGAATTAAGGATTATTTTAATGTTACATCATTGCCTTTTCTCTTTTACTTTCCTTTTTAGTTTTATTTTAGGATTCCCTATTTTTAATGTTCATACAGAGATTTCTTTAACTGAAATACTGAATAGTTTCTTTGGTGTGGATATAACAGTACACGGGAGCCTAATGAGATAATTAATAATGTGAAATAGGAAGTGAAGGGCTAAAGGTGTAGGGAAAGTGGGAAGGGTGGGGGAAAGGTAATAAGGGAGAGGAAAAAAATATGAGAAACTGAAAAAATGGAAATAAAGTGTTTGTAAATGGAGAGGGGAGGAGGGGGTGAAGGGAAGGCAGGGACAAGGGGAAAAATGAGAATCAAGACCTATTATGTAAAGGTACAGGATCCCAATGATGAATGTAACTGTACTGTATACCTAGATTGTACTAATAAACTCAATAAAAAGAAAAGAAATCAGGCAGTTATTCACTACAGTCAAGCTCAAAGTTATGGAAGAGATGTAATCATAGTTATAAATCGGGGCTCCGTGACGAGCGATACTTACATGAGACATTTGCATAATAAAAATCCTGAGTCTGAATTCAGTGAGCCGTTGTGGCAGTCGTACCATCCTGAGAGGCGGAGGATGGCAGTGAGCCGTCAGTGCAGGTCAGATGACCCGAAGGCTTCTGGCGCCTGAAAGCTGCTGGATCCCAGCACGTCCAGGGTGCCCCAGGCTGGGCCCCAGCAGCCAGAGGGGCACCGCGGAGGCTCTTGGGCCCGCCAGGATGGAGGCCACATCCAGTATTTGAAGCGTGCCCTACAGGCCTCGGCTGGGAATGCTGGCGAGTGGAACCTCGGTCCCCACCAATGAACGTGGATAATCCCTTAAACAGCCGGCTTGGGGGTTGCGCAGCGTAATATTACTCAGCGAATACCAGGTAAAGAGCTAAAAGAGCAGAAGGTATTAACCGTGGAAGAACTCAGGAGGAAGAGTGGGTGGGGCAGGGACTCATTTGTTGTATAAGTCTTGGAGATTTCAATTTTCAAATTCTGTGCAAATAACACTGGGGGATTGTTAAATTCTATCACAAATACAAGTGAACCTGAATTATGTGCTCCAGAATAACTTGTGTCTTTTTAAGGACACGATGAATTATCTTCTACTCCTCATATCCTTAAAAAGAGACACGTTCTTATGGCAGAGGTCTTAGGGTTTCAGTTATCCCGGTATATTTCAGATGGGGTTGGTATTCTCTTTTTTTGTTTGAGATATTTAGTTTTGGTTTCTGTGGGTTTTTTTTTTTCCTCCTTCCTGATCTTTTGTTTTGCAAACAGGTTCTGTTATCAAACCTCTGTGTATAGGAATGAAGAAAAACCTAGAGAACCACCGAAACATTCTTGGGGATTTCTCATGGAAGAATAGGGGAAATTAACATTGGCCTGAAGCTCAGGCATGAAAAGTCCTCCACTAATTAATTCAGTGCTGCCTCTGCTGTGTGTACCCCATGGGCCCTCTACGAATGTTAGTGGAGTGAGCGATTTCGTATTGTCAGTCTCTAATTCTTTTTTTTTTTTTTTTTGTACCGGGGATCAAACTCAGGATGTTGCATGTGCCAGGCAGGCGGCGGCACCACCAAGCTAAATCCCCGGCCCTTATCAATTTCTAACTTGTCAATTCCCAGGCACACTAATGCCTTGTGCATCCGTGTTGGTTATTATCTAGGCTGACAAGGTGGGCTTTTATCACAAGGGAGGGAAGGGGAGGGTCAAAGGACAAAGGGTGAAATCACTGGGAAACTCGTCTGAATCAGGACTCTCCTGGCTCCTACAGCCATTACTCTTTGGGGCACAGGAGCAGGGGTGGCAGTCACATCCTCTGGTGGACCACAGGCCCCAGTGGCTCTTTGGCCTCATTCCCTTGGCTTCTGGGTGGCCTGGAGCTGCCAGATAAGAAAACCCACTTCCTGCTGGTCTGCTGCGCAGAGTCCTGCTCTCTCCTCATTCCCAGAGTGATTCCGGGACCTTTTGTACTGGCCTGGTGTCAACGCCCCTGAGGATGTAGACAACACGGGGCACACTGAAGGTAGCTAACCTTCAGCCAACTTGTAGGACCCCTTTCTCTGGTGTCCTACATATCCCACCGCCAGGGTCTCACCATCTTTTCCAACCGCATTCCAAATCTTATTTGAAAAGCACATTCCCAGTCATACCACCTTTTACTCCATAGATGCTCAATGATTCCTAACAGTGTGCAAAGAGGCGTGTGGGTCCACTGCCCATGTGTAAGCGAAGGCACAAATCCCTGCCACAAGCGGGGGACACAGCAAGAGCTGGAGAGGTGGAAGAGCCCAGGAAATTTGCACTCTCCCTCACAGAGGGACCCTGACAGTGAAACTCAGTTCTGGAGAGCTGGGTGGAATTACCTGGTTGTAAGATGGTTCTGTGTTTTCGGAAACCGAGGGAGCGCCAAGAAATTCCTGTCATTGACTGGCAAACGCTGATGTTTCCTGCAACTTCTTTTTGCTGTAAACCCAACCCAACAATTCTTTAAATACAGTCTTCTCCCAGATTTGACAAATGATTGTTTCTTTAGAAATAGCCTTTACCCAAACCACACCTTGGTTTTTTTTCACACTCAGAGGGAATAGAAGTTGAAACACAGAAACAAACCTTGCTCTCTGCTAGGCTCTGTGGCCCATGCCAGCCCCAGCCCAGGCTGCCCTCCCCGAGGCCCTGGGTGGCACGGGGCTCTGTCCTGGGCCCTGGGAGACAGCAGATGGTACCCACTGAGATGTGGCAATGGGGACCAGGCGCTGTAGGTGATGGGTCCCACCCTCTGGGGAGTCCATAACCTACCTCTGCGGCCTTCGGAGAAACCTGTGGTTCCCTCTGCCCTCCAGTACATCCGGTCAGAGCCTCTGGGTTCTCAGAAACCATTTTCTCCTGACTAAAACTCCCTTTCTCTTTCATATCTCTCTATAAATCTGATTTGAAGAAATTGTTTGAACAAACCCACGATGTCAGATTTGTTGTAGCTACATGAGGTCACCATTCATTTCACTCTTAGTAGTTCAAGATAAAAGTTACCCAAAGAAAAGGAAGAGATTAAAAAAAACCACAGCTGTAAGGGCAGCAAAAGTGGGTGAAAGGTGGTGATTCAGTAGTGTGAATTGCAGAATTATTTAAAGCAGCATGTATATGTATTATGCATATGCACACATGTGTATTATATCATACATTTTATTATATATGTATATACATATATATGTATACACACACACACACACACACACACACATATATATATATATAT
>NW_022900923.1:8192095-8199999 GCF_012274545.1 Fukomys damarensis
TTTTTTTTTACATGCAGTCTCACTTTATTACCTAAGCTGGTCTTGAGCTCCTGGATTCAAGTGATCCTCCTGTCTCAGCCTCCGCAATAGCCGGGGCTACAGGCAGATGCTACCACACTCAGCTAAAGCAGTATATTTTAAAAACAGCAAAAATAATTTTTATAACTGTTTAATAGAACATTTACCAATTCAGTCATTGCAGATAATAGCAATAAAGTCAGTCCTTCCTGTGCCTGGAGTGCTTCCTACACACTAAGTCCCCCAAGCACCTTCTCATTTAGCCTTTAGAGCCACTGGGAGTGTGTCGCAGGCTGTCACCAACTCCATCGTTGGTGCGAAGAGCTGGAGCAGAGGGAGGGAAGGCACCTTGCCGCCTTCCCGTTCGCAGCCTCTGCACAACCTCTCCGTGGTTCCCAGCTGATCCTTCCACCGTGACACCGCAGTGACACCACTTGTGGGTTTTTCCCCCGGTGGCATTTGCCAACACGCACTCACACACATTTCTAAATCTCCCAAGAGTTCATGAGTAGCTAGAGCAGAAAGTACCCAAGTCTGTTTAAAGCGATGCTCTTATGAAGTCAAATATGCACCTTGCTGTGCATTGCTTGGTCCCTTGTCTGGGTCAGCTGGGCTCTCCAGAAACATTTGTGAAATGAATAATACTGAACCATCTGGGTAACAGTGCACATACAAGGCGCTTCACTGGAAATGAATAGATTAGGGGTGTGTGTGTGTGTGCGTGCACACGTGCGTGCGTGTGTTACTGGGGATTGAACCCAGGGCCTTAGTGCTGAGCTACATTCCTAGCCCTTTTTTAAAAAAAGTTTCTATTTTTAAGACAAGATCCCTAAATTTTTAAGTTTCCCAGACTGAGGCTGCCTCAGCAGTCATCCTGCCTCAGCCTCCCAGCATGCTGGAATTATAGCCATGCAGCACCACACCCGGCAGAAGCTCATGTTCCGAAGGCCAAGCCTGAGCTGCTCCTTGCAGTGTGACAGCAGCCCTCGCTTGCTGTGGGTGGTGCTCTGATTTCATAGCAAGGGCGATACCTCCCTTCTCAGAAGGCATTGGCCATAATTATTTCCTTTTTGAGAGTCCATTCAAAATATATGTGAGCTGCTAAGCAAATTGCAGAATTTGCATTCTGTGAAAACCAAGGGGAAGGGGAAGTTCCTTTGGACAGAGCATGGAGGGAGGCCAGGAGGTTTCACCATTCTGGGTACTCAGGGAACACTTCTTCAAAGAGGTGTTTTCGGGGCCCCTTTGAATGATGGGAGGAGATGAAGATTCACTGGGACTGTTCTGGGCAAGAGGCACAAGTTTTGAAAAAAAAAAAAAAAGAGTCAGAGGCACAAGAGCCAGATACATGAAAAGGAGACAGTTACACAGACCGGAGGGCCACTTTGGCAGGTGTGTGGAACAGCCCAGGCACCTCCCAGGAAGTCGGGCAGGGCCGCCAGCGCCTGCAAGAGGCTGAGACGTGAGGAGTCTGGGATCTCGGAGGAGAGGTCACTTTGGCACTGCCACCCCTGTGAGGCAGGCACCCAGCGAGCAGCTTAGGACCGCGCTTCCTTGGAAGAGCCCAGTTGAATTCTCCAGGGGCAGAGTTTGATGCCATGGTGACCGTAGCTGTTCAGTTCAGGTCCATGGCACTAGCCAGTCTCAGTGCCCCACGCTGAAAAGTGGGTTTGGGGTGGGGGGGCACAGCTGTAATCCCAGCACTGTGGAGGAGGAAGCAGGAGGATGGTTACTTCGAGATCAGCCTGGGCTCCATAGTGAGATCCTGTCTCAAAAAACCCAATAAAATAAAATAAAAGTGGCTTCCTTGGAAAGAAAGGAAGCTCCTTTGCTTCTGCAGCTCCCACTGTGAGTGGGTCCTTGAAGAACAGATCCCTCTCGGTGATGAAGTGGGGACAGGGCTGGGAAGTGGGCAGGGAGCCTGCGTTAGGGTCCCTGCCTGACCCACCAGGAGGGACCAGTGAATTCCTGGAACTGTCTCCAGGCTGCCTGTGCTCTTAGAGGCCGCGCAGTGTGGAGTCACAGGGCCAAGCCTCTGGCCCTTGCAGCACCTAGGCCGTGGTCAGACAGAGGGCGCTGGGCCAGAGCTGAGTGGGCGGTTCCTGGCCTGCGGGCAGGTGCCCGGAGAGCTGTGGGAGGGCAAACCCCCAGAAGAGGCGCCTGGCTGCTCCGCCCCTCGGAAGAGCCGGTTCAGAAGATCCTCAGGCAGAGGCAGAGGTGAGAGGGGGCGGCTTCCCTGCCCCTGCAGCGGGAGAAGAAGAGGAAATGGGTCTGAAGTGTGGAACCAAAAATAAGCGCAGAACTGCGCCGATCAGCGTTCTGGGGTCCCGGAGAGGAGGGCGGTTTTGAGGAGCCTTCCTCAAAAACAAAACGAAACCGAGTGGCCAGGGTCAGTCCTGGCCAAACACAAACTGAAAAGATGGGCACAATCTCTCAAGGGTCTTCCGGTGTCAGCAGCAGTTGTCGCTGGGTTACAGAGAGGGTGGGCTGGAGCGGCGTGTTTTAACTATTATCAACTGAATATAATCATTCACGATGGTTAAGATTTATGACTATTTCTGGTAGCTTGTGATTTTCTGTAATAAACATCTCATTTTTACATAAAGATAAGAATCTTAACCTTTAAAAAATCTCTGCTGGTCTTTAATGAATAATGAAAGATCTATAGATCTGTTTTTTAATAAAGTCTGGAATTGCCTACAGGAAACTGCACCCAAGGGAGATAAAAAATTCAGAGGTGCTTTTATGACAGTAAAAGTTTGGGATTGATATCAAGACTTATTCTAAGTTCTTTTATATTGTGCAGTCCACTGAAACTATCAACAAACAACAACTATTTGCAAACTTCTAAACAGTGACTAGCTTGCAAACGCAAAAGTTCAACAGTCATGGAAGGTAGCTGGCTTCCCCTCACAATAAAATAATTCAGATTATTTATTTATTTTGCTGTACTGGAGATTAAAACTCAGGGGCTTTTCACTGAGCTAGGTCTCCAGTACTTTTACTATTTTCTATTTTGTGACAGTGTCTCACAAAGACTCCAAATTGCTGGGCTCAAACTTGGGATGATCCTCCTGCCTCAGCCTCTCAGTGTGCTGAGATCTCAGGTGTGTGCCACCACCTCTGGCTAACAATTCAGATTTGTTTATTTATTTATGGTTCTCTGAGACAAGGTTTCACTAAGTAGTTCAGTCTGGCCTTGAACTCATTACCCCAGGCTGACCTCAAACTTGCGGTCAACTTCTGTTGCCTTTCTCAGCCTCTCGAGTGCTGTGACTGCAGGTATACACACACCACTGCGCCTGATCATATTTTTCAAGAACATTTTTATCAGCTGTTTTGTTGTCTCCCACATCCAAGTGACATGTATGTATGTATTTATAAATCACAATGTGGCATGATTTTATCCCTATCCTGATGTTGTGTTGCCTAATACATTACTGCTTGAGGTAGATCTAACCCTTTGAGATAAAATGTCAACAATATTTTCTATATAAATTAGAATATTCATAAAGAAGAGGTATTTTCTCTAAAGTCAAAAAATAGATGTGTGTTAACCTCCTATCACTGTAACAAAATACCTGAGATAATTCACTAATGAAGATGAGAGGTTGATTAGATGACTTTGACTTCAGAGGTTCCACTCAGTGGTCAGGTGGCCCCCCTCACTTGCATTTTGGCTGTGGTGAGGCAGCATCGAGCAATGTAGATGCAGAACAATACCACTAGCATCCCAGCCAGGAAGCCCGGGAAGGAGCTGGGGCCCCACAGTGCCCTTCAGTGGTGCACCCCGCCATGGCCTAGAGACAGTCAAGTAGCCCTTCCCCAATCCCATCGCCTCCCCATAGTGGCACCCGGGGACCAAGTTTCCCACAGGCAGCTTTGGGGACATTCAATCCAAGCTCCATGAGAAGCAGTGAGCAGTCCCGGCTGGACCGCTGACAAAGGCGCCCCGCAGTCCCCAGTTGTGACCATCACCACGCAGCTGTCACAGGCTGTGCCTTAGGAGGCAAGGACCATCACTTCCAGGTGGGGTGATCCATAAGGGAGCATTTGGGCCACGCTCTGAGCACACGCAAGATTTTGGTTGACAAAGAGCATTCTAAATGGGGCCGGCATAGCCCGGGGTGTGGAGTCAGGGAGCACCACAGCTGCTCGCTACCGCAGCATTAACACGGACGTTAGGTGAGCCAGAAAAATCCACACGGGTCTCAGAGGTCAGTTTAGGTTTCCAATTACACTCATCAGGAAGTGAACTGTGACTGGAGAGCCTGAAGGCCAGTGGCGCTGTGCCAGGCCGGTGGCCCTGACCTCTCCTCATGGCGCGAGTGAAAACCAGAACAAAAACAGAAATAAAGAAAAAGGACTAGTTTGAATAATTGGTATGGCCTTGATTACCTGTTTTCAAAAGCATAATTAGGGAGGAGAAAAAGCATTGAACTTGATGAGCACTCTCACTAGAATTCAAGGAAATGCAAATAAAGACCATGATAGGATAATGTTTTGTACCTAATAGCAAAAATGAAGGTATCGATGGAACAGTAATCAATGGAACAACTAGACAAGAGTCAACCAGGACACAGAACTCAGCAATGCCACCAGCAGACCAGGTAAGGTGATAATTGTAGAATACTCTATCCAACAACAGGGGAATATGAACTCACTTCAAATTCCTGTGAATCATCTACAAAGACAGATGGGACCTGTGGCCATAAAACAAACCTCAACAAGTCCAGATGGATTAGAATTGTACTGAGCGCATTCTCCGACCCCAGTGGAACCAAACTCAAAATTAACAACGAAGAGCTCTTTGAAATAACCCATGGGTCAAACAGGAAGTTTCAGGGAAAATTTTAAAAATAAAACAAATCTTGAACTGAATGAAAATGACAACAAAGTCTACCAAAACTGGCGTGGCTCAGCTAAAGCAGAGAGGAAAATTTAGGGCACGAAGTGGCTCAAAACTCCCCCCTCAGGAACATAGAAAAAGAAGAGCAAAATAAGCCTGAAGCAAACAAAGGAAGGAAGCAAGAAACAGCAGAAATTAATGAAATTAAAGCAGATAAACAATGGAAAATGAGTGGCTCAAAGAGCCAATGCTTTGAAAAGAGCAATGAAATGAACAAAACTCCATCAAGACTGGGGAAAAAACCAAAGATGGCAGATACAGATCATGAATATGAGAGGGGCCAGCATCACAAAAGAATTTCCAGACAGCAGAAGAGCAAAAAAGAAACACTAGGAACATCATACATAGGCTTGACTTAGCTAAAGTACGCCGATTCCCTGGAAAATACAGTCTTTTGTGACTCACCCTGTATGAAACAGAGAAGGGAAATTGACTTCCTAATGTTATAATCCCCCCAGAAGAAATCTCCAGGCTCAGATGTTTCACTGAAGACTCCTTCCTACCTAGGGTTTAAAGAGATATTAACACTAACTTTATACTCTCTTCCAGCAAAGAGAAGGAGCTCTTTTAAAAAATGTTTTGCTGTTGTTGTTTGTATGTTTGTTTGTTTTCTGAGACACGGTCTCACTATGTAGCTCAGGCTGGCTATAAATTCCCTGTATAGCCCAAATTGGCCTTGAACTCATAGGGATCCTCCTGTCTCAGCCACCCAAGTGCTGGGATTACAGGCATGCGCCACCACGCCTGGCAAAGTCAGCGTTTTGGGGACAGTTTTTTGAGACCGGATCTCGGTATGCTGTTCAGACTGGCCTTGAACTCATTTTGCAGCCCAGGCTGGCCTCAAATTCACAGTGAGCCTCCTGCCTCAGCCTTCTGAGTGCTGAATTACAGGCGTGCGATCATGTGCTGCCATGTCCAGCAGCAGTCTGTTTTAAAACTAAATCATAAAACCCAGAAATTGTACTCCTGAATATCATCCAGAGAAATGCAGACTTATGTTTATACAAAATCATGTATGTGAACATTGGGAGCAGCCTTACTGGTAGAAGCCAAGAACTGGGAAACAGAGCAGATGTTCTTAAAAACATTGGTACACCCATTCCATGGAATACTACTACCCAACCACAAAAAGGAACAAGCTGTCGATTCGAACGAGACAATGCATCTCCAGGGAATTATGTCAATGGCAAAAGAAGCTCAAAGAAGACTCAGAAGGTGAGAGACTGGCACTACATTTCTATACAATTGTCATCATTCTGAATGACAAAATTACAGGAGTGGAGAACAGATTGGTGGCTGGCAGTGGCTAAGGAGGGGCTGGGCTGGTGTGGAGAGAAGTGGCCAGGGCCATAGTGGGGCCTCAGGAGTGCTCCTCTTCTCACGCGACAGAAAGGTCTCTGTGGTCACTGTCAAGGCTGTGCCCCTCCTGGTTGTGACATTTGACTGGAGTTTGGCAAGATTTTAGCAGGGGGGAAAGTTAGAAAAGATCTCACGGGCTCTCATTGCAAGAGAATCTACAAGACTGTTTTAAAGTTTTTAAAAAAGCAATAAAATAATAAACACGAGTTAGGACAGTGGGTGCAGAGGGGATGACAGAGAGTGTCTACGCTTGGTGCCAGACCGGGTGTGTGGTGGGCTTAGAGGTGCAGGTCATGTTCATAAGCAAACACATACTAAATAAATAAAGGAGGTCATGGAACAAAGATGACAGAGGATCTGGAACTAAGGAAAAAGCGGATCCAATTTTGTGGCCCTGAGATCCATTGTGGTGAAGTAACACTGGGCTTGTTGGAGAAGGGGGCTTCGGGCTGCTTTCTCACCCCAAGCTGAGGCCTTTGGAGAGAGCAGAGGGACTTCTCTAACAGTCCAGACCCTGAGCTTGAGTGTCGGGGGACAGCAGAGCTGTCAGTGTCGGCCCGAGGAACCGCCATGTGGCCAGTGGAAGTCGCTTGCCCTGGGTGGACACCTGGGTCCGCCCAGCACTTGGGGACCATGTGGCTCAGCGCTGTGCAGTGGGGACAAGCTGGAGATGCCTCCCAGGAAACCACAAGTCAGGTGTAGGTGTTGGTAGGGTCTTCCAGGAAATGAGTGAAGTCCTTTGAAAAAGTTTTCACCCAATGACAAATGTCATACTCATTGTTTTAAGAGAATAATGAGCAATTTCCAGATGGAGGTGGCTGTGACTTGTGGTGCACAGGAATTTGGGCTGCGGGGGACACCTGCACTGATTTGCTTGGTGTCTCCCCAGGCAACAGCAAAGAGGACAACAGAAACTCATTTCTTCACTTTTGTATGAAAGTGCTGCTGGGTCTTGCAGAGATCATTCGACGTTGCGACTTCTACTGTGTGCTGGAGCTCTCTGGGGAGAGGGCTCCATCTGACCCAAACAGCAAGCAGCACAAGACAACTGTGTATTCACCAGCGATCCACAAAGCCTTCACTCGGTGCCTGCCCCGCTTGAGTGTGAACCCCAACTCTACCAGTGTTCTGGGTAACCTGGGAAAGTTCCTTAAACTCTATGTTTTAACTTCCTGTAGGCAACACTGGCTGCTGCACAGCTGCGCCTGTGAGTGAGGGTCTACAACGCCAGGGAGATGCGGTCAGGTGGCAGCCAGCCTCGGGGCGATGGCCATCGTCCACCTGAGTTGACCTGAGGGTCAACTCCCCTGCTGCACGATGGAAATGCAGCTGTGTCTCTCGTCAACTAAAAACAAAACGAAATGTAAAACTTCATAAAGAAATGGACTATAAATATAAAGAGTAGAAATCAAGTCTAAAGAAATCTTTCTGGAGGGAGAGATGTGTATGCTACTTCTCCACAGAGGGCAATGTCCACTGAGCACCCCAAGGTGGGGGTGACGTGCAGAAAAGAAGAGGGAGAGAGAGACACAGAGAGAGGGGGAAGAGAAGAGAGAGAGAGAGAGAGAGAGAGGGAGAAGATGTCACAGGAAAAGACTAAATTGATCTTTCTATTTTT
>NW_022900923.1:8200022-8205467 GCF_012274545.1 Fukomys damarensis
TTTTTTTTTTTTTTTTTTTTGTACCAGGGATTGAACTCAGGACCTTGCACTTTTGAGGCAGCTGGCAGCACTACTGAGCTAAATCCCTGGCCCCATTTATGACATTCTTAAGTGAAAGAGAAGGTTTGAGTATGATTTTATATATATAAATCCATAAAATTATTTGCAGAGAAAAACACAGGAAAGCAAGAAATGCCAAAATAATAATACCTAACTCTGCATGGGTGGTTTAATTATGAGTGGTCCTTTTCTCCTCTATGCTTCTCTATTGATTCCATATTTTATTATGTGTAACCGGGAATAAAAAATATTAAAGGCTATAATGTTAGCTAACTGCCTATCAACTTCTAGCTATTGCCCAAATTGTCACTGACTGTTGGATCACAGGGCTAGAATTCGAAAAGTAAACTTTGAATCTAAAAAAGAAATTACAAGGGCCAGGGATTTAGCTCAGCGGTTCGGAGGCCTGACTTGCAAGCACAAGGACCTGAGTTCAGTCCCTGGTACCAAAAAAAGAAAAGAAATTACAAATTTTAAAAGCTGACAAATCCCCCAAATACAGGAAAATCAAGAGAAATACTATCTTATTATTAATTTACTTTCTGACATAATATTTTCCTTGCATGTTTTACCCATTTTCTCTCTGTTCTCTTCTCTATAAGACAATGATCCTGTCATATCATTTTCTGTGGAGGTTAAAATCATGCTTCAGTTTTTCCATGTGAAAAGATGAAAATGGGTGAAAAACTGATTTTGAAAAGTACACAGATAGGGCAGGGGGTTTAGCTCAGTGGTGCCGCTGCCTCCTTCACAAGTGGAAGGTCCCGAGTTTGATACCCTGTACCAGAAAAGGATAAAAGAAAGAAAGTAAAGAAAAGAAAAGTACACAGATTCTTTTTTTCAGCCTGAGGACATGTTATTTATTGGCACCGTCATGTAATTTTTCAACATGTCAGATTTGGAAAAAAATCTATTAATTTAAAAAAATATATGAGTTGTAAATTTTCAGGGTATTTTGTTTTCTTTTCTAGTAATTCACTTTGAATATTCTTAACATTGATGGGACTCATTAACCCATGGGTCACTGATGTCTCTGTTATCATAACTTTTTTTTTGGAGATAGCTCGCTATGTAGTTCAGACTGATCTTGAACTCACTACGTAGCCCATGCTGGCCTTGAACTCATAGAGATCTTCCTGTCTCAGCCTACCGAGTGCTGGGATTACAAACGTGCGCCACCATGCCCAGCATGAGTTTGCTATTAGCCTCACTGATGTATTTTAGATGAGGTAGCAAGGACTGTAAATGCTTTCCTGTGCATGCAAGTCACACTCCCTTATGCCCAGGCGAGCACCCAGACCAGAACCGGTTCACTGCCTCCCACTGACATCGATCTCCTTCTCTGCACCAACCATAGCCTCCCCATAACCTGAATTTCTTGTTAGAGTTGCCTGTGGATGTCAGAAACTTTTCTGATTTTAATTGGTTGTCATTATCTCACTTGGACATTCCCCCAACTTTCTGTATTTTCCTTTCAATTCTTCAATACATGGAATACGTTTAGAGATACTCTTCGGATACGAACAAATCGGGAGCCTGCCGCTTCTGACTTGTTTGTTGAAATGCTCCAGGGCGCACTTCCAGACAGCGGTTTCAAAGTCCCGTTTAAGCCTGGTGGACCGTACCATTCCTGTCAAGTGGAAAAGCCCCTCCGGCACGTTAACAGCTGTGTAGGCCGCGTTGCCGACCCCCGACCTCGGTCCTGCGGGGCATCGGGGTGGAAACGCGGAGACTCCTCCACCCGCCCGCAGGTCGCTGATGCGACGAGCATTCAGGCTTTTAGCGCTGGCTGCTGGGCTGCGCCTTTCCAATTCGCCACCCACGGGAATCTGGGGCCCCGCCGTGTATAAGGCCGTGCGGTTTCACAGGGGGCAGCAGGAATAATCTTGCAGGCAGTACAACCAGCAGAACCGCTACTCCACGCAGAAGCGACTGCAGACCACACAGGTGTCCTGCTCCGCGGGTGTCTCTGATCAGAGCCCCCTTCGCAGCGGCCAGGGGATGAGGAGAAGGAGACAGAGGTCTCAATAATTTATGATTAAATACCCCAGTTTTCCAAATTTCATTAAAACTCATCATTACATGAACGCTTTTTTTTTCTCGACACCGGGGATCGAACTCAGGCCCTTGCATTTGGGAGGCAGGTGCGGCACCACACAGCTACATCCCCCGCCCCACATGAACATTCTTAGGGTCCCCTCTGGGCTGGGCAGGACAGGACCTGCACAAGTGAGGCACCCGGAAGCTCCAGCTCTTTGACTTCCTGGCAAAGCAGACTCAGCTTCCCCATTCCCAGTAGTTCCCAAGCCCCGTCCCAGCTCTCCTGGATTATCACCGCTGCCTCCTGTGTCTTTCAGTGTGTGTGTGGGTGGGGGGGTACTGGGGACTGAACCGAGGGCCTCAGCACTGAGCTACGTATGCCACCCTTTTAAAATTTTGAGACAGGGTCATGCTAAATTGCCCAGGCTGGGCTCCAAATCGAGATCCTCCTGCTTCAGCCTCCTGGACTATTAGGATTACAAGAATGCACTACCACATCCTTCAATCTCCCTGTTTAAAAATGCACCCCTTGCTCCTCCCTGTGTCTCATCCCTGCTCTGCACTTCTACATAGCACATCCCACCAGCTAATGAACAATATGCACTGCCAGTCTGTCTCTTGATGCACACAGGCTGGACCCTTGTAAACAGTGATCTCTGCCGCACTTTCGGACCACCTTCCAGGAAGAGCAGCGAGAGTGCCCTGACTCAGATGTCAGTTTCAAGAAAAGACAAAAGTGAAGTGAACTAGTGGTGAGATCTTCCAGCATTTGGCGAGTTGTCTTGGTAAAGAACTGGCTTCTTACGAAATGAATCACCAGAGGATTCGGTCATTGAGCTACAACCCCCCCCCCGCACCTCCTCATCCTGTCCCCAAAGATGCAAGCAGGGTCTCTGTGGTATTCTTAGGAAATCTCCAAGTCATGTCATATCTCTTCCCGGTTCAAAGGGAGAAATACAAATTTTTAAAAAGAGGAAAAAAAGGAAGACATCTTAAACACTTGCCCTTGGTGATCTTTTTTTCATTTTTCCTTTCCTTTCTCTTTCTGACTCATGGAGAATAAGATGAATCCAAAAATATCACACAAAAGAAAGGACCCAGCTGTTAGGAGCCCAGCCCTCTTGGTCAGAGAAGCGCTGGCACCTGACATGTCAGAGCACTCAGCAACAACAGACAACTATGTTCCTTAGAAGCATGAAAGGTTTGATGATGCTAAAGTGAAAGAAACCGGTTTTCAAAAAGTTTAAGAAGACAAGCAATAGGACTCCAGTTTTGGTTTTTGAGGAATCTCCACACTGATTTCCACAGTGGTTGCACCAGTCCCCACATCCTCCAAAGATGGAGAAGGGTTCCTTTTCCCCAAAGTCCAGCCATCATTTGTTATTGGCTGATTTTTTGATAGCAGCCACTCTTTCTGGGTGAGGTGGAATCTCAGTGCTGTTTTCATCTGCATCTCTCAAATGACCAGTGATGTTGAACATTTTTCTCATATATTTATTTGCTGTTTGTACTTCACATGAGAAGTATTTATTCACTTCAGATGCCCTTTTGGGGTTGGGTTTTTCAATTTGGGGGATCTTTTTTTTTTAGTTCTTTATATATTCTAGATACTAGTCTTTTGTCTGCTGAGGAAGTATTTCTTCTCTTGGAATCTTCCAAAATTAAAAGCATCATACCACAGTGATATATGCACATTCATATTTAGAGTAGCACAGTTTGTAACAGCTAAATCTTGGAGCTAGCCCAAATGCCCATCAACTAACTAATGGATAAAGAAGATGTTTTTTTTAATATACAATGGAGTACTGCTCTGCTGTAAAGAAGGATAAGCTTCAGCTATTTCTAGCTAAATGGATGCACCTTGAGACCATATTCTTAAGGGATATAAACTGGGCATACATATTTGAACACTGCACTGCTTCTCTGGTGTGAGAAACTGAAAGTGGAAATAAGGACTAAAATGTACAATAAATAATGGAAAATGGGAAGCAAATGTTCAAATGAGAAGGGGAACAAGGGAGGGAGGAGGAAGAAAGAAAAGAAACCACAAGGAATAAAAGAGTATAGAAGGAAAAATGAAAATGAAGCTTTGCAAATAAGTGGGGAGAGGGGTTGAAGGGAAGGAGGGGATGAGGAAAAAAAAGAAGTAAGATATATTGTGTACAGGTACAAATTCCCTACGATGAACATGACCATTACATATATGTAATATGTGCCAATACGTTTTGCTTCCAAGAAAAAGGCAAGAGAAATTATAATTCCACCAGCACAGAAGAAAAGGTTCCGGTTTGTTTTCTTCCAACTTCTTTCATATGCATGGGTTTTACATATGTGTACTTTTTATGTCCTCATTTTACCTATCAACTAAATCTTCCATGTGACAGAATTGTCTGGTGCTTAGGATTTTAGGGATGTATACTATTCTATCCTATTGCAGTAATGTTCACTGAGCCATTCAATAATAACTGGCCATGTCCGTGGCTTACACTATTTTATGTATTTTTTTAGAGTACCGGGGATCAAACTCAGGACCTTGGGCTTTTGAGGCAGGTGCGGGACTACTGAGCTAAATCCCTGGCCCAAGTTTTTACTCTTAAAATGTTATGAGCTTTTAGCTTTTAGTATTTTTTTCCTCAATATATTCAGTGATCCTCCTGGGATGATTTTGTACAAGTGGGGAAATTGAGTCAGAACTGATGACTTACAATTCTTGAAAGCTACAATAGAATTGTTTTCCAATAGATCTGTACCAATTTACGACTATGTCAGTGAATATTTACTTTCTAGAATTTTTGCTAATTTGATATTTTAAAATTGTTCTTCTTTTAATATGCATTTTTCGGTATCTATTTTATTTTCTCCTTGTCACTTGTGCAGTTTATTCGGCAGAACTGTCTCAGTATTTTCTTATTCCTTTTCGGGCCATATGCGCTGTATTTTCCTAATCGGTCTTAAACCCTAAAACAATAAGGCACTCACATACACTTATATAGTTCATGTAAAACAATTTCCTTTCTCCTATCACCTGTAGCCTTAGAAAATCCTCTCCTTGTCCAAGGCGTTGGCAAGGATGTAATTCCGTGTCGATTCAATTCAATTGTCTTGATGTAGACGTCGATCAAATTGATCCCTTCCCTGAAAGCGAACGAGCTAATCCGCGGAGCAGCCAGGTGCACCCGAGGCGCTCTCCAGCCGGGGCTGCTCCCACCGTGCCCTTCTGGTTATGGCCGTTTTTGACCCAGAGGGTTTTTTTGGTAGAGTCTTTTTGATTTTTCAAACGCCAAGGTGCTCGGCCAAGCGAGTGTGAACCGGCCGGGCGCCGAGCCGCAGCGGGGACAACTGGGC
>NW_022900923.1:8206341-8225556 GCF_012274545.1 Fukomys damarensis
CGCCGCCGCTACCGACCCCAGCTGCGTCCTCGGCCGCGGACGCGGGAAACTGAGGCCAGGCTGCCCGCAGACATGGCCGTTGGGCCATTTCAGGACCAGAGTGGGTCTTTGATTCTGCTCCCCCTCATTCAGTGCCTGGCCCCCGGGGTTAGCCAGTGCCTTGTTTGGAGCCTCAGTTTCCCCATCCGTCATATGACTATAACATCATGTCTCCGGACTTTTAATAGGTCTGAGATAAGACTAATAGTATACACATGTCTCCAGACTTCGCACATCTATGTCTGTCTTGTGTAAATGTTCTCTTGGTTTGGCAGGTGCCATTGGACCTGTTAGGTGATGTTCAGTTTAGAGTATCAGCCCCTGAGTTCAGGATGCATGCAGCTCTTTTGTGCCCTGTGATTTTTTTATTATGGAGTATAAAGAGGCTGATTGAGTGACGCGCACTATGGGGGATCCAATCAGAAATTACATGAGCCTCGACAGAGACAAGTAACTGCCGTAGGGTGCGCTGCGCTTAAGCTGAGCTTTAGGCTGCGAGCCAGGAAGCACCGGAAGTCACTGGCTGTCGTTCCTGACTGGTGTCCCAGGTGCCTAGGAGAGAGTGTGGCACATGGTAGGTGCTCAGTTAATACATGTCAAAAGGATAGGCGAGTCACACGTGTGATAAATGAGGAAATGAGAAATGGAGAAGTTAAGTCGTGTACCCTGTGCCATGTTGGTTGTAAGAGACAAAACTAGGACCTGGGAGGTTCTCAAGCTCCGACCTGTGCACCACACCTCCCATAGACGCTCCCGTTATGTTTACCAAGACTTCTCTGTCTCTAGACCTAGACCTTGTCTCCGCAGCCCTGCTTGTCTCTGTTTCCTTAACTGCTGTTCCAGGCTGCTGCCATCTGCTAGGTGCACCATTTCTTTTATACCCACGTATTTCTGCATGGGCTGGAAATTCTTACCTGCTTAACTTGGGATGGGCTGTGTGCCTTCCTTATGTGGAATACAAGACCACGTAAAATGCTAACCGAAAGTATCAGTTTGTATTATCAATGTTTGCTTTTTCATTTACATTCGTATTCAAGCATCTGTCTTGTGTTTGTGTCCCTCTAGCTCCTCCTCCTTCTTTTCCATCTTCTTCATCTTGTTCTTTTAAGCTCTTGAAAGTAGTATTTTTTTTTCTCCCATGAGATCTACTCCTGGTGTTCAAATACTGCTCCCTTTTCCGTGCTCTCTCTAATGGGTGAGGGGCCTTCTCATGGAGCTGCACCCCAGTGCTTCTGGATTTTTTTTTTTTTTTTTTTTTTTTTTTTTGATTCAGGGCTTTCCTGAGTCACTAAGGGGCCCAGGCTGCCCTCGAACTTGCGACACTCCTGGCCTTGTCTTCCTGGAGTGCTGCGATCTTAAAGCTTAGTTTCAAGTCACATCATAAGTTTGCATTTTGACTTACTCTGTCCCGTGAAAGGAAATGCCAGTCAGGCATTGCTCCAGCACACCGTGTGTTGGAGGGCTGTCCATGTGGTTGCCAGTAGTGATGAGTGTGTGATCACAGTTTGCACGCAGATCCAAAAGTGCCTGTTTGATTGGTGCATCAGTGGCCAGTTGCACACCAAGTCCTAAATAGCAAGGCCCCCATGCCCCCACTTTCCCAGCCTCAGGAGCAGAGACAACACCACAGCTCTTCCTGGCACACGCCCTGCAGGGTGGAGGTTTGTGAACGTTGGTTTGGAGACCAACAGACCTGACTTCCACTTCCCGCTGCCCCTGGGGAGCATGATACCTGGAGCAGGGTCCTAGCCTGAGTTTCTTATTCCTCATATCTCAGTTTTTATTTTGTCTTTCAAGTCAGGGTCTCACTGTGTAGCCCAGGCTGGCCAAGAACTCGTGGCGATCCTCCGCCCAGTCTCCTGGGTGCCGGGAGAGCAGGTGTGCACCACCGAGCCTGTTCCTGGGGGGACCCAGGCCCTGGTGCCTGAGATCCAGCGCTCTATCTCTGAGCAGCACCCACAGCCCTGAGGCTCTGTCCTGGTGGCCCAGGATTAGCAGCCCGCAAGTGCCCTCAGTGAGTGCCAGCTGCCCAGGAACCAGCACAGGTCAAAGAGCAGTGCCCAGTGCAGGAGAGGGTAGGGAAGGGGTAGGCAAGGGACCTCCGCATCACCGGCACCCAATGTCACCTCCCAGAGCCCAGACGATGATGACAGGAAGGTCCGAAGGAGAGAGAAAAACCGAGTTGCTGCTCAGAGGAGTCGGAAGAAGCAGACCCAGAAGGCTGACAAACTCCATGAGGTGAGGCCGTGGTTGGGCAGCGCCACGGGGAGGAGCCACCAGGGTGACCGCGTCGCTGTGGTCCATGGCGCCAGCCGTGCACTTGTGGGATCCTCCGGGGCCTGATGCCTGCTCTCCGACTTCCCAGCCCAGTCTTTCCTCACAACGCAGGGCAGAGTGGGGAGCCGCTGCTCCTCTAGTCCCTGTCTCTGCTCCTTGCACCTTAAGACTAGGTCTCACCCGAGACCTCTGAGCCCTCAGTTCGTAGTCGTCCCAGGCCTCTGTGCCTCTGTGCACACGTCCAGCACACACGTGCATACACACACCCCTACAGAAACTGCTTCCAGGAGTCCACCAGTGCCCGGTGCCCCCTTCCCTCCCAGGCCTCTCATCATCCTGATATTGGGGAACATCCCCCAGCCCACCCCTTTTTTGCTCTAAAAACCACATTTTCTAGTTCTCCCGACCATCTTCACGATTTTTAAATTTTCAATTTTGACAGTGAGCAGGGTTTCACGCTGCCCTTTTTTATGTCGCCCTGGAAGACCGGATCTGTTCATCTGTTCTCCTGGCACTGGCTCCCAACTCTGACTCCCCCAGCAGGCAGGGCCTCTGTCCCGGACCGCATCACTTCCCCGTGGGCTTGGGCGACTCCCACGGACCATGCCATGTTTATGACAGAATACTCCATGTTCCTGACACTTCTCCTTGCACTGTCTTGTAGGAATGGTGCCCACCACCTTCCGAGCCACTCACAGCAGGGGCCTGGTGTCTGAGTTTGTTTTCTGTGCTGTCTCTGACTGCACAGAGCGGTGATTACTAATTTGGCTCGTGGCTGCAGGGGCTGGGAAATCCCGAGGGCCTGCTGGCCGCATTGTGGCATGGTGGAGGACACCCTGTGGCCAAGAGCAGGCAAACCAGAGAGCTTGCCTCTGATTTCATGCCAGCCTGGGAAGCCTTCCCGGGTCAGTGCAGTCAGCCCAGTCCCTAGGACCCTTCTACCAGGGATGGGTTTCCAATAGTCCACTTCTGGGGGACTCATCAAACCTTGGCTCTGGAGTTTCTCTTGCAAGATTTCATTTTCCCTGACCTTTATGAATCATCCCATGTAATCCCCCAGCTGGGACATGAGAGCCACTTAACAGGAGCTGTCCTTGAAAGCATTCGAGGATTTATCCCAGGAGTTAGCGATGGCTCTCCTCCACTTCGAGGGTTTGGTGTGCACGATTAGACTTTAGTGTAGCTTTCCCCTGCATGCTTGCAGGCCAGTCTGGGACAGTGGCAGTACAGAGCCTTAGTTGTCATATGGAGAGAAGGGCATCTGTGAAAACTCGCTGGCAGTAAGCACAGGACGAGTTTGAAATGCTCGCAGTCCAAGCAGACGTGACCAACCTGCTGTTACCACTCACGGCTCAGTGCGCGTGATGAATACAGATTCTGCCGTCCTGCGGACCAACGCCTCTGGGCCTTCAGGAGGCCCTCTGAGTCATCAGCAGTTCTGTAACTCTGCACAGGAGACACCGGTGCCCTCGGTCTCCTTTCTTCTTCCCTTCTGCTCCCGAGACCGTTGTGGTTCTGGCTTTGTGTTTCCAAAGAGCCCCCAAGAGAACTTGCAACTCAGGGTTAAGCCAGGGGCGCTGTCTTCAGACCGTGGTGTGGGCTGGACAGCCAGGGCCAGGCCCCCCGGGAAGCGTCTCAGGCCTCATCAGCCATCCTGAGTGACGCTGTCGCAAGGTGACCAAGTGTCTTGGATAGGACTGTGTGTGGAGCGAGGTCAGGTGGACCCATTCTACGTGTATCAGGCACTCTTGCGGTAAGGTGCTACCACGGGCTCACAGAGGAAAGAGGAAGACCCAGCACTGTGCTTGGGAAACGTGGGACTTCTCGAGGAAAGCGTGTGAGTTTCCTGCTTCTGCTGGGACACACGTCCCCATGAATCAACAGATTTACCGTCGGGCTAACGTCCAGGTGTCGGCAGAGCTGCGTTCCTGCTGGAGGCTCTGGAGAGGATCTGCTTCCTCATTTGCTCCTGATTCTGCAGGCTTTGATATTCCCTGGCTCACGGTCCCCTTCCAGCTTCAAAACCAACGATGGCTAGCAGAGTCTTCCTCTTGCTGTGCTCTGCTCTGACACTGGGTCTGTTACCGCATCTCCACTCACTCTCCAGACTTCTTACTCATGTACAAGGACCCTCCTGATGATTGCTGTAGCCGTCTGCTCTATCCACGACGGTCTCCCGTTTTGTACTTCTCACCTTGATCGCATCTGCAAAGTCCCTTCTGCTGTCTAAGGCAGCAGATTCACAGCTGCCAGGCAGTAGCAAGTAGGCACGGTAGAGAGGCCACCTCTCTGCCCACCACAGAAGGTGTCGTAAATACTTATGAAACTTTATGATGCTGCCAGGACATGGGAAAGAAGCTTTGATTCTTGCTTTCCGTCAGTTTGGATTTGGTCGTCAAGGGAACCAGGTGGTGGGAACTCAGGCCTGCATTTTCTCCCGCCGGTCTTAGACCCGGGTGGAGGGCCCTTCCCAGGGGCCTTAACGGTTCTCCTGCCACAGGGCGTATTCTCAGACAGTTACGGCAGCTGCCCCTTCTGGAGCAGGAGACTGGCTCTGAGTCCTGGGCCCTGTGTGTGTGGAGGGAGGACCCTCCCTTCTGTTCTCTTGGGGCGAGAGGAACAGTCAGGAGCCTGTGCCCATGGCAGTTCTCAGCAAGGCAGGAGAGCGGCTCTCTCTGTATGCAGACCCCGCGGCCACAGCCTGCGCCTGGCCTCCTCTCACTGCGCACAAGGGTGAGCAGCTGCGTGAGAGATAGAAATACTTCAGCCCTGCAGAAGGAGAGAAGCATCGTGTTGGACCGTCAGGCACCGCACGAACAGTGCTTCCCTGTCGCTAGCACCCGTTCCAGGAGGCATCACAGCAACAGAACTGTGTTGCCCATGGCTACCAGTGTGCCGGAAGAACACAGGATAACCAAGTCTGCACAGTGGAGGTGGGGTGAGTGGTTCAAAATGGGGCAAAGAATGCTTCTGCTGTGCTCAGGGGACTGAGTGCCTGGCACCTGACATACTGCTGCCGGTCATAGTAAAAACCAGCCATGCTTGGTGGCCCACACCTGTAGTTTCAACTCTAGGGATGCTGAGGCAGGAGGACTGCCACGAGTTTGAGGCCAGCCTGGGCTAAATAATGAGTTCAAAGACAGCATGGACTACATGGTGAGACCCTATCTCAAAAAAAAAAAAAGAAAAAGAAAAAGAAAAAAGAAAAAACTCCTGGGAACCCCTGGAATTCCCAGGTCACATCTAGGATGGGGAAAGTGAGAGCAGGACACCATGTGGAGAAACCACCTCCTACCCAAGTGTCACAGGGAGCCACCAAGGGGCCAGGAAAACAGCCACGGGGTAGCCAGCCCGACCTGCTAGTCCCTGGAGGCAGGAGGAGCTCATCAGAAGGGTTCTCTTCATCCCTCCCCTGCCCTGCACCACAGGGCAGAATTTTCAAGCATCCAGGTGGCTCAGGCTCTTCCTGAATACCGTAGGGAGTGTGGAGAAGCTGGGAGAGCCCTCTTCTCTCTTTTGCTCTCCTCACTGACACGACCTGCTTGTCCTGTCCCTGTCACCTCCAGCGCCCTGAAAAGCCTCCTCTCCAGCGCGGCTCTTGTGAGTTTCTCAGCAGCTTGGTCCAGGGGGGACAGCGACGAGTCTCTGCCCCCGTCACACTTTCTCCTCAGCCGAGGCTGCTGGGGGGACCGTGGAGGACAAAGAGTGGCTCCTGACCTGCATCTGCGACCCTTGGTGTTTGCTGTAGTTTCCTACATCGTCCCTTTAGCGCGCCCTCACCTCTTGTGGGGATGTCGATGCCTGTTTGGCTCTGGACAGCAGGCGCTGACCCACGTCCCCATGCACAGGGGAAGCAGGGTGTAGCGCCAGGGACTCAGAGACAGCTGAAAGGTGGCAGAAGTGGGTCAGGCACCTGAGGATGCCAGAGTGAGGAAGAGTTTGAGTCAGAAAAGGAAGGCAGCGGCACTATGCTGCAGCGCCCCGTTTGTCCCAGACTGACAGATGGCTGTGGTCAGTGTTGTTACTTTTGTTCTTCAGATACTGTGTGTGCTAAGACAGTGCTGCTTCGTGTCAGTACCAGCAGGCTGAGAGAGTGATTATGACATTAATGTGGAAGCCCTGGCTGGTGACACAGTCTCTCTGCTGGGAAGTGCATCAGCTTGAGGCTTGGGGATAGATGAGCGGTAAAGTCCTGAGAGCCGGGCCTCTTACTTCTGGTAACCACAGCGGGGAAATTCAGGCCTAGGCACGGCCAACCGAAAGCAGAATCACCGATGCTGCCTGAGGGTAGAGGTTGACCTTGACATCAGGGATCAGATCCCAAGTCCGCATGACCTTGGAAAGGTCACTGTCCCTCTCAGAGCCTCAGTACTTATGCGGTGGGGATCTGTGTCCCGTGGTGGCCTCTTCCTACCTCTCCTTCCCTTCACACCTGGTGTCACCTCTGGTGCTTGGTACCCACGTCAGCTTCTCTGCCAGTCCTCAGTCCTGTCCTCCGCCTCAGGAAACCTGGACAGCCTTAGTCCCCAGTGAGCCTCTCTCAGTGCCGAACCTCAACACTGAGCACCTGGGACCGGCTGTGTCCTTGCTGTGGGGTGCTGTCCTGCAGGGCACTGAGCAGCCTCAATGGCCACCACCCTGTCTGGACACCTGGACATCACCACACATCCCCAACTGTTCTCTCTCACCGAAATTCTGCCCCTGAGGACCACTGTCTTGGGCAACCTAATCTCCGAGATGGGACTAGGATTGGCAGTGATTTCACCACCTGTAATTTTCAGATCTCTGCTTTGACACAGTGATCTGGCATATTCTCAGGGGTGGCAGGCAGCACGGTGACCCCAAAACCTGTCCTGTGTCAGCAGGATTTGAGCCAGACTATCTCACCAGAGATCACAAGTTCAGTGTTCTCTGCTTATTTTTTTGTATTTATGTTAAATCTAGCTTTCTCCTCAGTGTGCAGTGGGTTTCATTCTTGCCTTTTGTCCCCATTTGGTATTCTTTGACCTCTTTTTCCTCCTCTCCCAGCTCCTCTTTTCATTTTTATAGAATGGTCCTGTCTGAGGATGTTTACTACTCTCGTCCTTATCCTCTCAGCTCAGTAAAAGTCCCTTAGCAGATTTGTGAGTAAAATTTAAATCCCAGCAGAGAAAGTCCCTGCGGAGAGGGCAGCTACACGAGGGGCCTGCCTGGTGGCCTGCGACGGCAGCTCTGGAGTCTTTCCGAGTCAGGGCTTGGGGACAGCAGCAGTATCTCAGGACAGCATGAGGCCGCAGGGCCTCTGTGGCTTCCAGAGAGAGCTCCGAGGCTCTGAGCATCTTGCTGCAGTCGGCAAACACAGACAGGCCATTAGGAATATTCTGCTGAAGGGACAGAGCTTTCTGTTCTCTGGGAGCTGGGTAACATGTTAGCTTGTTAGAAACTTTCAGATCCATTTCTCTTGAAGGTGCCGGGCATTTCCGGTTGCACTGTAGAGAGTGTGTATGTGTGTGCATATGTGTGTGTTTGCACGTGTATGCCGAGTACCATCCTGCAAAAAGGCAGACGTGTGAAAACATCACCCCGTGTCCTCATCCACCTTACTGGCCAGGTCTGGCACTGTGTGACGTCTGGCTCTTCCCCGCAGTCAAAGCGGAAGGTAAATGTTTTGAATCGATTCTGGACATGAGGGCAGCTACAACAGTGCAACTAAAGACACTGTCAAAAGCAGGCTTGCAGAACTGTTTCAGAAAATGGCAAGCGCGATGGGATGATTGTGTTCAAAGCAAGGAGGAGGGCCAAGGATGTAGCTCAGTGGTGCCGCTGCCTGCCTTGCAAGCACAAGGTCCGGAGTTCAATCCCCGGTACCAAAAAAGAAACAAATAAGCAAGGGGGAGTATTTTGAAGGGGATTAATGGCAATGTGTCTTTTACTGTAATTATTTAAACATTCAACTGTGTTTTTTATTACACCTTGAGGATGCTGGCTTTCAAATAGAGCAGCTCAGAAGGACAAAGACTGGTTTTTGAAGGTGGCAGATGGATGCATAAATAGAATTACATTAGGAAGGTTTCTACATTGTGTGGTTTGGACGAAGGGAACTCTGACCCCCGTGGTTCTGAGCCTGGTTCCTTATCAGTTAGTGCTGGACCAAAAGCAAAGCGTGTTTTCATGCATTTATCTGTGCAGTCAACAAACAGGTTCTGAGTGGTAACAGAATAGCCATGAACCCAGCAGAAGCATCCAGAAAAGTAGATCACCTGTCGTGGACGGGGAGGAAGTGGTGCAAAGGGCACTTTTCGGGGCGAGGGCAGTTTCTGCGTGCTTATCAGCACAGGCACACACCTCTGTCAACACCCACCTAATCGGACACTGACAGTAGGTGCATTTGATGTAAGTCACGCTTCCGAGGAGCGCAGTCCCGCCCTGGTGACGCGCTCACTGAAACACAGTTCTCCTTCCCAACCAGGAGTACGAGTGCCTGGAGCAGGAGAACGCCATGCTGCGCAGGGAAATCGCCAAGCTGAACGAGGAGCTGCAGCAGCTGAGCCTGGCGCTGAAGGAGCACGAGAAGATGTGCCCGTTGCTGCTGTGCCCCATGAACTTTGTGCCCGGGCTGCGGCCCGACCCGGTGGCCAGCTGCCTGCCGCGATGACCCACAAGGACGCCCCTCCCCATCTCTGTACCTGAGCCAGGTGCCTGGGCCCCGCCACCTCCTCCCAGGAGCTCCAGGCCTGTGCTGCTGGGCTCAGCACTGGGGTGGACGCTGGGCCACACCTGACTCTCAGGGGCACAGACACAGCAGGAAGCCTCCTCAGAAGTCACTTCTGCCCCCATCGGCAGCTACCAGGTCCTGCTGTCGCTGTCCTGCAGGATCGTGTCCTTTAGGTTTTGGATAATAAAACTGGCCATTGTCTCCCCTTTCTCCAAGTTCTTGGGATCTAGGGGCACATGGCGGCTCTTTCTGGGAATGGTCCCTCGGACTCCTCAGTGGGTCCCTCCCGTGTGTCACCCCATGGCCACATCCTTGGTGGACCAGAAGTGGGACTGTGGCTTTTAGAAGCCTGTGAGCCTGTGGGGTCAGGAAGGGCCCAACCAGCCCCGACTTCCGTTGGCCGAGCTTTGTGCAGCCCTGCACCGGGCCCCCCGTCGTGCCGACCACCATGGTCTCCTCCAGGCTGGCCCTCCCCTGCTGTGTACCCCAGACCACCTTCCTACTCTGTTAAGTAGGGCATCAGAGGACAGATGCACTTTATGTTAAAGAGGAAATCTCTTCCCTTACTTAAAAACAAATATTTGAGTAAATGAGGAATTTTTATACCTAAATCCATTCTCAGATAAGGCAGTGCCATGCCAAGCTGGGCCACTTGGGAAGGTGCCCCCATCGTCGTCCTACCCTCTCGTTCCCTGGAGATACAGGGGGACCTGGGGGTGAGGCGTCCTGTCATAAAGGAAACAAGAAGTGGGAACAGAAAGGAGGTGTTTTGTTGCAGATGGTTAAAAAGTAGAGAGAGAAAAAGAGATGGCAGCCCTCGGCTTTCTGACTCCTAGGTGTGAACACTGGCTGCTCCCCACAAACCTCCTTTGCCCCCCAGCCCAGGTCAGCTTGGCCTCCTCCAACTCTTGCAGGTTGAAGGCTGCATGACTACTACTTCCAGCTCCCACTTCCGCCAGGGGAAGGCAGGAGTTGGAGAACAGGGCTCCTTGAGACCTTCAAGGAGCCCCAGCCCAAGCTTCCTGATGTGGCTGCTTCTGGAGTGTGTTACAGAGAGATGCCGGTCACCGAGCCTGTGTCCACACTTTGCAGTGAGGGTGAGGGTTTGCACATGGAGCAACCAGCAGGCCTGACTTTGGATCACAGGATGAATCTGGGGAGGGTCCTGCTCAGCCATTGCCAGCTGTACCTGGGAGAGCGCACTCAGAGCCAGGCAGTGCCTGTGTGGCTGATGTGACAGTGAGGGCCCACGCATGCTGGTGCTTGGCTGCTGCTCTTTCAGCTCTGGCACGTCCTGGCTGTGCAGAGGGCTCTGGCTGTCAACGCCATCCTGCAGAACTTGTGTTCTTGAGGTTCCAGGAGCCCTCTAGCCAGCTGGACTTCTAAATTCCAGCTGTCTACCCGATGTGCGGTCCTCTGTCCCTACTATCACTGCTGTGTGTGGGGCCATCACACATTGCACAGCCAAGCCCAGGTGTCTGTGCCTGCTGCCCCCTAGGTCTGATTTTCCTTTGGCCCTGAGCAGCTTGACTTCATAGAATCCCCAGCTCCCCATCGTCATACAGCGCTGATTTCCTTCCCTTTGCTCTGTGCCATGAAGGCCTCGGAGTTCCTGCAGGTTCTCTGGTTCTGCAGGCTGGGGGCAGAGAGGATCTGTGGAGGATGGAGTGAGGGGCTGTGCCCTGGCGGTGACAGAACCCCAACACACACATACCCAGGCCCCTGACCCCGCCCATCGGCCTAATGCCGGGGGATGGGGCAGGAACTGGGTTTGGTGACCGGCTGTCCTTCTCTGGCTTAAGATCTAGGCTTCACTCCCACCACCTTCTGGGAACTGCCCACCTGGAGGTTGTCAGTAACTTCCGCTTGCTCGATCTAATGGGCGCCTCTCTGGCTTTATCGCCTCTTACTTCCAACAGCCTACGACACTGGCTTCTTGCCAGGATAAAGGGGCACCGCTCTTTGCAGCCCTGGTCACTATCCCTATCTGGTACCCAGCTCCACATGCGCGTGTGTGCACACACACACATACCCAGAGCCCACCTCTCCCTCCTGAGGTCTGCCCTGTAAGTCCAGACTCCCAACAAGAGTCTCCGCGTGGGCATCTCACAGTGTCTGCTCGACGATCCACGTTCTCCCTACCTCAGCATCTTACCTTCAAACACGCATCTGTTTTTACCTATTTAGTGTGGGGTGCAGCACCCAGCTGGTGAGAAACCGCCTGCATCATCAGTCTTCAAGATAACCTATGAGTCCTGTTTGTGTCTCCTCAAGATTCCCTGGAACCACCCACTTAGCTCCAATACTTGAGCTGCTTTACCTGATACCAAGAACTCTATTCAAAGCTGGGCATGGTGGTGCATGCCTGTAATCCTAGCTACTCTGGAGGCGGAGGCCAGAGCATTGCAATTTTGAATCCAGTCTGGGCAATTTATTGAAAATTGTCTCAAAGTTTTAAAGAAGGGCTAGGGACGCAGCTCGGGGGGAGAGTGCTGGCCTAGCATGTTTGAGGCCCTGAGTTCTATCTCCAGCACCAAAGAAATTATTCAGATTAGCTGGGGACTTTATTCCTCGCTGTTGTGCTTTCATTTAGGTTGGGCTTAAAGTTCAGCAAAAGCAAAAACAAATTGCCTGCACTCTGACAGTAAAGCAGTACAGTGGGAAGGAGGCCCAGGGTGCTGGGAATCAAAGGCCCTTCAAGGTCACTGAAGAAGGGACGGGAGTTCTGGAAACCAAATGCTCACCCAGCTGTCTCAACTCCAAACAAGTAAATATTCTGTATAAACCCAAGAGACAATTATATTTGGCCAGGGGGGACACAGGTCACTGAAGGTTGGGTTTTCCTGGCTCGGAGTCACGCTGCTGTTCCACAGGCCTTTGGCTGAAGCTTCAGAGTGTTGTCTGTCTGTGCCCTGGGTGGGGAGGGGGAGTGAAAGGTCCCTTAGCATAGAAAGTGTCAGGGTGGGGGGAAGCCCTCCCTTCTCACCCACAGCACCACACCACTTCCTGTCCGCAATCTGCCCTGTATTGCACCAGCCCAGCCCTGAAGCTTGGAGTTTCCGGCACTGAATCAGGCCTTTGGTTCAGAAGGATGACTCTAATGGACAGGAAAGTGAGAGACCCAAAAGCCCCTCTCTTCTTACCCGGCAGTGCTAGGGTCGCCATTTACTGACAGAAGGCTGTGGGCTTTGCCCCAGCAAGAGCTAGAAGAAAAGGGGAAGCCCCAACTCTCCCTGAGATGCCTTCCCACCTGATAGACACCCAGGAAGTCCTGCAGGGTTAGGGCTGTGTCCACAGGAAGAGAGCCTGTCAGAGCTAGGGCGCAAAAAGAAAGGCAGTGCGGGGGAGGGGCTGAAAGGGAGGAGAAACAGGGAGGAGAAATAGAGGAGGGTAACAAGGACCTTTGCACTTTGAACCTACACCATCCCCTCTGCTGGGGACATTATAATGGGTTACAGAGTCTGATGCCCTTGTAAGCTCTCTAGTGGCACATATATGATGCGATCAGGAAACACCATGGATATTTTTAAAAATTTAAGTTATTACAGTAAGAAACACATTACCATGAATTCCCCTCACACATCGTTCCCCTGTCTTCAAATACATTTACCCCATCATCCTTGCCACTTTCTGAAGCAGTTCTGGAGTCCTCTTTCATGAGGGTCTTCAGTCGTGCGGTTAGCTGTGCTATTGTTGAAGGTGCCTTGATGTCCTGAATTGAATCAAAAGATGTTCAGTGATTTCTGTCAAGATGTGCCCTCGTTCGACACCATGTGACTCTGGCTCTTCCTCAAAGTCAAAATGACCACGAAAGGTAAACATTTTGAATTGATTCAGGACATTGGGGCAGCCGCGACAGTGCAGGAAGGAGGACTCCAGAGCTGCTTCAGAGAGTGGCAAGAACCATGGGATAAGTGTGTTTGAAGTGAGAGGGGGCATTTCGATGGGGATTAATGGCAGTGTGCCTGGTACTGTAACAAAATTTTTAAAATTTCAACATTTACCGTAGAGTTGGAGGTGTGAAGGGATTGGCCAAAGCCAGAATCTCTGGAAACTACCCCATGCTTGAGGTCATGGGTACTTTTATGGACTGGCCACCTGGAAATTGACCACTCTGATGAAATTGTCTCTATCGAATGAATCGAAGGAGATCAATGTGGTTATCACTGCCACTGGGGCCATTAGCATCATTAGCATGACCCATGCCAAAAACCCGAACTTAGCCGGTGGCGGTGCGCTTGTTGTGACAAACTGGTCATGTGGGCCATGTTCTCTGCCCCTGGAGACAGCTCACTGGCACTTCGGGGTGTTCTAGCATGACTTTATCTGGTACAGTATTCTGAAGAAGACCAGAAATGTCACCACAGATCCGACCGAAGGCTACAAAGCCCAGAATTTTGACCACAGTCCCAAGGGAGCATATGAGGGAGAGTCCAGCGTTTGCACCCCAAAGGCCAGACGAGGTACACTTGGAACTTCCCTGGTTTCCCTTAATAATCTGCTACTTATCAATTCATCCATTAATCAAGATTCTTCTAGAACAAGCTGTAAGTTCTCAGTTGTTCTGTGCATGGTACAACCTTCTGATGTCCTCTAAATTTGTGCCCTGCTGTTTTTTGTTCTTGTTTTTGTTTTGTGTGTGTGTGTGTGTGTGTGTGTGTGTGTGTGTGTGTGCCCTGCTGTTTGAACTGAGGGTTCTTGAACATGGCAGTCACGGTGGCTCCGAAACCTATAGGGAACACCAATTTCCAAGCACCCTGGCTTTCATGGAGGCTTCCAGGAGTCCTTCCTCTAGACCAGCAAGAAGGACAGAAAGTACCTTGCAGAATGTCACAAACCCACAGCAGGAGCAACTCACCAGTCAGTTCTTTTGGAAACTGAGAAAGCAAGCACGTCTGAGACACTCTGGTGTGGTGTTTCCTGAGACCTGCAAGCACAAGCAAATGCAAATCCTAGCACTCCTTTATATGGCTGCAGTGAATTTGTGAATGAGTTTTCAGCTAATTATTTCTAATTTTACTATGTACTCTAATAATTGCTTTCAACGGACCAACATTTTTGTAAAAATAAATACTAAAATGATATTTATAAAATAAAACAAGGGCCGGGGATTTAGCTCAGTGATTCCAGCGCTTTCCTTGCAAGCGCAAGGACCTGAGTTTGAACCCCGGTACCAAAAAACAAACAAACAAACAAGATAAAACAATTAAGTTATTACTAATTCATGAGTTAACTATTGCTCAAACAGTTAGTGGTTAAATACTTATTTAGGGGTGGGGATCAAGGCTAGCAAGGGAAAGACGCCCACGGCTGGAAGTGTCCCTTTGAGGCAGGAGATTGGGGCGTGGCCAGCCAGCCGAGCCAGTGGGCGTGACCTGCCAATCACAGACCTCCAGGGCACATGCGGAGAAGAACAGTTCCCCAGCCCTGCCCCTGGGACCAATCAGAAAGTGCTACCTTCAGTATTTCTGGCAAGAAATCAAGCAGGTTTATGATGGGAGGCCTCGATCTGACATTGAAGAATGGGTGATAAAAAAGATTATCCTCCCAGCCTCTGTGACCTCTCTTTGTCAGTGTCCTGCTGGCACTCTGCAGAGCGCACTTCTTTTCTTACTTTTAATGTAAAATCTCACTACGTGTGTGTGTGTGTGTGTGTGTGTGTGTGTGTGTTGTTCAATCCTTTGCTCAGGATAACAATCTGCAAAAAATCTCTAGAAAGAGCCCCTGGCCCCCAGGCCCTGTTAACACCCTTGTCCTGCAACTTTTCAAATCTTAACCCCCAGATTGTCTCAGCCTGAGCAGAAGTCTAGTGCTTTCTCACTGATGATTTACGTAATCGTGTTCCTGTAATTCCACATCCGGGTCAGTGTGCCTGCTGTAAATGGCGAATCCCCACAGTCAGCAGCGAAGGGGCTTACGAAAGATCTTGTGATGAGGATGGACACCCAAAAGTCGACTGAAAAAGGTGGAGAGATGGGGCAGAAATACACACAGGACACACTGCCCTTCTCCGTCATCTTCAATTCTATTTAAATGTTGTAAGTACCATCACCACATTCCTTATTGGCTCTACAATGCTTACTATTCAAGTCCTTAATTTTGCCTAGGCCTCGGTTTTCTTCATGTATCCTGCGTACACTGAGGGGTTGGATACACAACTCACTGATGGTCCTGACCAGGACAAAGGAGAAAAAGAATTTGACAGGTTGGGTTTGTGGGGGAACAGTTCAAGGGAAAACTATGTACTGTCTAGAGGACAATCAGATTATCTGATTCAGTGTCTTTGAGCTATTTGATAACACTGTAAATTGTAACTGATGAAAAACAATGCAAAATAATCCTTATCTACAGACATGCAAATTACGTCCTGTCCTGTCCACAGACTTTCTTTTTTGGGTCTTTTAAAAATTTTTTAAATTTTTTGTGGGGGTCGTGACACAGAGTCTCACTATGTGGTTCAGGCCAGCTTTGAACTTGAAGTGATCCTCCTGCCTCAGCCTCTCAAGTGCTGGGGTTACAGGTGTGCGCCACCACGCCCGGCCCTTGCCAATCTACTTTATTCCCCCGTCTCCATTTGCACACTCCTTTCAATAGCCCAGATCTGTACCTATGTCTGCCTATTCTACAGATTTTTCTTTGAACTGATTACAACTTGGCTTCCTCGCTGATTAATAATCCTTAATAAGCTTCCTTTCAGTGGTGAGGATTGAACCGAGGTCCTTGCACTTGCAGCCGAGAGCTCTACCATTGAACTACATCTCTAGCCATTTCAGAAATCTCTACTTTGGGACAGGGCCTCGCTAAGTGGCCCGCGACTCTCGATCTTCTTGCCTCAGCCTCCCGAGGGCTGGGATGACAGGCGTGTGCCACTACATATGCCTGGCATAAATAAAAATTGGAACACCTGTTCATTTTGTACCCAAATAAGAGCTATACTTTTGCCTTCTTTTGAAGCTGTGTTGTTGGAAGATGACAGTTTCCACTGAGGAGCACAGAGACACCCAGAGAGTGACATGGTAGACTGATGCCAAGTGCCATTTCCCAGGAACAAGTGTCTCACCGGTCCCGCCGTGCTGGGCTGTGTCACCTGCACCAGACCTCATACCTGACTGCCATTCCTCTCTCTCATTTTCTCTCCAACTCCTAAGCATGCGTTAAGCCACAGACTAAACTTTATTTTCCCCAGAAACCTTCTGTGTTCCCTAAGAGTTCAATTAGATGCGTTTCCCAGGTGCTTCTGGTGCCTGCCCAGTGGCCGTATCATGCATCGCAGCCTGTTCTTCTTGCTTGTTTAAATAAAGGCAGACAGGAAGGACTGGATCCTGATGCATTAGATCCCATGGTATCTTTCCCGCACCTGTCCAGGGTTTACCTCCAGGAGAAAGTCAGGGCTTAAAGGAGACCTGTGGCAATCTCTCCCCGTCTTCCCTCTGTGGACACGGCACCTTTTCTCTTTGTTATGTCTTCCCACACGCACAGAAAGCCCATGAACACACCGAGGCCACCGCATCTCTGACTGCTTTCTCTCTTGGTCTTTCTTGTCTTCTCCAGCACCGGATCTTCTTTAGTCAACTCTGTTGCATGCATACCCGAAGCAGTACTCGTGAACAAATGCTTTGAAGTCAGCAAGATCCCAACCTCTGGCTGTTTGTTGTCCCCGTGGCTGGGGACAGAGGAGCCAGCAACTCCCTGAAGCCAACCTGCAAGCGAGCCCAATGACAGCGTGCATGCAGCTCCCTCTGCGGAGCTGGAGCTCTGCAGTCTCGGAGTCAGCTGAGCCCAGAGAAAGCCAGGAAAGTCAGAGCGGAGAGGCACTGGGGGCCCGGAGCCGACAGCAGATCTGTGCCCTACCGGGACCCCTCTCTACATTACTAAGAAGAAAGACGATACATTTTTTAAACATTGGGACCCCCGTTCAGCCCCGGGTTTCGAGAGGCTCTGTGGTGCACCCCGTGTCCCCCTGGGTTGTGCAAACGTGGTTGGTAATCACCCAAGTCTCTGCCTCCAGCTTATTGGGTGAGAAAATATGGAATCCTGTGTCTTTAAGAACCGAAACCGTCTAGAAACAGGATTTGATACCCTGCAGGAGCCTGGAGACTTCCCTTTTGCTGCTGAGTTTCATCTTCAGTTATCAGGAACTGAGCGGGGGGGCTGCCGGGAGGAGTGTTGCCGCCACGCAGGTCTGCAAGGCTGCTGCGTTCCGGAGATGAGTGCGCTCTGCTTTCTTTTTGAATGCGCCTCACCGCACTGAAAAGTACATTTAAGAAAGCCCCTGGTTGCCTCTGCACGTCCCATGGGTTCGCTGGAAGAGGGGGGCTCTGGGGCGCACCTCTGCCTGGGCCAGGTCGCTGAGCACAGTCCAGGGCCCTCGCTCGGAGGGGCTTGGAGGTCGCTGGCCAGGCCTGCTCCCTGTGTCCCCGGGACGGCCCTGTGCTGCAGGCCCCGGGAACCCCAGGACGGAGCTGGGCTTTTTCTGCTATTCGGAGTTACTCGAGGGTGTGGCTGTGCACACAGGTATTCCAGGTGTGTCACGCTGGTTCGTCTGCATCGCACCCAAACCCACACAGCCGGTCCCTTGTCCCCCTTCTCTGCCATGGTGCCCTCAGGCTGCCTTCCAGCGGGACAATGGGGGCACCTGGAGGAGGCTGCTAGGGGAGAGGGAGCCGGTGGCTGGCTGCTCACTTGCTGTCCCTCCCTGAAGGGATCCCAGTCAGCACTGGCTGCTTCCTCCAAGGTCCTGCTCTGGCCAGGGCTCCACCTTCTCCCTCTCCCCTTCCGGCTGAGGTGCGGTAACAGTTCCCCACTTGGTCCGGCTGTCTGTGCCTCACACCCTTTGTTGGTGCCCTGACCTGCATCCCTGGAAACCGTCCCTTTATTAAATAAATTCTCTCTCCAGGAGTCCCCTTAGTATCTCCCATGTTTCCTCCATCGAATTGTATTTGGAAGACTGTCCCGAAAGGAAGGAAGGGAGGGAGGGAGGGAGGGAGGCAGGAAAAAGGAAATGAAAAAGAAAAGGTGGTTTATTTTGCTTAAGACCTAGAAGTTCCAGCCATATGCAAATGACAGCTGGCTTTTTAGATCAACCTTCTGTCCTTTGACCTGTTATAGTCATTTTTTTTCCTTTTCGAAGACCCAGTAGGATTTCCTGTATAGACAATTGTGTTTCCTGGAAGTAGAGGAAGTTACCTTTTCCTTCCCAACCTTTATGCCTTTTATTTCTTTGCCAAGCCTTGTGAGTGGCCAGGGCTCCAGTGTAATGTTTTTTGTTTGTTTGTTTTTGGCACCGGGGACTGAATTCTGGTCCTTGCACTTGCGAGGCAGGTGGCAGAACCAGAGTCAAATCCCCGGCCCTCCAGTGTAATGTTTAGTGGATGTGATGAAAGTGTTTGCTCTTTCTCTGTCACTGTTCTGTGGGGGAAAGTGCTCTGTCTTTCGCCAGCAAGGACAGTGCTAGCTTTTGTTTCTTCCAGTGTATCAGTCAAATAAGTTTTCTTCTATTCTTAGTTTGCTGAGAGTTTTTATCATGTAGAACTACTTAATTTTGCTGAATGCTTTTTTGTACCCATTGAGAAGGTTATTTGATTTTTATCCTGTATTCTTGTAATAGGAAGAATTACCCTGGTTTTGTTGTTGTTTGTTTACTTGAGACAGGGTCTTGCTGTATAACTCAGGATGACCTTGAACTCACTATGTAGCCCAGGATGGCCTTGACTCCTGGTGATCCTCCTGTCTCAGCCTCACAAGTGCTAGGAGTACAGGTATGCATCATCATGCCTGACAGAATTACATTGATTTTTGAATGCTGAATCAATCTTTCATGCCTGTGATAAGTTCCATGAATGGTCATGACTTATTCTTTTTGTATATTACTAGATTTGATTTATCATTTTTGGCTAGGAATTTTTATAGCTATGATCATGAGGAATATTGGTCTTAGATGTGTTTCTTGAACTATTTCTGTCAAATGTTGGCATAGGCCAGGTGTGGGGATGCATGCCTATAATCCCAGCACTCAGGAGGCTGAGGCAGGAGGATTGCAATGAATTCAAGGCCAGTCTGGTCTGCATAGTAAATTCAAGGTGAGGCTGAACTATATAGTGAGACCCTGTCTCAAAACAAAAAACAAAAAACAAAAACAAAAAAATAAAAAAAATTGGTATAAAGGTCTTTTTTTTCTTTTTTCTTTTTTTTTTTTTTTTTTGGTA
>NW_022900923.1:8225782-8233532 GCF_012274545.1 Fukomys damarensis
AAAAAAATTGATTAAGGTCTTTTTTTTTTTTTTTTTTTTTTTTTTTTTTTTTTGGTACTGGGGCTCAAACTCAGGTCCTTGCACTTGTGAGGCAGGTGGTAGAACCACTGAGCTAAATCCCCGGGCCATAAAGGTCTATTTTTAAATCAAAATGTAATTCTTAAACATACATAATTTAAAGACATAAAAGTGCTAGAAGGTTTTTGGAGCAATTAGAATTATTTTCAGCTACAGGGTAACAGAAAAGTCCCAAATACTTTCCTTAAAGCAAGATATGTAAAATATAAAAGCAATTTGAGAGGAAAGGTGTCAAACTGGTAGGGCAGCTCTGCTAAGTCATTAGAAATCCTGGCTCATTTTCTTGTTCTGTTCATCCTTAGTCACTTCACATGCCAAGATGGTTGCCAGAGATCCATCCATCAGGTCCACATTCCAAGTCAATAGAAAGAGAAAGGATATGCATGCCTCCCTTTTCCAGAAGGCATATATTAACTTATATTTCATTGGCCGACATTTTATCATATGGCCACATCTAGCTGTAAAGAAGACTGGGAATACCATGTTTTAGCTGGGTGTAGTGTCTCAGAGTCAGTTACTGAGGAAGAAGGGGAAGATGGAAATAAAAGAAGTATGCTGAGCAAAATAAGCCAGGACACAAGAGTACACACTGTATGGCTCCATTTATATGAAAACTCTAGGAAACCCGGAAACTCTATGAAAGCTCAGTCTAATTTACAGCAGCAGAAAACATCGTTGATTGTGGGGCACAATCTACAGGGTGTGGAACAGGAAGGCTTTTGGAATGATGGAAATGTCCTTTGTCCTGATTATGATGATGCTTATATGGGAGCACAACGTGGTCAAAATTCTTCTGCACATACACTTCCAGTGAATGCAGTTTCATTTAAACTATATATTATATATAAATAAATATAAAAAATATATATATAATCATGAACCCCCCTTGACACTATAACAAAGTTACTCTAAGTTTATTCCTTTTCCTCCTGTTTTATCTGCATATCTCCACATAGCTGAGATTAGAGTGCTTTATACTCATTTTGATTCCCGCATCCTTCACTTTACATCATAAGAGTTTTCCATGTTTCTTCTCGGATCTTCGCAATCATGACTTGAAGTGACTGCACCATCCTTTGGGAGTTTAAAATGCAACGTGTGTACACGCAGTTAAAACAATTCACAGGCACCAAAGGGCTTGGAGTAGGACGGAGTCTCTCCTTGCAATTCTGTAAGACCCTTAAGTAGAAGCAGTGGGTTCAAGTTTCTAGCACATAGAACCGGAAATATCCTGTGCACAAAAAGACACACATGTGAAGACGTTCTCGCCTTTTAGACATCTCTGAGGCAATCCTGAGTACTCACTTGTTCACATAACATCTTAGACTCCTGTTCACGTTCACTCATATGGTGTGAATGTTCTCTAATTTATTGAACCGATATTGTTAAGCACATAGGGTTTCCTCAGTTTCTTTTCTCCTATTAATCATGCTGTAGATGTCATGTTATTGGTTTGACTCAGCTACCAAGTTTAAAATAAATGCTATGTTCCAAGGAGCTGCTAGGCTGTACACAGCATTCACCAGGAAGGCTGCCTAGAGCCAGCTGTGCTGGTGCACACCTGTAATCCCAGCTCTCTCAAATTCAAGGCCAGCCTGGGCAATTTAGTGAGAGCCTGTCTCAAAATAAAAAGGTCTGGAGCGCAGCCCAGGGGCAGAGGGCTTTCCCAGCATGTCCTAGTCGCTGGGTTTAATCTTTATTACTGCAAAGAAGGTGTGTGGTAGGCACTGAAAGCTGGTTACAGCTGGTTACTGTGGAATCTCAGTGGCACTAGTGAGGGTGTAAAGGCTGGAGACAGAGGAGATCAAGGGAATTGTGAGGGCTTCCTCCTTCCCCTAGCATCAAGAAAGAGGAATTCAGGGTCACTGAGGAGGCGCCCTTCTTGCTCCTCCCAATCCGAGGCCAGGGGAGCAGGTCATGAGGCGTCACCCACCCACGCCTGTCCCCGCAGCCCAGGTTGTCCCCTTCCTGCCGCTGCCCTCAGGGCACTGCCCCAGGCTCAGAAGGAGCCGGCCCTGGCAGCTTCACCAGGGCCAGAGCCCAGCTGGGAAAGTCCCTACCCAGGGAGGCAACGTCTGGCGCTGTAGATGAGGGAGTGGGATTCTGTGCTCCCATGACTACCAGGGGACGCCAGGCTGTTGCGCCGGGAGCCAAACCAAATGCAGAAGACTGTACACATTCTTTCAGGTCATCTCACTAACTTAGAATAATTGAAGTGGGGAGGGCAATCTCAGTTTTTGAAAAAAGCAAATTAAAACATTATAAAGCACTAGGGCTTTGGGTTCTTTCAAGGCTGTGCCTTGTTTCGGCTCCAGGAGAGCAGAGCTAAGGCAGCCACGGAGTGGAAGCTGGAGCACCTGCCCAGGCTCTACCTGTTCACAAGAGGGTCCCGCGGGATTCTTTCCGGATTCTTGGCGCCCAGAACAGAGAAGTGGACAGAACACACAGAAAAGGCAGTGCAAGTGTACAGGTAATGAAGGTGGAGGAGACGCACGCTCTGTGGAGCAAGAGCGCGTGAGCTAGAAGGCTCACAGCAGCACAAGGATGGGGAAAGGCGTTCTTATCCACAATCCCTGGGTTGGCTTCTCCCAGTGCAAAAAAAGGCATCAGGACAGTTGTCTTGGCAAAAACTCACTCGGCCTGGAACCAGGTGTAGACTGCTCCATGCAAAGACTCACGTGACTTCCTGCCAGACAGAAACCGGAAGATTGAAAACTAGCACTTTTCTGATTGGTCGTACAAACTGCACCTGATTCCAAGGAAGGACTGAAAACGCCGCTTTCTGATTGGTTCTGGGGACAGTCTCCGGATCCATGCGGTTTCGTTCCTTGTCCCGTGTCCCGGGGGTGTCCGCTGGCTTCTATGACCTTTGACTCATTGCCCTCCTTAGTTGGCCCTCTGCCCCAGCCCTGGTCTTCTATTGCGCACCTTACAGGGAGCTCCGCTCAGCGCCCTTGGTGTCGGAGCAGCCGTGCTGAGCACACGAAGCAGAGGCAGAGAAAGGGCTCGAGGAGCCCTGAGCAGGGATTTCCGTGCCAATGGGGTTCAGGGCACAGGGCTGGGGATCGAGTAGCCAGAGAGGTGCTTCATCCTGGGGTCTGCAGACGAGACAGCTGCACTGCGCAATCTGTCTCCTCCCCGCACAGAGAGACCGACGCTGCCTCACTGCTCCGAGGTCCATTGAGATCACGAAGGTGAAACGGGTTAGAAAAGTGCCCAGCTCTAAGGAGTTATCACTGTTCATGAGGTGGAGCCAGGGATGGCCCAGGTGGTGTCTGTTGTCGTCCGCTCCTCCACTGTCCTTACACCGCGGGAAACGCCCACCCTGAGCTCCTCAGCCTTGGCATTTCCTTGGATCCACAGGGCCGCGGATGGCAGGGCAAGGTGCCCCTGCGGCCGCCAACCCCACCTCCCGCCCCAGGGCCTCAGTCTTCCCCCGGGCATGCCTTAGTTTTCATTCTCTCCATTTTCTGCTTTACTCTAAACAAAAAAAGTCGTGCTTCTTCATAAGTTTTTTGTAAGCCACACAGATCATAAATAAATGAGTCCCGTGAGTTATTCACTTTTCTCGAAGTTTTCATGGCAAAAACTATCACTTTACTTCTTTTCTGAGGCTCCTTCCTTCTCCCTTGCCCCTTGAGCCATCTTGTTCAAGCCCAGGTTCCCAGGAATTCTGTTTGTAAACCATCCACCTGCTCCATGGAAACAGAAATGCGCAGTATATGGTTTTGATGGAAAAATAACGAAGTGAGAGCTTTTGAACAACTTGCTTGTTATTGGTGGACACGAAGTGCCAGAGAATGGGTGTTAGCTAATCGCTAACAGGAAAGACCAATAAACAAAAGCCCATTTTCCCTTTCTATTATGGAAGATAATTATTTGTGCTTTTAAGTAACAATTGGGTCTTAATCAGTACTGATGGAATGAAAACAGAAGCAATAGTTAAATGTGGGCCTTTGATGTGAAATGTCAAATAATAAAATTCAAAAGTAGTTTTGAAACAGAATTTTAACAACCTCCCCCATACAGCGAATTCCCCATACCTTAACTTCTTCCCACTTTCTCATTTCTTTTCTTTTTTCCTGCCCCTCCGGTGCTGATGATCAATCTCAGGGCCTTTGCACTGAGCTACATCCCCAGTCCTTGTTTGTTTGTTTTATTTTGAGACAGGGTCTTGCTAAACTGTCCAGGCTGGCTTGAATTTGGGATCCTACCGCCTCAGCCTCCTAGAGTGCTGGGATTAGAGGTGTGTGCTATGATGCCTGGCATTTTCCTTTCTTTCCGGGTTAAGTTTCTTTCTCCTCCAATCCCAGAGCCCTCACGAAGCCCCGCATGACCCACCAGGCCCGAGCCCTTTGCTGAGCCCTGCTGGGTGTGTGTGGGGGGTCTGGCTCCCTGGGGATGGGCTGCAGGGTCTGGGCCATGTTTCCCTCCTGCCAGCCTCCACTGGGTACTGGGCCTCCATACCTGCGGTTGCCACTCACTTTCTCCTTGCAGTGCCTGCTCCTAAAATATTAAAATTTATGTCACTGTGCTGGTAGAAATATATTAGTGTATTAAAACAGTTCCTTTTGACCTAAAATTTCTTTTTTTCTTCTGATCTTAAAAGAAATTAAAATATTTTCATCAGGTCCTATAGGTATTCTGGGCCCTTGTCACTTCATATGTATGTAAGGCTAGCTATCTGGACTTGAGTAATTTGCTTTAGTTTTTCTGGGTTTAGTCATCTAACTTGTAAAATAGGATTAAGCATTATTCTGTGCTTGTATTACATGGTTAAAATTCCAAAACCAGCAGAGGGTAATAGCTTCTTAATTTCTCATTGTAAGATCCCAGCATCATTCTAGTTTTTTGTGGGGGGAAAATTTTTTTCCGAAAGCACTACAAAAAAAAAAAAAAAAAAAAAAAAAAAAAAAAAAAAAAAAAAACAGGAAAGTAACAGAGTCTTTCAAGATAGGCAGGACTTTGCAAACAACTACCAGTGAAGGAGTTGGGACCTAAGGTTTAGATTTCTTCCCCAGCCTTGGAGGGAGGTGGGAAGGCCTGGACCACGGAAAGCACTTCCTGTCACCCCCCTCCAGCAAACCAGGTTAGGTTTCTGCAGGGAAGACTGCAGCCCCAAGCTTCCCAGCCAGCCCACATCTCCCCAGGCATGGTCATGTCCTCCCCAAACAGCAGATGTCACCAGGCCCCCGCCTGACCTGGCACCCACCTCACACCTGGGTCCCTCCCTCCCATTCATGCCAGCTGTGGGCAGCAAGGGAGCTGGGAGGTGGGGGGGTGGGGGTGGAATTTGCTCTCGGGGAGATGTTTTCCAGGAACTGGGCTTGTTTCCTGAGAAATGCCACTGCTGGAATGTTCCCAGGGGCCGGCAGGGGAACTCTGGAGTGACTCAGGAGAGGACCTGAACCAGGAAAGGGACGGTCATGGCCTAAAACCACACCCTCTTCCCACTTAGTCAGATGTCGTCCTTTTCGGGGGCAGGGCCACCCTCCCCGGTGAACCAGAAACACTTTCTTCTGAGCCTGGCCTCAATGCTCATTTGCATATGCGGTTAGCTTTTCAATGGCATCCAGCGCACTGCACCGCAGGCAGTCTTAACCCGGCCCTCTGCAGGAAGCCAGTGTATTCTACGGCAGCTGACTGAGGAGGTCCAAGGGCCCCAGAACCAGTGTCGGTCATCAGTCAACACACACAGCAGGACTGTGCTGCAGGCAAAGCTCTCTGCCAAGTGCTGGGCCCTTGAGGGAAACTTTACTCCTAGAGATGAGAAAGGAGACCGGGGGACAAACAAACACCAGGAGCCTTCAGCACCTGCCCTACAGGTCCACAAGGTGTGATCAAACGAAAGATGAAGGTTTACATTTTTAAAATGTATCTCAGAAAAGACACGTGGCCATTAACCAACCCTCAGAATACTCCGTTTCGCTCAAACACACTTCTCCCATTTTCCTTCCTACTTTCTGAAGCAGTTCTGGAGTCTCTTTCCTGAGTGTCTTTTGTTGGGCTGTCCTGCATGCCTCGGTGTCCTGAATCAATTCAAAACATTCGCCTTTTATGGTCATTTTGACTCTGGGGAAAGAGACAGAAGTCACGCAGTGCCAGACCCTGACAGTAAGGTGGATGAGGACACAGGGTAAGGTTTTCCCGAGGACTCCAGCACTGCTTCCAAAGTGGCAAGAATGAACTGGTAAATGTGTTCCAGGCAGGGAGGAGTATTTTGAGGGGGGTTCATGAAGGTGTATCTTTTTACTATAATAAATTTTATAAAATTCAAACATTCACCGTAATTTTAATCACCCTTTGTATGCAAGAAGCCACCGAGGGAGCAAGACCAGATGAAGGCAGAGCTGTAGCCCTGGGTTTGTGGCCGATCACTGCAATCTACTGTTCCTACCCGGCAGCAGGCTGGCACCTGTGCTGGGATGTGGGAGGGCCGAGATCACGCAAGACACGGATCCCAGCGGTGGGACCCTATGTGCGAGGAATCAGCCACGGACCTCAGCTTCCCACCCCCTACCCCCACACTTCGAGCACACTTATCCCATCACTGTTGCTGGTTTTTTTTTTTTTGGTACCAGGGATCAAACTCAGGTCCCTGCACTTGCAAGGCAGGCAACAGAACCGCTGAGCTAAATCCCTGGCCCTATTGCGGCCAACTTTTGAAGCAGTTCTTGGAGTCTTCTTTACCAGGTGTGATTAAAAAAACAAAACAAAATGGTGACTGCTGCAGCCCAGTCCCAGCCAGGGGAAGCAGCTTCCTAAAAACATTACGGTGTGTCCTCAGCCACCTCATTCACCAGTTCTGCCACTGTAGGGTTTCTGACTCTTCCCCTAAGAAAATGACCAGGGAAGACAGACATTTTGAATCCATTCAGGACATGGAGGCAGCCATAACAGTGCAACTAAAGACACCTGTGAAAGAGGACTCCAGAACTGCTTCAGAAAGTGAAAGAACGCTGGGACAAGTCTGTTTCAGTGAGACGGATTGAGGGTTGGTTAACGGCAATGTGTCTTTTAGTGTAATTAATATTTAGAAAAATTTAAACACCATAGTTTTCAATCACACCCGTAGGAGCTTAATTTTCCCGTCTGGCCATGAGATGGGCGTCACCACCATTCCCATTTTATGGATGAGAAAAGTGAGGCTCTGAGCGTGAATTCCACCTTGTCGCGGGCCGGCGAGCACACACGAGTTCACACTCTATGCACGGTTTTCTTAAGGGGTGGGAAATGACTGGGAAAGCGGTAACTGCAGGCACAGGGCTCTTCCTCCTATTTGTAACTTATTTTGGGTACAAAGCAGGAACTCTGATGGCCGAGTTTTCAAGGAGGAACATGCCTCTTGGCGAAGAGGTCATCTTTGCTGTTGAGTTGTGCAACGTTTAAAGCCCGCAAATTCGCGTGCTTCGAAGCGCGAGGGCGCTGGGGCCGGGCTCGCAGGCCGAGCGGGAGGGGCCGGGACGGGCTTCCTCCTATTTGTAACTTATTTTGGGTACAAAGCAGGAACTCTGATGGCCGAGTTTTCAAGGAGGAACATGCCTCTTGGCGAAGAGGTCATCTTTGCTGTTGAGTTGTGCAACGTTTAAAGCCCGCAAATTCGCGTGCTTCGAAGCGCGAGGGCGCTGGGGCCGGGCTCGCAGGCCGAGCGGGAGGGGCCGGGACGGGGGGT
>NW_022900923.1:8233548-8270279 GCF_012274545.1 Fukomys damarensis
GGTCCCGGGGATTCTCCCGCGCAGGGAGCCAGGAGGGGAAGTGGCACGGACGCGGGTCCCAGGCTAGGGCCGGGGTTGCTCGGCGGTGAGGCTTCCTAGCTTCTCGCAGTTTAGCGGCAGGGGAGAGAGCGTCCTTACAGTCCGGCCAAGCCCAGCTCCTTGCCTTGAACTCCGTCCAAACACTCTAGGCCTCAACGTCCTCTGTTTAGAGGCGCAGGAAGTCTGGGAGTGCAGGGCTCGTACACGCGGGAAACCCTGGGTTCTAACTCCATCCTCTTCCCCTGAAGGCAAGATAATCATGGATGTCATTCTCAGTCACCACACCACGTCTCTGTGCTCTGAAACTCGTGCTGAGCAGGTGGCAGGGACCTCAGGAATATTTGCAAACTGGTCGGCGTGATGCCCCTTAGCTCCCACTCAGCAGTGGGGCAGTCCCGGTGCTAACCACGTTCCTATTTACGTAAATGAGGTAAGTCCAGCTCGTCTTGCAAACCGAGGAAAAATAGTTTACGCTTTGATCCATCAGCCCAGAAGGCTCCTGCGTTTCCTGCTTCCCATGTGCTGCCTGTCCCTCTGGGAGCAAACTGAGGCATTTCTGGGAGGTGCACAGTAGTGAGGGGAGAGGGCAGCAGTGGTGGGGGAGAGAAACCCACAGACCTGGGTTTCTCTTGCCAGGTGAGGACCTGGGGGCAGCCACTGGCTTCTGCAACCCCACTTAAAATATCTCAGCTGTAAATCAGAGATATTCATTCCCGCCTCCTTGGGCCTTTATGGAATTAAGCGAGATCTTTCATGTGGGACATTTAGCATTGTGTTTTGAAAAGTGTGCCAACCGAACTCTGGCACTAATTACCATACTAGTTGCAGGGCGTGACCCTGCATCTCTGAGTCAGTGTGTCTGGGGTGGTGCTGAAGTCTTAGCATTTCTAATTTGCATCTTCAGAGATGTGAACACAATCTATTCAGGCACCAAATGTTGAGAAAGACTTCAGCCTTCCGTTTACTTTCATTGTCATTCTCCAGCAACCACCCAAATACAAGTCAAACAGATAAACCAGGAGATATAAAAGGAATTTAAATCCAAATCCAGCCAAGAACAAGCAGCCGACTCAACGTGTAGCCACTCCAAGCACAGTTCATGTAACGTGTGTCAACTGGACGTCTTCCATTTCTCCCTGGACTGCACCCATAGGCACCATTCAGTGCTCACGGCACTCTTGTGCCTCGTGTGATGGTCTGGATTCTACAGAGGAGGAAGGGGCTCTTTGAAAGCTGGTGACTTGCTCAGGATGCAGGGCACAGACTCAGCCAGAGCCCACTACTCTGGGAGACCCTCTCCAGCCTCGGGAATGCTGGTGTGCTCTCCTCTGGCCCCAAGATCTGTTGGGTTTTTATGGTTGATGGAACAAATGCAGCTTTAGAGCAAAAAAATTCAAACAGAACTAACCTCAGCTCTCTGCTACTGAAATGCTGCATGGTCTTCAGGAGCCTCTTAACTTTGTATTAGTTTCCTCATCAGCTTAACTTGGCACAGGAGCATCTGCCTCTCAAACTGCTGATTGGCTTGGTGACACCTCTGTGTTGCAGATGCCAGCACCTCATGAACAGTATGTTACTCCATTTGAGCTGCTATAACAAACTGCCACAGGCTGGGAGCTTATAAAGAACAAAAATTTATTTCTCATATTTCTAAAGGCAGGGAAGTCCAAGGTCAGGATGCTGGCAGATTCAGTGCAACCTGTGGCTGTGACCCCACGTGGTGAAGGGGTGGGGAATTTCCTGGGTCCCTTTTGTAAAGGCATTAATCTCATTCAAGAAGGATCTGCCCTTCCTACCTCCCAAAGGTCCTGCTCCTAATGTTGTCACCTGTGGTCGGGAGGGGATGCAGACATTCAGATCAAAACATTTACCAATTGTCTACTATGAGGCCGTCCCTGTGGGTACACAAGTGGGACGGCCACAGTCCCTGCTGGCTAGGACCGTCCACCCCACAGCCTGCCCTGTTTGGATGACATTGGAAGCCCCAAGGCCCTGCCTGGCTGGGAACCTGGGTCCTGGGACAGGGGTGGCTGGTCCAGGGAATGGGTGCCCAGCATGACTGGCACAGCTGTGATCCACTGCTAAAGCCACCTTGTGCCACCCTAGGCTGGCACCTAAGCTAATGGTGTTTGTAGATCTGCCCTGGAGGTGTGGAGAGCACTGTGCCTTACTGGTCTTGGTACCATTTGTTCCAGGATCATTCATTCATTTACTTACTCCACCATTGCTTTCCGGGACCCCAGGCTGTGCCAGCCTCTGGGAATACAGGCCTGGAGTGAGGAAGACGGACTCAAAAGTAGAGAGGGTAACGATGGGTGTCCCCCAATATGCCATGGCACACGGTCCTCGCCAGACCCGCCATGGGGTGGAAGTAGGCAGCTGGACTCGCCTGTGAGTTCTCAAGACTCACTGCTCTTCTCATGGGACCATGGGACAGGCTGGGGAGGGTGTGCCTGAGGTTGGCTGGGTGGATGGACCTCCTGAGCAGGGTGGGGTGAAGGTGGAGGAGGCATAGTGCCTGGGCGGCCCTGAGGGAGTTGGCCTGAAAAGACAGTGTGGCCCAGGCAAGCCAAAAATTGGACCCCCGGAAGTGTTTCCTTGAGTTTCTTTTCCTTTAAGAGGTAAAAAGAACAGTGAAGAAGTGCAGGGCTGCAGGGGGAGAACCCAAGCCTCCACACACCCAACACCCTGTACTTTTCGGCTTACAGTAGCTCCAAGCTCCCTTTCTTATGTGATAGTTTCTCAAGCAGGAAGAAAAGGGGCCAAGGCACAGTCTGTGAGGAGAATCTTTCCAGAAGTTTCCAGCAGGTTCCTCTCAGGTCTCTTTGGCCAGAGTTGGGCCATAGGCCAATTCCAGTGGTACCTCGTACTCATTGTTAATTGGTTCCAGGAGATGTGCCAAGTACCAAATTCAATGCGTTCCAAAGCAGTTTTGTACCTAGCTATGAAAGGAGATAGAACCAATCAGTCACAGTCCATCTGCTTGTGCCAGATAGATCTATGGACAAATGGAAACTTGGGCTTCTGTTAGCGAGAAAGGGAAGGGGAGGTGCTGTTGGATGTGTTACCAACCATCGCATTTGGAGAAACACTTTCAGGAACAAGAGACCAAGATGGCCTGGTCATTTTAACCAGGAAGGAGATTCATTGAAAAGAAGGTCTGGATGAGTCTGGAGGAAACTGGCAGGAGAGAAGCAGGAAGAACAACAGATGCCTTTGGCCAGAACCCTGATTTGGATTCCTCATCAAGGAGAGGAATCCTAGTGCTTCTAGGCTTCCTATCGTACAAGATCGAGTCCTGGCGGAAGTGCAGTACTGGATCGCAGCGCAGTGCAGACCTGTGTCCTGGATACCTGGAGGCAGAGGGAAGGAAGGCTTGGCATTTTTAGTCCCAAATAGCCACCAGTGGGACAATCCCTTGCAGTAGGAAAGAGCAGCTGGACACTGCCCAGCCCAAACAAAGCCTGGCAGCCTAGCTAATATCCAGGAGCACAAGAAGCCATTCCTAAGCTGGTGGCTTGAGCAGAGCAGTTCCCTGGAAAGCAGCATCTTCAACAACTGGGATTAATTACCAGGAAAGGAAACAAATGCAAAGTGACGACTTTGCACCTTGCATTATTTTGCAAATCTTATTAACTGTTATATAAGTTGAATTTGAATACAACACACATATCCGTTTTGTCAGCCAAGTTTGCAGCATGATTTAGCTGTTTATAACTTATAGAATTTTAAGAACAGAGTTTAAAGGTACAGAGTTTAAAAGGATCCTGTCTCAGAGGAGGCTGAGGAGGGCGACCCCCCCAGCATCCTCTCGGCAGGTGTTCCCCGTGGGTGGCGCCCAGAAAAGAAGACCCCAATAGGAGCGCAGGGCCCCCAGGGTCAAGGTCTGCATCCCCAGTGGTTTGGACTCGGGTTGAATTGGTCAGGCAGGCTGGGGCAAAACGATTTGTCCTCACCACCTCCAATTAAAATGAGTCCAACCCAGGTCCGTACAATAGTAGGTCCATCACGCCTTGGGACCAGGGCGGTGAGTCCCCTAGGGATAAGGCAGTTTAACGCAGGCCAGCAATGCGCATGTGCACACACAGAGCCCAAAACACGCGCGCATGCGCAATGACATCTTCCTGGGCAGCCGCTTTGCGAAGGCAGGGAGGGCGGACACAGCGAGGGCAAGCCGGTGGGCCTTGAAAGGTCCGTGCTGGCTGCTCTTGGCTCTAGAGAGGGAAAAGCCACAGAATATGTTGAGGTGACTACCTGGCCTTTGATGGAGGCGCCCTGAGTACAGCTCCGAGGAGCCATTGGTTAGAACGTGTCAGACTCCTCCCCTCCAAGCCTGCAGTTCAGGCCCTTCCTATACTGAAGTCCTCCACGTGGTGCATAGCCAGCACCCACAGGGAACCCAAGGATGGTGGTTATTGCCTCAAGTAAAGCCACATTCCGTTATGAAACTCATCCTTGAATATTCACTATGCAATTTTAATCGTTTTCTCTAAAACAACAACAGGAATCTTCACTCCGCCGATTGTCTTGCCTACTTACTTACACACAGGCCCCTGAAAGGCTGCTCTCGGGGTAGCCTTGCCCAGCTGCCTGCTTCCAAACTCTCCCTCGCCCCAACATCCCTCAAGGCGAGGGCTCCTCCGTGCTCCTGCCCTTGGCGATTTCCTGTCCTGGCTGACGGCTCACCTGTGTGCTCTTGTGATCGCACTGCACTGCAGGTGCAATGTGTAGGCTGCGAGGAGAGCGTGTGAAAGTAAAAGTGGCCTAAACCACCCACACGTGACATTGATTCCTGAGACAGAAACCTACTGCCCTAGTGATTGTACTGACCCATTTCTGAAGGCAGAGCCCGTGTGGCCCGCTCACCTTTTCAAGGTCCCATCTCTCAGCACTGTGGCCTTGGGGACACATGCTCTTTGGGGGACGCATTCAAGCCAGAGTAGCAGTGGGCACCGTCCCCGCTTCTCGACTTCTTTCCGTATGGTTTTCCTTTCAGGCAGGAGGGAGAGCCCTTTCCATTGTGTCATTGTTCATTGGTATTTTCTGCACATTGGGTGTGGCTGAGGCCAATTTACTGAATCCCCTTCCTCGACCTTTTAGTTAAGGTTTAGTGGGTGGATCCAGGGGTGTGGACACTGCACCAGGAGAGGCTGATTGTGAGGTAGGACGTGCTCCTCCTCACTCTACAGCGCTTCCGGCAGGCCTGTAGCTCCCGCGCATGCGCAGTGCCTGGGCAGACGCTTTCAAAGGAAATGTGGGTAAAGGAGGTTCTCCTAAGTTGGGAGGCCGACACAGATGCATGTCAGGACAGCTCCCAGCACCAGATACCCCGGTGCATGGTGTGTGGCCTTGAGGTGACCACAGAGATGGGACTGTAAAAGCAAGAGTCTAGTCCTGATGCCACCTGCTGGAGTGTGCCTTTGGGGCTGGGTGGGCTAGGCTGAGACCTGGGAGTTGTGGGACGCAGAGATGCTGAGAGTCATGAGAGAGTTCAAGATGCTCAAAGTCCCCGGAGCATGCGCAGCTGCAGGACTGGGTGGGCTCGTGTGGATTCTGCGTGTCCTACCCTCAGGTATTCACTTTCTTCTCCTATAACTTGTTTTGGCCAGTGGAAGGGGAGAGTGACTCTAGCAGGAGCTTGGAATGGGTTCAAGTGGTTGTCTCGGTCTGTGAATGTCACTCTAGAGGAGGGCGTGATCCGAGCAGAGATGCACAGAACAGACATGATATGACTTAATAGGATTCTGCAGCAGAGCCACCCATGCTGACCCACAGCTCCCTTAAATGAGGAAGAAGTGTGATGCTTTCTGAGATTTCAGGGCCCTTGCTAAGGTCACCCAGGTGAGCTGTGAGCCAGGACAGGAAATTGCCAAAGGGAGGAGCATGGAGGATCCCTCGCCTTGAGGGATGCTGGGGTGAGGGTGAGCTTGGGGCATGCAGTCAGCTGGGCAAGGCTACCCTGACAGCAGCCTTCCAGGGGTCAGTGAGCAGATGGACTCTGGGCTGTCACAGGCCTGGGCAATGATGAGCCTGTGGCCTGTACAGGGAAGGGGGGTCTGAGTGGGCAACTGGAGTGCAGGCATCTAGCAGCAGTGGAAGGACTACAGCTGAAGGACACTGAGACAAAGAAGGACCCAGACAGCAGAAGGGGTCGAAGCAAATCCTAGAATACAGGCTCTTTTGAGAGGGACAGAAAATACAAATGAACAAGGACTTAAAATGGAAAGGTCTCTTCTTTCCGTGTAGAAGTCCAGAGGGAGGGCATTTGGGGAGTCATCAAGACACTACTTACCGATTCACCTCTCCAGGGGCGTTTCTCATCTCCATGGCCCACACTGGGTGGGTGCTCAAGGCCTGACCATCAGGTCCGCATTCTGGCCAGCAGGAAGGGGAAGGGTGGGGAGATTAGCTCACCCACTTTAAGGAGACCTCCCAGAACAGTGATGGTGACCCTAAAGCGCATGTCCCTCAGCGGGCTGATTGTGTCACTGAAAGCTCCAAAAGGTTCGCCATCACTGTTCTAGAAGTTTCACACAGAAAGTAATTTTCAAAATCTTTAGCAGTTTGGCATATGCATTAGTCAGCTTTCCATCACTGGAATAAATAACTGAGATAATCAACATTTAAAGAAGAAAGGCTTATTTTGGCTCAGCCGTCGATCAGATGGTCCATGATCAATTGCTTTGGGCCTGCAGCCACACATCATGGCGGAAGTGTGTGGTAGGGAAAAGTTGCTCACCTCATGGCAGGAAAGTAAAGAGAAAGAAAGAGGAAGAGGCTCAAGTCCACACCCCCAGTGACCTGAAGACTTCCCATGAGGCCCACCTTTAAAGATTTTACCACCTCTTAATAGTATCAGTCCAGGAACTAACCTTTAGCTTGGGTATAGCAGTGGGGGTTTCAGTGGATCAGTACCTGTGCATGTGGGTGGACTATCAGCCCTGAGCACGACTTTCCACTCAGAACTGTCATTGGCTGATTGTACTCACATGACCATTTTTAGTTGCAAGGAGGGTGGTGAAGTCTTCATCCCAGGCAGCCAACTACAGATTGCAGATTTTAGTTCTAAGAGAGGAGAGCACATTCACAGTGGGATAGTCAGACTGAGGTTTTGATCCTGGTCCAAAGCCCTTCCAACAATCTGAAAAAGAATTCCTCAATTTTCTCTGCAAACAAGTATGTTTTATGCTTTTTTGTTGTTGTTGTTTTATTGCAGTACCGAGGATTGAACCTCTGGCTTTCAGACAGAGCCATATTTCCTACCCCCAACCCTTTTTTTTGAAGTAGGGTCTTCCAAATTGCTAAGTTGCCAAGTTTGGGGTCCTCCTGCCTCAGTCTCCCAGAGTGCAAGGATTACAGACATGTGCCACCTTGCCCAGATTGAAATCAAGTACTTTTCACAAACTTTTACATGGCAGAATCTGACCCGAAGCATCTATACCATTAAGTGTGAGTATACTTACATTTTTTGCAAAAATATAATGTGTTGGGTTATGAGGTGCTCTCCCAAATAAATCTATCTAGGGCTCACGTGCACATATGCATGTATGGAATGCACACATGCACACAGTGTTACCTTCATAAAACACAAACACCTCTGAGTCACACTGGGCCTAGGGTTTTGGGTAAAAATGGCAATCATGGAACCCAGTGCTCAGGACACACAATTCCCAACTCAGTTTGGGTGAAATCACTGATAACTCCCCTACCTTCTTACATCTGCAAAATCTTGAAGTTCGGATCATAAACTTCACTGTGAGAGCTGGCAGGCATGGCTTCATCAACCTGTTTGGTGGGAGTGTCACTGCCGTCCCCAAGCAGAACTCTGTATAGCTTGCTTACGTACAAAAACATGCAAAAATGCCTTTTCAGGAGCTACGCACTCAGATCCTTGGCCAAGCAACGTCCTCACTTGGTCCGGCTCTGTTCTTCCTGACTGGCCTTGAAGATGGTGGGAGCAGCTCTGGGATGGGCAGCAGCACGGACACTAAGTCAAGGCTGTTGCACAGAAGCAGGAAAGTGACCAGTATGTTCTGAACCATGACAGGCTCCTGAGCATTTCTCATGAGTGCAAAAAGGGCGTGGAAATGACCTGAATCTCATATGCACAATGTCAGCTTTCCACAGCTGAGGTGTGAGGGAAACAGCTCCTGTAAAGAACAGCTCTCTCCCTCTCCCTCCCCCTCCGCTTTCTTCCCCTCCCCCTTCCCTCCCCCCCTGCCCCTCTCTCTTTCCATATGTTACCCAGGCTGGCCTCCAACTCCTGGGTTCATGGGATCCTCCTGCCTCAGCCTCTGAGAAGCTGGAACCACATCTGGCTGAGAGGAGTTTTGATTGAGCCCCCTCAATGTTCCAGTGTTTGCAGCACCTTGGGAGGAAGGCTGCCCCTGCTCTCTGCCTGACATACCTTCCTTTTTCTACACACGCCAAATGTGGGGGGGGGATGGCTGAGCCCTGCCTCTGGCAGAGTGACTTGGGGTCTGTGGTCAGGACCAGGCTTCTATGCTTTTCACCCTCTCCTCTCTGGTGAGTTCAGGAGCGATTCTGAGCATCTCTAAATTTCACTTTACCCATCTACAAAATGGAAAAATTGAATAAAACATGTATGGAAAGGTCTTAGGGCTGTATCACTGGCAGGCAGTGTGGACTCCCACCAAGTGAGTCCTACATGGCCATAGAAATAACTGACTAGGCAGGCAGCTGTGGCTTCCTCCCCACAACAGGCTCAGCATTGTATTGTAGGGTGGTGGACAAAGTGTTAGAGCCATGAGCTAATTCTCTAGCAATGGCCCTCCATGGGGACATTTGGGAAGAAAAGCAGAGGTCTCCCTAACCCCCAAAATTATTCTTGCAGGATATCCTATCTCAGTAGAAAAATTTACAAGTCTTCAGTCATTCCTTCTCCCTTTCTACCAGTACTCTGTGTTGCTTCCTCTTTTAAAAATCAAGTTTGAGCTCAGAATGGTGATGCACACCTGAAATCCCAGTGTGCAGGAGGCTGAGGCAGGAGCATTGTGAGCTGGAAGTCAACCTGAGCGAATTACCAAGCCTCTATCTCAAAATAATCTTTGCAGAAGGGCTGGGAATATCGCTCAGATCAGCACACGCAGCTCCTGGTCAGTTCAGGGGTCTTTCATGGCCTGTGAGTCCTGATGGCCTTTTCAGTGTGTGTTAGGGTTTGATGAGGGCACCTTGACAGCTGAGAGCCGCTGTTCTCTTGTCACCTGGGGGAACGCCCAGGATGCAATGACTTCCACGTGGCACCAAGCATCATGTAAGTGAAAGAGCTTCTGAGGGATGAGGACCCTGCTGGAAATGGTAGGGAAGAATCTCTCCTGCTCTTGAGATCTTGAAGGTCAGCTTCTTTCTCCCAGGATTGCTTCGTACATCTATTTGGGATCAGAAGAGCGGGCTGTGGCTGTTCCCTGCTTGGGGAAATGAGGCACCGACCCTAACTCTTCATGCCCCAGACCTGCCCTTGAGCTGTTCTACAAGGTCTTCTGTGTGAGGACATCCGGACCATCCACCCAGCACTCTGGCCTGGTTCCAGAACATTCTGTTCGTGAGACTGGCCACACCCAGGGAGAGCCAAGAGCAGTGTGGGAGATGGAAGGGGGAGGAATGCTGAGCAAGGTAAATAAAATGCCTGTTTCCAAAGAGGAAGTACCGCTGGGTGCTCTTTGTGGGCAGCCTGCCCCGTTGGGTGGTTTGGACAGGACTTGAAGCTAAGTCAGAGCTCAGAGGCAGGAGAGGGAAAGGTAGGGAAGGTGTGGTGGCTGATGTGTTTTCTTCCTCTGCTTTCATTTAGGTAGCACAGCCATGGATGTGGAACGCAGACTTCGTGCCTCGATGACTTCCTCTAATGACTTCCAGCCACACCCTCCACCACCAACTGAAAGCCACTTTTAAAAAAGTTTTAGTTTTTTTGTTTGTTTCTTGGTATGGGGGTTTCTAACTTGGGACCTTGTGCTTGTGAGGCAGGCAGCAGAACCACTGAGCTAAATCCCTGCCCTGTTTGTTTTTTTGAGACAGGGTCTCACTATGTAATGCAGGCTGGCCTTGAACTCAATGCGATCCTCCTGCCTTAGCCACCTGAGTGCTGGGTTTACAGGATGCACCACCACAGCTGGCTTGAAAGCCACTCTTTTATCATTTCTTTTGGGAAGGTGATTTCAAAATTTCCCTAAGTCTTTCCATCAGGGGACCCTCGGATTTCTAGTAAATTCAGGGACACTAGATTTTCTATATTCATTTGCATTTAGTTTGCATGAATTAGCATACCTGAGTCCCTGACTGTGAGTCAAGGCAAGTCGGGGAACGAATGCAAATGAGCTCAGGCTCTGTGTCCCTGGGAAGGCAGAAGAGGCAGCCTTGACTTATCTGTGAGAGGTTTCCTTGTCCTGTGGCCTGCAGGTCCCCTCCTGGGCCATTGGGAAGTCAAGCAGGGGTCCCTGAAGCATCAACCTCACACTATGGGTTTGTTTGTTGGGACAGGGGTTGGGGCTGGGAGAGATCTTGGGCCTGAGAAGAGGATGGGGAAAAAGCAAGGAACTGGAGGAAAGCCAGTGGGGAAGAGAGGGACAGAGCCGGAGCTGGCCCATGGGGAGGGGAGCCCTGGATCAGGAAAAGGAGAGGACAGGGAAGTCAGAGGGACGGGAGGGGAGCCCTGGGCACGGGGGGGGGGGGGGATCCGGTGGGAGGGAAGTTAGTGAGCAAAGTTAGCACGGCCAGCTGGCTTCCTCAGGAGCCATTTCTGTCCTCTCTGGCAAGGCAGGCAGTAGCCTGGGGTTGCTTTCTGTCAGTTATCCCTTGGGTCTGTCCTAGGACTGAGTTCTCACAAAGAGGCTGAAAATGAAGGTCACACCTTCCAGAGTATCTCCAGGGGAACAGGTGAGAGCAAGAGGCGCCTCTGAGTCATTTCCCATGGGGAACCAACCATCCCTCCCATACCTGCAGCCCATTTTCCCCGTGCTGGGATAACAGAGTGAGAGGCGGCCTCATAACAGGGATGGCATGGTGCCCACAGCCAGGGAACAGGGTGGCAGCAAGTACCCAGGGCTCCGAGCCACCGAGTCCATTGAGTGCTGGCTGTAGACTGGCCACTGGCCGCAGTGGAGGTGCGGTGCTGCCTAAGGAAGTCCCTCCATGGAGACAGCCCAGGTAGGGTCAGGAGGGTGGGCTTGCATGTTGACCCCTTGGGGTTTAATCTTGGCTCTAGCACTGAGGGCCTTAGGGAAGTTCTAATTCTTCTGTGCCTCGCTCTCCTTATGTGTAAAAAGGAAATAGTAACACCTGCTTCCAGAGTTGTGGAGCAAGAATGAACCACGGTAGTCCCTTTGAATAGTGGCCGGCAGAAGGGACACACTTGACAGGTACACGTGGCACACACACGGCCCCAAAGATGTGACAAACAGCTCACAGAGCTTGCAGAGGAACACTGGTGACACCAGCATCTTTCTTGGCTGTGAGCCAGTGTGGCAGCTGTGCTCACAATTTCAACCCAAGTGCTGCAGCCACAGCTACAGCTGCAGCAGTAGGCTGTGTGGACAGGCCAGGCATGGGCTCTAACCGCAGATTGGGAAATGACGGCATGAATGGATGACGTTTCTTCTGTGTCTTAGTTACTTTTCTTGTTGCTAATACAAAATATCTGACACCCAAAGTTAAAGGTGAAAGGGTTTACGTAGCTCACAGTGTGTAGAGGTTTCAGTCCACAATCGGCTGGCTCCAAGGCAGGGTGGCATCACAGGGGAGAAAAGGTTTATGGTGGGCAGAAGGTAGCAAAGCAATAGGAGGCGGCCACAGCTCTTTATCCCTTCTACCTTATTCAGGCTGCTTAGGGCAGACAGCACTCACACCCTTGATCCTAGTGCCTGTGAGCCTACATTGCTCCACGAATCAATCCCAGCATCACACATTCTAGTTTGAGCCACCTCTGAAAAAGCCCCAACTATGACCGCACGGGGCTCTGGGCGCATCTAGACATGAGCCACAACATTCCAGTTTGATGGTTTTTCTTCCTTTTAAAATTTTCCATTTTTTTCTCTTCCCCTCCAGGAAAGGAACATTTGGAAAAGCAATTGCCCCTGTCTGTCTGTGTTTGGCAGGAAGGAACACAGGGCTGTAGGGAGGGACTCCAGGGAGAAGGAGGCAGGGGGCCCCTGTGGCTCATGTCTACCATTCCCGATAGAGGGTTAGTAGGGAGGTTGCACTGGTCTTGAGTCTGTGCACAGTGGGAGCTAGAACCCGCTGGTGTCGTCTGTGTGCTGAACTTCCCACTGGTGGGAGCCACTGGCGGCTGCAAGGAAGACAATGGGTGGAAAGACAGAGTGCCTTGACCCCAGTTGTGCCTGGATGCATGACCAGTAGGCCCTGGAAACAGATCCGGAAGCAATAAGCCATGGCTCCCCCTCTGAAGGAGGTCGCAGGCCATTCCAGTGAACTCTGGCCGGCCCTTCTGACCCAGAGTCCCCCATGTCACTCTCTCCACTTCTGACTGACTCACAGAGCTGCTCTTTTATGGGCTGAAGGCAATGAGTTAGTGAGTTAAAGGAAGCTCCAGCAGGTGGCTTAGCAGCTCATTCTCTGCATGGTTAACTGTCCAGACCCCGGAGCAAGGAGCCAACCTCTGCCTCTATCCCTCCCTTGTCGCTCTTCTCAAGATCCAGCGGCTGAAGTGGAGGGACACCTGGTGGCCCAGCTTGGGGTCCTGCCCGACTGAGCCTTAGTTGGTTTCCTCCTGTTTGGAGGTGTCTCCTGAGCTTGGCCATGGACGTACCTTCCTGGCCATTCTCACCCCCGATTTAGCTAAACTTATGACACCGAGATGCCTGGGAAATGCAAAGCCCATCTATAGATTGCTTGTCCATGTAAGAGTTCAGAGAATGTTTGGACTTCCGGATCAGAGCAGAGTGGGAGCCAGATCCAGGGTTAGTGCAGCAGTTGGAGGGCCTGGTCGGCCTGCCACAAGCCCCACCATCCCTGCCCGCCTCCTCGAAGCAGGACCACGGGAAAGTCCCTTCCCCTGCAGGCCTCAGCTTCCTCATGTCAGAGGCCTCCAGGATTAGCCAAGACCTCCTGGGCTGATGCGATGTGGTGTTGGTGTCCTCGGGATCTCATGGTCTCCCAGGGCTCAGAGTTATCCGGGAGGGATCGAGGAAGGGACTGGGAGGTGTCCTGCGGGAGAGCCTCATGAGTTTTGTTACCTGAAAAGGTAGAGGAAAGAGGGACAGAGAAAGAAAATAAAGGGAAAAGCAGTGATCCCAGCGCTCCTCCAGTCCCTCAGGGCCAGGCTGACTTGTTAGGGTTGGCACTGGGGCTGCAGCATGGAAACTGTACATATATTTTATTTTATTTTACCCATTCCCCTCTCCAGCCCCTCCACTCCCTGTTTACAAAAGCTTTGCTTCCATGTTTTCCTTCTGTCTTCGTGTTTTTCTCGTCCCTTCCTTTCTCCCTCCCTCCTCTCTTGTTCTCCCTCCCATCCGAACACGTTCTTCTCATTTCCCAAAGTCCGTCATACGTTTCAGTCCTTATTTCCACTTTCAACTTCTTACACCAGAGAAATAATTCGGTATTTGAACATACGCGTCTGACTCTTTTCACTTAAGAGTGTGGTCTCAAGGTCCATCCTTTTAGCTATAAACGTCTGAAGCTCATTCTTCTTTATGGCAGAGTAGTTGCTCCATTGCATAAAAAAACACATCTTTTTTTTTGGTTTTTTGAGACAGGGTCTCACTATGTAGTGAGACTGACCTGGAACTCACTACGTAGCCCAGGCTGGTCTCGAACTCACAACGATCCTCCTTGCCTCAGCCTCCCGAGTGCTGGGATTACAGGTGTGTGCCACCATGCCCGGCTTACACATGCTCTTTTATGATGTGATCTTGCTATTTTTCTATAAGAGCAGCGTGGTCCAGCCCTCTCCCTTTGGATGAGGAAATCTTCACCCCCTAAATGCAGTTGATGTTTTCCCTGTGGAGCTGAGGCTCAGTCAGAAGCAGTGCCATTTGATGAGCTTGAGAAATCCATCTTGGGGAAACCGAACTGACACCTGAGTGATGTCAGCCTTCCCACTGATGTCCGCAAAGTCCCCCGGCAGCATTTCCCTCCAGGTGCCCGGTGTAAAGGAAGCGATAGATCCTAACTTCCGGACCAGGCCTCACTCCGGATGATTGGCCCTGCCAGCTGCACTGTGCAGCTCGGGGAGGAAGCAGCCGTCCGAGCCCTGCCAAGGTTCCTGCTGCCAAACAGTCCTGGAGAGAGAAGGAAATAATGATTGCTTTGGTCACAGAGTTGTAGGGTACCAGTTGTTATAAAACAAAAAGTACTGGAACAGGATGATAGGAGAGGTAAAAAAAAATCAGCCCTTTGTTTCCCAGACTGATGATAATTCCTTAAAAATATACTTGAGAATTGCAAAGCAATTTGGAAGCCAACTTTGATTTTGCTCTTAAGGGACATTAGGATGAAACTAGCATCTTCTAGAGGTGCTAGGGATTGAACCCAGGGCCTGGAGCTGCTATATTTTGAAAAGAAAATCATATTTCACCATAAAAGGAATAAAAACCATTACCTGCAACTAGGGCTGTTGCCCAGTGATGTAGTGTGTGCTTAGTATGTAGTGGTCCCAGCTTCAATCCCTGCATGTGTACACATACATACACACACATACACACAGGGACAAAGAAAAAAAAAAGGAAGGAGCCACTGCCTTCCACTACAATGACTAAAATGACCAAATGTGGGCAGGATGTGAAACAAGCAGAACCCCACACATCCTTGTGTGTGTGTGTGAGTGTAAAATGGGACAACTACTTTGTGCTACATTTCTCTTGTCTTAAGATGGCTGTCACATGGAACAGCAGCCTCCATGTTTAAATATGGCTTCTCCCAACAAAGGACAGGCTGCTTCGTCCCCTCATGCCCCTTCTCCCTGCCAAAAGAGTAACCTGATACTTGCTACCTCCTAGCAGCTAGTGATGTCACAAGTCCCTCCTAGTGATGTCACAGCCTCCTCCAATCTCTTAATATTACCTCACTCAACTCCACTCCAGCTCAGGTTAACCCATTCCCTCCTATAAAAGAAGCTCCCTATTCTGCCGTGTTGCTCTCTCCCCTTGGTTTAGAGACAGCTGCAGATCCTCCCCATAATAAATGCTTGTTATGGTCCTGGTCTGGTCCTGGTTTTCAGCTCTTTTTTACTTAACACTTTGGAAAACCACTTCACAGCACCTACTAAAGCTGACAACATGCATATATCTCATCGTATTCCTAAGAATATGCCAAACAGAAATTTATGAACATTTACACATTTTACAAAAATGTTAGCCCAGTGCAGTGGTGCAAACCTGCAATCCCAGCACTACTAGAGGCTGAGGCCGGAGGGTTGTAAATTTGAGTACAGCCTGGGCCATTTAGCAAGATCCTGTCCCCAAAAAGGGGTGAGGTGGGGGTGTAGCTCAGTGCAGAGGCCCGGGCTCAACCCCCAGTACTGAGCAAATGTTCACAGAAGCAGTGTTCGCTACTGTCCCAGATTGGAAACAACTGGGATGCCCACCAACAGCAGGGCGAATTAAGGAACTGTAGAGCATTCGTGCACAGATGCTGTGCGGCGGTGAGAGCACCCTATAGCTCTAAAAATCACAGACAAATCTCATCAACGCTTTGTCAAGGGAAAGAAAGAAACCAGAGTCCACAGAGTGGTTATTTTGTAACTCTGTTTATGTAAAGTTGAAAAGGAAGCAAAATGCATGGATGGCACGGGCAGTGCAGTCAGGGGTTCCCCTGGGAGGCGTGCAGGAGAGGGAAGGGGGGGCGCGTCTGCGGGATGCACTGAAGACCCTGTTCATGCCGGGCCCATGTGCTGGGCCCATGACACGGTACTGAGGGGGATCCTCGCCGCTCAGGCATTTTCTGTGCATGTTGTGCTGCAAAACAAAATACTAAGGGACAGATTTAGCTTTATGAAAAGTTTTATGAGGAACTCACTGTATTCACCCTCATTTCTCCTCGAGCCTGTGTGCACTGCATTAGGGCGGTGCTCTGGGCCGAGAGTGTCGTGGGAGAAGAGGCGGGCGGTGGGCTCGTGCTCCCCTGCACGCCTGCACATCTGGAAAGATGCTTCCTACGGTTTTGCAGGCCTGGGAAGCTGTAGGAAATGACAGCCTGGGGACAGCACCAGATGGGGCCCTTGGCACCAATGGGTATTGTCTTCCAGCTGCCCCAGGAGGAGGGGTGGCAACACCTTGGCACACCTGTGGGTCAGGTGCTACTGAGTAGCCTTCCAGGTTCTCTAAACAGGTAAAGGAGAGAGTCTGGGCTTTGCCCTTCTGCTCTTGGAGACCCGGGTTGTGCACCCCACCTCACCCCTGGATTACAAGTCTCACTTATAATAATTAGGGTGGAGGGGCTGGGTGTGGTGGCACACCTATAATCCTGGAACTCAGAAGGATGAGGCAGGAGGATCTTGTGTGAAGCCAGCTTGGAATACATAGCCAAATCCTGTCTCCAAAAAGCAAAAATAACCTGGGGGGTTTCAGGGAGCCTTTCAGGGGGCTGTCTAGTAGCCATTCCACACTTTGCCATCTGACGGCCAATGAGCTAGAGCCACGCAGCAGCCTGGATGTGAGAAACATCCCCTTTGCCAACTCCTTCCTCTGCCTGCCTCCTACTGCAGGAGTGGCTGCGGCCTGAAGGATGGGCTGACTGTCAGGGAATCAGCATGAGGCAAATTATGGTCCGACAAAAAGGAAGAGTGACTGACCCACTGAGGCCTCCGTCAAGCACAGCCTGCAGTAACAGCGTGTGGCCACAGGGGGCTCTGGTGGGCGCCTTGAGCCGGGCCTATAAGGGCGTCTGGGAGCGATTAAGGTCTCTGATGCCAAAGGCCGCTGTCGTCTTTGTGTCTGACCTCTTTGCTGTCTAGAAGCCGCTGTTTTCTGTTTACACACTTCTTCCTGCTTTCCACCCTCCTCTGCTTCTGTTAGTTCTGCCACCTGGAGGTTCTGTTTCACTGCTTTCACATCTGGCCCGGTCCACCTCCCTGCAGCACCCAAATTACATACAGGCTCCCCTTTTCTGGCTGGGATTCTCGAGGTATCTCCTGCCTCTCTGACAGCCCCCTGCCCTTCTCCTTTCCACCCTGGGGCCCCAGGATCTTACTGCCATTGGACACCGGTCTTCAGTGACTACCACAGGCTGGGACAGTCACAAGACCCCTGGAGTCCCAAGGGCCACTGCCTGATCCTCCACTTCCTTTCCCTCATTTCTCCTGGCCCTGCAGCTGTCAAGGCTGAAATACAGGGCATGGCCAAAAAATACAACGAATATTTAAATTTTTTAAAATGTAGTAAAAGACCCATTGACAAAATCTCCCTCAAAATACTGATACACACACACACACACACACACACAACACACACACACGCGTGCTTTAAACACACTTATCCCATGGTTCTTGCCACCTTCTGAAGCAGTCCTGGAATTCTTTTGTGTCCTAACGGATGCTAAACGTTTCCTTTTCATGGTCATTTTACTTTGGGGACGAGTCGGAAGTCGCACAGTGCAGATCCGGTGAACAGGGTGCACGAGGGGAGGACCTGCCTTTCTCTTGGCTGTCACTGGGCAGCAGCATTCACTGTGGTTTGGTCCTGTCTCGTAAGAGACCCTCAGGAAAGAGAACTTCCAGACCTGCTTCAGAAAGTGGCAGGAACCGTGACAGGAATGTGTTCGAGGCAAGGGGCAGTGCTTTTGAGGAGGGTTCATGTCAGTGTGTCTTTTACTGCCGTAAATACTTTAAACCTTCGCCATAATTTGAATCACGCTTCGTACTTGCAATGGTCCCAACACACGGTGATGTTTCAGAGCCCGTGTACCTCAGAGGCGTTCCTTCCACCGCCGGGTCCTCTCTCCCCATGTCTCTGGGTGCCTCCTCCAGCCTTTCCCTCACCCCCTGTGCCTTACCCTATTCATTCTTCACAACGCCCAGTTCCTCTGTGAAGCCTTTCCAGACCCAGAACCCCTCCTGTGCACGGCTCCTTGTCCCCAGCATGCATCTCTCCTCGTGTCTGTACCCCAATATTGTAATACTGACCCCCAACCCTGCCCTGTGTCCTCCACTGGCTCTGTAGGACTGTGGGAGACCCAGGACCAGCGCACAGTGGGTGCTGCATGATAGGGGTACACTGGAGTGGCCCCCCTGCATCTTGAATAAGTCCCTTGGGTGTGCAGAACCCCTATCTGCTGGTCAGCTAAATGGAGAGACGTGCGTGTTGGAAGAGAGCAGGTACATTCAAGAACTCTACAGGTGACTAAGGTATTTACCCACACTTGCCTGTGTGCAAATCTCAGATTGGAGGAATGCAGTGTGATCTTTTTGCAATTTCCCCACCTTTCCAATCAAAGAGAAAGGTGGTCAGGAGTAAACCATTAATTCACCTCCCTGCCACCCCGCCCCCTGCTATGGAGGTCTGGGTTAATGATTCCGAAGTTGTTTTCCTCCCAGGGCTGATTAGTATCTAATCTCTGGCATGTTCCCTCCTTTCTTAAGAAAAACTTGACTCACTCCAGTAATTCCTCATCCTGGGGTCAGGAACTTTGTTTCATGGAGGAGATGTGGATGTGGGTAGTCCCTGGGCCCTTGTCCTTCTCTACAGGGTGCTGCCATTCCCTCAAGTGACAGAAGAGCCCTCTCCTCACTCCTCCTTGAAGTCTGTGGCTCCTCCCCAGCACTTTTAGGAATAAGCAGTCTCACACCTCCTTCACAGGTTCCTGCAGGCTTGGCACAGAGAAGGAAAGACTTCTGGTCCTGACTTTTCCAGTGTGTGATCTGCAGCTGGGAGGACTGGGCTTCAAAGTCTGGTCAGTGGTGACGGGGTGCTGCTGGGGCCCGGAACCCCAACAAGAGGAATGTTTTCAGCTGCAGCGTGTGGTGGGCAGGCACAGCTGGAGGGAAGCTGGGAGCCAGGCGCGGCTGCACGTTCCCTGAGACCCGAACCCCTGCCCCATCTTTCCCTGAGCTAAATTCAGGAAATTCAGTGCTTGGCTCTGGAGAGATCGAAGTTTCTTGCACCCCTGTGTCTCTGCACCTGTCCACTTTGCCTCCTTCATAAGCTCCAGACTGCGTAAAGCAGTGGGTGTGTAATGCTGTTCTGCAAAGGCCCCAAGGGCAAAGGGCCAGCTACCGTCTTGAGCCCCAGTGTCCCCATCTGTAAAGTAGGGCGGCCATCACTTCCTCTCCGAGTAGCCAACCCTGGCTTTTTGTACAAACCATTAAAAACTTGAGCCTTTGGGCGCACACAGAAGGGAAAGGGGTCGGGAAAGGCCTGTCTGGGGCAACAGTGGCTTCTTCACATCTGTCACAGCCAGGCTGATTTCAGAGATGTGAGAGTGCAACAGGGAAACAATAATGAACGCTCGGCCCCACCTCCTTAATAAATGAATTCCTAACATTGCCACACTCTTTGTTCCCACCGCTGGCTTCTCCACCTTAGAGAAAGCCACTGGGCCGAATCTAGTACTGGCCGTGTCCTGGTTTTTGACTCCAGGTCTACCAGACGTGTGCAATACACCATGTGACCCCCTGTGATAGATCGCGATGCACGAATGTGTCTATGAGAGCGTGTGTCACTGCCCCTCACTTGTCATTGTGAGCACCGCCTCCATAACCCTCTGTAATGTCAGCTCAGAAGGGAACCGGTCGTCGCCAGTGTTTCACTATGCACGGTCTCACAGCCAGCTCCTACGACATAGGTGTGTCTCTCCCGGGTGTTTGCCAAGTCTTGGAGCGGTTCAGTTTGACAATGTCCTCCCTGTTCTGATAACCAGTGCTGCGGCTGATGCCCTTCCCAGACCTCTGAGTGGCCCTGTTCTCCAGGAAAGTTTCTCAAAAGGGTTCAGGAAACCATGGAGGTAAAGAGCCATGCCTCCCAGCCACAGCCCAGGGTCACCAAAGCCAGGAAGGTTCCAGGCAAGAGGGAGAAGTCATCTCAGCTCTACTGAGCAGGGTGAAGGGTCCCCTTGACTGGATCAGGGGGCTTTAGCCTGCAGCACAGTTGATGTCACAGAATCCTGTGAGGTCGCTCCTGAGCTGACAGGAGCGCGCTCAGACAGACCATGGCAAACCGTTCTCAGGCTGAAGGGTTCTTTATTTCACCTGCAGTAAGAAATAGAATAGGCTCTCTCGGGGTGCTCCTGGGGCCCTCCATGGCTTCTGACTCTGGGTGCTATTTAACTGGCTTCTGTGGTCACTGTCTTAATGATCTCAGATGTCACACAATGAATGACCTCCACTCCCTGGCCGTGCTCTGCTGTCTCCATGACGGCCTCCATGTCGGTCTTCTCCACCCTCTTGGACACGATGTCCGTGTCGCCACCGCGCAGTGAGGCTGCCCCCTTTGTGACAAGGTTGGCCCTGATGTTCCTCAGGAAGGAGCTGAACCTGCCGATTCTCTTGGGCGTGGACACCGAGCTCTTGGTGGATAAGCTCCTCCCAGATTTGTGCGAGGTCCTGGACTCCTTCCCAAGGGGGGTGCGGCCGTCCCTGCTGCTCCGGGCACTGTGATGGCTGCCTTTTTCCTTTTTATTAACTCTGTGTGTCCTGTGGCCAGATAAGGACCGGCTGGATGACTTCCGGGCCATCTTGTCCCCCTCTGTCTTGTGGCGATCTTCCTGTGTCCTGTGGTGATAGGAACTCCTACTTACGGGTTTGTCCTTCTCTCTCCTCTCCTTCCTTTCCCTGTGTTCCTTGCGGGTGGCCTTGCTGGCCTGGGGGGCGCCCTGCTGTCCAGCCTCCGCACCCCCGGGGCCTGCACTCGCCATCACTCTCACGGCCAGGGCATTGGCCGCTTCCCCAGTGTCCTTGCTGGTGGCTTCTCCTCCTGCAAATGCAGCGCTCATGCTGTCCTCTGGGGAGAAGCAGCTTCCTGCACGGGACACGGGCTCCGAGAACAGGCCCACAGCCCCGGCCAAGGCGACACTCATGCTCTCTGGGGATGTCTTGCCGGTGCCCACCACGGGGCTTCTGCCTCCTCCTACCCCAAGGGAGGCGGCCCCCGCCAGGGCTGTGCTCACCTGGCCAGAGCCTGACTTGGCTGCTGCCACGCTCAAGGTGCCTGACGCCGTCCCTGCAGCCACCGCCGCCCCAGCTGCCGCTGCCTCTCCTTTTGGCCCCGGTGCTAACACTTTGGGAGACTCCGTGGATTTTGTTTTTGGGGTGGAAGCTTTAGTAGGAGTGGCGGTGGATCTGTGAGAGCAGGACTGGATCTCCTCCCCACCAGCATAAGAGGCAGAGGAGGCCCGGGTCACCTCGGGGACCAGGTGGAGACTCCGGATGCTGACCTGGTCCTGCTCGCCTTTGCCTTGGGCGTCCGGGGAGGCCAGGCTGGCCCTGTCCTCCTCGGCCAGCGCAGGCATACACAGCATGTCCTCGGCCGGAGTGGCGTAGGTGCTGCTGTTGCTGTCCACGGGCGGCCGCAGGAGGTAAATCAGTTTTTCCCAGTAGGTGAAGAGGTCTTCGCCCGCATCGTGGGGGGGACACAGCTGCAGGTAGCAGGAGCGGCCCGTGGCGAACTTCAAGCGAAGTTGCTGTTTCTCATGGTCGTGAACCGAGATCTTTACAAACTTCAAGGGGAGGAGCCTGGTGAGCTCCAGGGGCTTCCCCGCCCTGAGCTTCTTCCTCTTGGAGGCCTGGCCGTGGCCCTGGAGCTCTTCCCAGTTGGCGGCCGGCCGGGCCAGGAGCATGACGTCGGGGATCAGGAGGATGGGGCTGGTGCGGGCCACGCCCACGGTCACCATGCGCACGCTGTTGTGCACGTCGATGACCTCCCCGCGCTTGGTGATCTGGATGAAGTCGCTCTCGAAGATCGGGGCGTACTTGAACATGTCGTACTCGCCCTTGTGCAGCTGCCGCTGCAGCTTCCCCATGCTGGTGTTGAACATGCCGGCCGCAGAGCCGCTCTTGGCGGTGTAGTAGGGTAGCCTCAGAGACTCACTGTTCGTGACCATCTTCTGTCACGACAGGGCCGCCGGCCGGGGCCCTCTGCCTCGGTGTCCTGGGAGGGTGAGGGGGCGCTGGTGGTCCTGGGTCCCTGGCTGCAGCTGGCCCCTCCCAGCCTCAGAGCCTCCGGAGGCCTGGCCAACGCGGGAGCAGGGAGCATTGACCAGGGCCACCGGCTCGCATCTGGACCTCTCTTCAGAGACACGGGGCTCCAGGGAGCTTTTCTTCGGGGTCTGCGCCCCTCACCTCCGCCGTGATATCTTTTCTCTCTCCAGGAGGCTACAGACTGCAGTCCGAGTGGGAGCCGGGTCCACTCTCTTGGGCTCCAGGGCTGCACAGCTGTATTTATCCTCCCCTGCCTTTGTGACCTGTCCCTGTCACACAGCCCTTTGTTTCCATGCCCACAAGGACAGGACCACCCTGTCAGGAGCTCAGGTAAGCACCAAAATACTTTTTTTTTTTTCTTCTGTCAAATGCGAAATTTTTATATGAATGCTTCCCTGTCCTCTCCAAATTCGAAAGATTCAACAACTGGCCAGGGATGTTGGCACACTCGTCATCCTGGTGGTCTGGGAAGCTGGGGCAGGAGGATCACAAGTTTGAGCTGAGCCTGAGCAATTCGGTGACTTAGCAAGAACTTGTCTCAAATAAAACAGTTCTTTTTTTAAAAAAAGGCCAATATGTAGCTCGGTATAAAGGCTGGAGTTCAATCCTTAGTGCAAAAAAACCAATTCAACAAGTACACAAAGTATAAAAATGTGAGATGATGGGGGTAGATTTGAACCATCACGGCTTAATTTTATGAGATAACCTAAAATTGGTGGTCTTGCCCCTTAGCCTGCCCTTCCACTGATCTCAGTAAATCTTGATGATCCTGAGCTTTAATAATAACTCTGAACTTCAGTAACTAATATTTAAAGTAATGATGAAGGGTTGCTTTTCCCAGGCACTGTACTGTGCATTTTGCCTGTTCTCGGTGAGGCACAATGAGTTTGGCACCATTGTTGCTGATCTCATGTTACAGGAAAGCAAACCGGAGCCGTGTTACTCAGCTGCATTCACAAGTTAATGCTATCGTGAGAATCCAGGTCCAGCTGATCCAAAACCCCTGTTCTAGACTGCCGCAGTACTCTGCCTGGAGAGGAGATCAGGCTCACTAAATGTTTTCAAAGAGGATCCATTTAATTGCCGCAGGGGACCGTTTTTGTGCATTATGAGAAGTTACATAGCAAATTGTGTGTGTGCCTGCGCGTGTGTAAGATGGAGAACCCAGGACCACTTCAGACTTCTACACCATGAAATGCTGGGCTGTGGGAGCAGGGCTGGAGGTACAACTGCAAATTCCAGGGTCCTGTGAAACACCCTCTGGTACCAACTCCCCTGCCATGTGGCAGTGACTTGGTGCCATGTACACTGGCCGGGAGCGTGTGCCCTTATGCCTACCTCTTTGATGCCATGGCACACAGCGAGCCACAGAATAATGAAAGCTCGGAAAAGGACCCGCGCCCAACTCTCTCCTCAGTGGCTGTTATGCCTGAAGTCTCACCTCAGTCACTGCCTGAGGACAGAGGCTCTCTCTGTCCCTCAATGGATGGCTACACAGGATACAGAGTAGGAATCATCCAGTGTTATTCAGCCGCAAGCAGGGACAGTACGGGTGCGTGATTCCAAGAGGACGCGCCTTAACAGCCCGCTAAGGAATGACGCGGAACACTAAGGCCACAGATTGTATGGCTCGCCCAGGGCAGCCAAGAGGCAGTGAGGAGATGGAGGAGGAAACAGGGGTGACTGCTCAGGGGCTGCTTTATGGGTAAAAAATAGGCTTCTGTTTTAGTGCCTCCAACTGTGTGACCTTGAGCAGGCTGCTGCTCTCTGTCCACTTACCCTCCTGCAGGATGGGGTAGCAGCTGTGGTGAGCACCAACTGGAAGGCCGCAGTTTGGATCTGGAGTGTCTCCCGAAGGCCCGTGTCACAGGCTCGGTCCCAGCATGGGGATGTTGGGAGATGGGGGGACCCTCGGGAAGGGGCACCCTGAGGGAAGTGCTCAGGTTACTGGGGGAGCCCTGCAGGGAGACTGTGGGACTCTGGCCCCTTCCTTTGTACTTCCTGCTTCCTGGTTACAACGTGAGTGGTTTTGCTGTGCTCCATGTGGCCGCCATAATGTGCTGCCTCCCTACAGCCAAAGCAATGAGGTCAATTGACCATTGACTGGAACCTCCAAAACCGAAAGCCAGAGTACACATTCCCTTTTTATACGCCGAACCTCTCAGGTGTTTTGCTACAGTGACAGCTGACACACAGGAGATGATGCGTATAAAGTCTTAGCACGTTGCCTGTTTGATAAACGTGAGCTACTATTAGTCCTCAGTAGTGTTTGGCAGAAATCCCATCCCAAGTGCAGTTTGTCATAAGAGATCTGGAAGGGCTTCCAGACTCAGAGCCACCATGAGACACAGGTTGCTCAGCCTCCTTTACGAGGCCTCCTTTTCAGGAGCCTTGGGTGGGGAAGAGGAGAGAGCTTGATGTGGGTTTAGGGGTCGAGGGTTTATTCAAAGCTCACAGAGATGAGGATCCGGTTGGGAAAAGGTTACCACTTTACTTCTTGATGGGAAGGACTCTATTCCAAAGCCCTGTCCTGAGCCAGACCCCTTCAGACTGTTTATTCTGAAATGATGACAGGACAGATGTCAGGGCAAGGTGCAGAGAGAGGGAGGGTGGCTTTCTAGGCCCTGCCAGTGTGATGTCACACAGAAGGCAGCTGAAGGGTGGGCCACTGTCACCCAGGTATTAATTTTGGTGGCACCTGCATCTGTACTTACATTCTTGAACTCCCCCACCGTCCTATTTCTTCAAATGTGAAATAAAATGGACCAAGTAAATATGATAAATACATATTCATCTTTTTCTTTATTAAAGTATCAAAACATAAACCTGGGTACATAAAACAACTAATTCGAATGCATTTGTTAAAAGAACTCATGGTCTCACTAACCACACAGTGCAATTCTCAGGTCAGTTTTCTCCCCGCCGCCAGTTCTCCCTTTCCCTCTAATCCACTGTGTCCGTGGCAGTTTACAATGGTCTTGAATCTCATAGCAGCTGGCAGTGGCACCTCTACCCATGGCCGGAGGGTTAATGCGGGGTGTTATCTGCCTTCCTGTCACGAAGACACAATACCCAACACCCACAACTTAGAGACGTTTACTTCTTTGGTTCCTGGTTTCAAGGGATTCAGTCCATGGTTGGCTGGCTCTAAGGGAGAAACATCCTGGTAGAAAGGCAGGACAAAGATGTTTAGCAGATGGCAGTGGGTCAGCAGAGCAGGGGAACAGTGCCAAAGGCAGGGGCCTGGGGTCAGGTATAGTCCCTAATTTCACACCTTGGTGACCCACAGAGACACACCCAGAAGTGTGCTTTACTAATCCCGAGGGTGGCTCCCAAACCGATCAAGTTGACTCAGGTGAATCTTTACAGAGCCGGAACAGACCCCGATGTGCACTTCAGACAGCACAATTCATAAGCCTGCATCATAGCGGGTCATATAAGGGAACTATCCATGAGTCCAAAGAAGCAGGCACAGCGCTCAGGCTGATGAAGGAAGTCAGTGTTTGCAGAATATCATAGAGATAGTAGCAGCACGGTCAACTTTCATCTCTGGCCCAGGAGTGTGAGGTTTGTGTCCAAGCAGAGAGCAAGGGAGCCTGCTTCTATTCCAGACCTGAGGGCTCATTTTTTTGGTGTGGGAAGTCTTGAAAATTAAGTAGAATACCTTTCTTGAAACTACCACATGTGTCTTTCCCCAAACTGTTCTCTCTTCGCCTGTCCCCCTTACTCTTTTGTGATATCTGAAATACATCTGTAACACCGAGACATGCTTTGGATGTCCTGGAACTTGTAGTCCAAGCAGGTAATTCCTTCAGAGGAGCACAGTGCCGAGAAGGGGGGTGTCAGAGGCTAGAGTTGGACAACAGGTGTTGCAGGCACTTGTACATTCAGAGAAACTGACAGTCAAAGTATAGAGCAATTCGGATTTTATGTCTTAGTCCTGAATAGCTGGTCTAAAGGGTGTACTTGGAGCATCAAGGAGAAATCGAGCTTCAGGTGCCCTAGTCTGAGGAACACAACTGAAAATCAACCGTCCCACCTGGTGGTGCCCCAAGAAACAAAGGCTAATACCCTGAGACATTCAAGTAAATCAGCACAGTCATGGAGCGGGGACAGGTGGGGAGTGCCTAGTTTTCAACAACCCACTGATATGGAAAAACAGAAGCCAGCACAACATTTACATTTACCACGTCTTGGTTCCAATATTTATTACACCAACAGGAATACTGGGATAAATAAGTAATATTTTCTCTTACAGAAAATTGTAATGATACTATTGAGTAGGATCGAACACTCTGAGGATTTCACAGAAACATCAGAATCTGAATAGACAGTAGCCAGAGTCCTGTGACCCGTGTGACACTTACAGCTGCAAATGCTCCAGGCCAGGTTTCTTCAAACAGCTACATGACAAGAACAACGCGTGAGCGTCCAGTAACGTGAAGGCCCGGCCATCACTGGCTCCCACCGTGTGTCTCCACCGACCGGCTTCTGACCACCAGAAAAGGGAACGCAAGAGTCTTCGGCTCTTCTGGCCTAAGAATAACTCCTGACCTAAGTCACTGAGCAGAGAGATCTCAGCTCTTGCAGGTTGGACTTTGTTTTCTTCCCAGGACACCATAACTGAGTTTGAACAGGACCTGCAGCCCTGCCCCTGGCTGCTCCGTATGCCTGGGTGCCACAGGAAAGGAGGCCTCACCCTACCGGCCCACAGGACGGTTCTGCTCTCTGGGGCTGCCAAGCTCTTCGGGCCACTTGAACACTCGCGTGAGACACCACCCATGGCGACAAGACCCCATACTCTCAGGCGCCAGCCTGAGGGTAATCACAGAAAGAGACATCAAAAGAGCACAACGACACCTAGTTTGGTAACGGGTACCTTGCGCACAGTGATTCCGGAACACAGCAGCGTATCTGCTAGAAAGCACAGCCCTGGCCATCACACAACTTCAGTGCATGTCACTCTCACTCCGCGTGCCCTGAGTGACACTGGACAGCTGCTGCGGAGATGGCCCCACCCCGCCCACCCGAAGTACAGACACTCTGCGTGAATCCTGACGGATGGGCAGGACCCTAACCAGGGGTCATTTGGACGGCAAAGAACGGCCAGTATGTTAAGACCTAAATCCTGGAGTTGAGACAAAGGATGCACTTGCCCTGGTCCAGAGTGGGGAGGCCCAGCAGAGATGCCACGGGCCCTCTTGCCCCCATGGTTCTCAGCTGCTGGGATTCTAGAGGTGCACAGGAAGTCAGCTTTCCAATGGTTTCAGGGTTTTGGGTGGAAAAGGAGGATTCACTGAGGCCTCCCCAGTTGCCCCCACACCACGGCTGCTTAGCTCTGCAATGTTCCTTCTTTTATCTGTTGGATAAACAGGTTTCTCTCGTCTTCGGGAGTCCGCCCGTTCTGAGCCCGGACAATGCACGTGGGCCGGTGCAGGTTGAGCATGTAGATCAAATGCTGCTTCTCGTTCTTCAGCTCCTCTATCTGCGCCTTCAGCTCGGCATTCACGCTCTCCAGCTTCTCTGACTCCTGAGGGACAAGTGGCAGAGGCATGAGGAAGGGAGCCACCTTGGGGCCCACCAAGCTGGCGGGCACCTGCAGAGGGAACCTTGTCCCGTGAAGACTAGGGAGGGGAGCGTGCAGGCCCGGAGAAACCTTTGAACCTGGGGCCCTCTTCAGAGACGCTCTGGAGATGCCACCAAGGAGGCTTTGATGCTACCAGGGCCAAAGCTGCAGTAGGATCAACAGTTCAGAGATCTCTGCATGGCCCAACAGCCCCCATGCAGGGCACCAAGCCCCAAAGGGCTGGGGAGAAATCCAGACTCTCGGTGCTGAGTCTTTGGGGGTCACTGATCTCACTAAGAAGCTCACCTTCCCAGAAACAATGTACTCGGCAGCACACAAGTTCCCTCATGTTTACAGACCCACTGAAGCAACAGCAAGGGCCTCAGAGCCCTCTGCTTTGACCAGTTCACTCCAGGGCAGCGACACGGACACTGGGAAGACTCTGGGCTCCGAGGCCCAGGTGGACTGCCCCCCGGTGTTCCCAAGGAGCCAGGGCTCAAAAGGCTGTGTGAGGCAGGAGATAGGAACCCAAAGAAAGTATAACCACTGCTTTTGAGGAGATTAATGAGCCAACTGAGGGCTGGCAGCTTCCTCCTGGGAAAACAAGCTGGTGAAGCCTCTTTAGTGTTCTGGCCGGGAGGCTGCTGGGAGTGTGCGGACTGGCTGAGGCTGCTGGGGTAGCCATGGAAGGATTTTAATTCACCTGCTTTTCCTACACCCAGCGTCCTATCCGCTGTGCAAACAGCTTGGCTACCTCCTCATTCTGCAACTGGCATTTCTGCTACTAACATGAGGCCCTTTGCAGAAACACGAGCAAGTAGAGGCTGTGTGACTCCCCTTCTGATAGCAACACAGGGCTGGCGGGGGACAGGGGCGGGGCGGGGAGCACTCACCTTCTGCAGGCACTCTGTCTTCTCCTTCTTCTTGTTTCGGCACTTAGCGGCTGCAATCTTATTTCTTTCCCGTCGCCTCTTTTTCCTTTCATCTTCTTCAGGGACTGCCTGTAAAATCCAAAAGGCACATTTAATGGTACCATGAAATGACACCCACTTCAAACACACTGTCTTTTACCGCCAGTCAAATCCGGAAAACAGAACAGTCTGTACGCTCAAGGGACCCAAGACACCAAAGCTTGTACACGAAACCCCTTCGCACAGGCACGCACAGATGCATACCTGAGGACGAATAACAAAATCCAGCTGTGAAAATAAAGATGATCCTGGCACTACTAGTAAAATCTTAACCTATTCTAGATACGGATTTGGACTTTGAGTACTGATAATGATTGAGACCAACTATAATCATTTAGAACAGGAAACAGATTCTGGTAAGACTGTCCCTTTCCCCTAAACGTGGAGCGACCACCAGACCATCATGTGGCCACCCTCTCCGCCTGCCTCTTTTTTGATCCAAGACCCAGTGGCAACTCCACTCATCTCTGTGTTCATGTGAAGCCCTGTGGCACCAACTTCCTGAATTTGGGAGATGCCCGTGGAGCTCCTGGAGTCGAAGGACTTGAGCCCATGCCAACCAAGATGGCATAAATCAGCCCATGGCTGTGGGTGGGGAACCAGAAGCACCCACTGACTGAGCCAATAAATCAATTCTGACCTCCAAGCCTGTGCCTCCCCCTAGGGGAGACTGGGGCTTCCAGAGGACAAAGCCCTGTCCTGCTGCTTTGGGATATTGTGCCCAAGGCAGTCCCTGGCTTTGTCTGGATGGATGAGGAACTCGCATCCAGCCACTGGGCTTGGCTTAGAGACCAAAGTCGAGGTGGAATGAGGCACTGTTGGAGAGCCCGGCACCTGACGGTTTAGGCTGCCAGTGTCAGACCCTGTCACGCCACTGGTCCCTGCTCTGGACAGAGGCAAAGGTGTGGGATTCCTGGCAGCTGCCGGATTCCATAATCACCCGGTCACTCTTTAGCTATTTAGTATTAGATGACACCAGCTTTGCTTGGACGGAGGCAGAGACCTTGTAACGCAGAGAGGCAAAGCCCAAGGGAGAAGTAGAGGAAGAGGAATTTTTACCTTTCCCATCTTAGATCCCAGAGTAACATGGGGTCAAATTTAGGCTTTAGGCTAAACTTTTACAGTGTCAGCACTTACTCACTGTAAGACTACGGGCACCTTACTCTTCGGAGCCTCAGTTTCCTGTTTTGTAAAACGGGATCAATAACACCACCTACTGAGTCCGGTTGCTACAAGGGGCAAATAAGTTAATAAATGTGAGATGCTTTGATGCCATTTAGCTCCTTGTAAGCACCACATAAGCTTCAGCTGCTACACTTAACCGCACCATCAATATCTTTCTGAGAACAACACTGTCATTTCCTTCGCAACGCCACAGATATTCTGGATAGGTGGGAAGGGCTTCAGCTCTGAACACAGAGCTTTCTACAGACCATTTACTTCAGCTCCATTTTCCTGATGAAGAAATGGGAGTGTAGAGTTGAAAGGTGCCCAAGGAAGTCCCAAGAATCACCAGTTCTCTGTCCCCAGAATAGGAGGCTGCAAACCCTGATGTAAAGCCAGGGGTTTTGTCCCCTCCCTGCACAGTTTCCAGCCTCAGCTGCCTTGTTCTACCACGCTGGTCCCTTCTCCTCCCAGTAGATAACTGCTTGTGATCCTGACCTAAGATCAGAAAGTCACCTGGAAAACAGAATGAGAACAGACGAGTTTTGTGGCTTTCCAGGGTGTTCCCAGGAAGCAGACTGCCTGCCTTTCCTCTGGAGAACCCTTCTAAATACTTTTTCTTTTCCTTTCCTCACGCCTCCCTCTCTCCCTTCCCTTCCAACTGTGACATCTTGTTATCTTGAAGAATTTAATCGGGAAAGACCTCTCCCGGAGTGTGCCGTGGTCCACCCTGCGCTGTCCAGGACTGGACTGGGCACTGGGGAGCACTGAGTAGATCTCTCTGGCAATAATTTGGGCACAGCTAGTGCCTCGAACGATGCCTACAGCTACAGCGTTATAGTCCAGCTCCCACTTATTAAATTCCAGGCCCTCCGCTGGATCTTCCTCGAATGTCATCTCCGATCAGTCTGAGGGAGGAGTAATTACAGAATCAGAGAGAGTAGCAACCAACTTCCTCTTTCTCTGGTGCTAGGCACATGCTAGGTAGGCAAGCATTCTCCTGCCGAGTCATACCCCTGGCCCCCAACTTTCTTTTAAATTCACTACCTTTGGGCCAGTTGCACTCTCTCTTGCCCAAAGGCTGCCATCATGCCAGTTAAGTAAGCTTGAAATATCCCTATCCTCCAACCGCAATGGAAAGGTGGCTGGCACTGCAAGATACTGGCTGTGACATCCTCGAGTCCCTGTGGCATCGCGAGCAGCCACGCCTCGAAGTTTCCACTGTGTCTGCTGTTGCCGGCGTCTTAGGAAAGGCTGCCTCAGGGAAGCCTCCCTAATGTGGAACCCTAAACCCCACTCCGACTGCTTCCCTGCCCTCTCACGCTCTCCTTCGTACACCTCTCCTCTAGGACCCACTGCGTTTATTCTCTACACTGTCGGCAGACTGAGACTGTAGACGGACGCTCCGAGGGGCAGTGCTTTCATCGTTTTATTCCCAGAGTGTGCGAGGCCCTGGTGCAGACAGAACCCACCTCCGCTTTCATGACCGACATCTCCAGGGGTCTGTCGCTCACTGTGACCGATTCCAGCGCGGCGGACATCCGATGGCACAGGTGCTTGCTCTGGATGGCAAACCTCAGCTCTTCCTTGACAAACGGCGTCAGGTTAGCAAAGTCCTCAAACACCAGTGTCCTGGGAGGGGACAGGCAGGGGACGATGGCAGAGGCACTGACTTCGGAGGCAGAGACCTGGCCTGGGTGCTGAAGCATCATTTTGCTGAAAGACACATTGAAACTGAACTAATTCAGGGGCCCTGGGGGCGGGGCCAAGTGAGCCCCAGCACCAGAGCCCCGCCCACCCCTCGGCCCCCCCATTTTGTTTTCATTTCATGCCAGCCCCATCTTGAGTAAAATGGATTCTTAAAATACACCCTGCAGTCACGTGGGTAAGACGCCCAAGTGAGGTGGATAAGGGCAGATGTTTCGGGCTGTTCTGAACTCTTGTAAGAGCTATAAGTTCTGGCTGATGTTCCCATATGAAAATGAAGCCTCAGTCTGAAAGAGGAACTAAAAACAAATCAGACCATTCTGTATTCCCATTTTCAGTCTTTTTTCAAAAGGAAACTTGGTGGGTATTTGAAATCAAGTTGACTATCAGTGAGTGGAAGTAAAAGCAAGAAGAGGGGGATCCTTGAACTTAGCAAATATATACACAGGGGTTGACGCTTCTCCCCCCCAGAAGTTGGAGCCAAGTAACAGGAATGAGGAAGGTAACTGTAGCTGGGTTTCTGCGCCCCAGTCCTTGGCAGGGGCTGGGAACAGCTGGGATTCAGGTCCTGTGGGGAGGGAACAAAGGGCCCCTCCAAATGCTAGTCAGGGTAGCAAAAGACTTCAAGGTCTAAGGAAAAGTGGGGGGACAAGATCTGGGGATTTGGGGGGCGTTGCTTAGCCTTGAGGTGAAGGAGACGCTTGGGCTGGGGGGAGAGGGGGACCAGAGATTGGCTCAGGTACTAAGGAGCAGGTGACCTGGGCCAGTACCTCAGCTCTCTGCTGCAGCACCGGGTTGGAGTCTGCGCCTGGCTCACGGGCCGGCTGACCAGTCAGACGCTGCCTGGCTGACCATATGAGGCGGGGAAGGAGAGGCCAAATCAAATGGCCTCTGAGGCCCCATCCACTTGTTTCATTCTAGATCAGTGAACCCAAAGCCATGGCAGAAGGAAAATAGAGGTTCCAAGCCCCCCGTAAGTCCCTCCCTGCTGCCGGGACCACTCCCAGAAAAATCTATGGGCCACTTCCCGGCCCCATTTCACACACCTGCTCACCAGTGTTGGGACGAGCAATCTGCCCAGGGTCAGAGTTAATATGGGCAGTGCCAGGCTTAGGAGCTCTGGCTCTAGGGCTCGTGCTCTCAACTTATACACTGCAAAAACAAATGTGATTTCATATTACAAAAACAAAGAAATGGTAAATGTGTGTGTGTGTGTGTGTGTGTGTGTGCGCGCGTGCTGGGGGCAGGTGGGAGGCCTAGAATTGACATGGGAAGGGGAGACCAGGCAAAGATTCATGGAGCAAACAGGAACCCCTCTTCAGGAACTCCCTATCTTTCTGTGTCAGGGTGCGCATGTGAGCTGCTGCCCATCTTCTGGGAGTAAGTTTGTTTTTAATTAATTGTTTATCTATTGACTGTGTGGTACTGGGGATTGAATCTAGTGAGCTCTGCGCTACATCTCCAGCCTTTTTAAAAGGCTGTATTTGGAGAGAGGCTCTCCCCAAATTAGCCTGACTGGCTTTGAATTTGCAATCCTCCTGCCTCAGCCTCTCTAGTAGTTGGGATTACAGGTGTGCGCCGCCACACCTGTCTGGGAGTACATTCAAATGGGCTTTCAAACAATGCACAACGGTTTCAGACTGGGATCAGAAAATCAAGATCTGAAGACCTCTTCGTAATAAGCCTTCAGTGAAAAATCTTTTTTTCCAGTATAAAAGAAGGGCTGTGACATCGCCCTAGCTCCCCTTTGAGGAGAGTGCAGGAGATAATCAATGATGTGCCCTGAAGGACATTCTGCGGTCAGGAGCTACACTGTCACCAGGACTTGCAGGGTCTCTGCCGCAAAGGCCCTGGGAGTCCCAAGTCAGAAATGAAGTTTTTCTCTCCATCCTATAACCTTAGGATGCCGAGAGGATTCCTCTAGGCTTCTGAGGCCGGAGATTTAAGATTCCCCCATTTGATCATGCCCCTCTCCCTTTCCAACTTTACTAGGAACCCAGGGATGGAACCCAGAGCCCCTGGGGCCAGCCTGGCCTTCTCCTGGCGGACTGGCTGGCTCTCCCCTCCACCGGGGCTTGAATTGTACGGTAGTTAAGCGTGTCCATCTCGCCACCTGGCTCGGCTCATCAGTGAGCCCTCAGAGCTGCAGGCTGCTGTTTGGAACTTTTTTTCTCCTTGTAAAGCCTGCAGTTCTGATGAAAGAAACTAGAGAATGTCAGGGGCCTGGAATGTTTATGGAAAGCATCAGGTGAGCTGACTTCGTGGCTGCATTGGGTTGTAAAAGTGGTAAACACCTCTCTGAAGAGAAGGCAGCTGTGGATTGCAAGCTGGGCTTTCTCTCAGCCAGTGCTGAGTTTCTTGGGGCACTTTCTAGTTTGCCCCTTCCTCAGTCTCTGAGGACGCAACTGTGCCCACACTCTTGCTGTGTCCCTACCGGGAAACGAAGTTAAGTTTTCAGACAATTTTAGAAAGCTGAGACTCTCTGACATCCCCTTCAGTGAAGAGAAGGAATGTACGGGGCTTTCAGTGATCGGCACTGACTGCCTACCTTTGCCGTAAGATAGCTCGCTCCCATTAGGGAAGCCACGGCGCTCCGCTGCCTCCTCATTATGGCCAATCAGAAATCATGTCGGATCACTGACAGTTTCATCACTTTCAGGAAAGTGAAACCTCCCTCATGTATTTCTTTAACTGGAAATTCAGCTCCCGTGCTTTTATTTCCTTGTAACTACCATGACTTTGAATTTTCACTTTTAATTTCCATCTCTTCCCACCAAGAGCTGCTCACGAGACAAATTCCGGCACCAGGGCGTCCCCACTGACCCGTCAGTAACCTTCCTACCGAGCTCCTTCTCCTGGCCAGTCTGAAGGCTGGAGCTGGAAAGGCGGGCTTCAAGGTCACAAGCCGAGCAGCACCCACAGGCCACTGAGGCTTTCCAAGCCTGGGTCCCCGTTTGTAAAACAAGATCAAGACCGTCTCCCCGAAGGGCAAGAACACAGGAGATGCACAAACACCGTTCCTGGGACTCTATCTGCCCATCGCACAGGGGAACTCACTGTTTGGCCCTAATAGTCAGGAATTAACTGACTGAAGAACTTCAGGTCATTTGGCCGGGCTGAGTACTTGGATTAACCCTCCCCTGGCTTCCTAGGGCACCAGGTAAATTCTGCCTCGCTCCTTGCTGACCCCAGTCTTTCCTCACTGCTCATCTGTACTTGAGAGATGAATAGCTCTCGTCCAGGAAACCATTCTCCCTTGAAAAGATTCTGCGGTCTCCCGGCTCAGTCCTTCCTCTTCCCCTGGCAGGGTGACACTTGGAGCCACTGACTCCATCTCAAGCCCAGCCAATATTTACAAAGAAGGAATCGCAGAGAACCAGATATTAGAGACACAGAAGTCAGATCTCCCTTTTGCAATTAAATAAGCAGAGCTCCGGAAGGTGAAACGACCTGCCCAAGGCCATCAGGCCAGAGTGGCCCAGTCCCTGCCATCCCACTCCGTCACAACTGGGATCCAGAGGTCAACCAAAGAGGCGACTGGAGAAGGGAGCCATTAGCCAGGCCGGTGAGAGGACACCAGTCCTCACTTCTTTATGGTGCCCACCAGAGGAGACTGACAGGACAAACACAGGGAGGGCTCATGGAAGAAAAGGCCAAGAGAGAAAGAAAGCAGAGAAAGGCTAAAGGACAAAAAGGGAAGATTTATAACAGCAAGGGCCCAGCTGCCACAGAGTGGGCGTGGAGGTGGCCTTTGATGTCCCTGGAACCACCCAGACAGGGCCACCCCCACCCCACCCCACCTGGCTGACTCCCGTAGGGGCATCATCCAAAGGCAGATGCGAAGGGCAAGCCAAGGAGGACAGTCACCAAAATTCCTCCTCCACTCTAAGTCCGGGACACAGATGTGACTGTCACCCACACGGGCACAGACATACTGTAACAACATCCAGATTTTCTAGCCCTTGATTTTTTTTTTTTTTTTTTTCCCAGCTCCAGCAAGGATTTGGCAACTCCTTTCTTTGGAAGACTATCTACACGATCTGCCGGAAGACATTAAGGAAAAGAAAACGTTTAGGAGAAAAAGCGGTTTGCAAAGGAAGAGTGCAGGCAGCGAGGCAGAACCAACCCTGAGGAACAGGAGCCCACAAAGGGCAGAGCTGCCCCGTGGAAAAGCCCCTCTACCCCACTATCTCAGAGTAGCCAGTGACAGCAGAGACCTTCCATTTATATCCCCTCAAAGGCCTCTTTTTCTTTCAGTTTTGCCAATCCAAAGTCTGGAAACCTTCAGCTAGAAAGGACCCTTCCTGGTGGGTGGCATGTGGCCATCCTTCCCATCGGGGACACTTGAGACTCAAGCACACCAGTACCGTACAAGCTCTGAGTCCCGGTTCCAGAGCACAAACCATTCTCTCTCAAGGTCCCTGCGAGGGTCTCCACGTTCTCGCCGTCCCCACCCGTGGATCTCCGCGGACGCAAAGCAATCCGCAGACCCGCCAAAAGAAAAGCCAAGAGGAGCGCCACAGGTAGCCGAGAAAAGTGTGCGCCAGACTGGACCAGGAGCCCTCTTCGCCTTCGGTCCCCGGACAGCGAGACACCAGCTCTCCCCTCTTCCAAATTTGTCCCGATAACGCGCATTCGCGGTTCCCTCACCCGCGGTCCGGGTGCGCAGAGCGACCCCCAGCCCGCAGACCCGCCAAAAGAAAAGCCAAGAGGAGCGCCACAGGTAGCCGAGAAAAGTGTGCGCCAGACTGGACCAGGAGCCCTCTTCGCCTTCGGTCCCCGGACAGCGAGACACCAGCTCTCCCCTCTTCCAAATTTGTCCCGATAACGCGCATTCGCGGTTCCCTCACCCGCGGTCCGGGTGCGCAGAGCGACCCCCAGCGGCTGCGCCCGACCCGGCTCGCGGGGGTACGCAACACCTACCCCGCACCCAGTTCCCGCCACGGCTGCGGACCGGGGCGCCCGAAGGAAGTACTCTGTCCCCAGCGATCTTTCGCGCCCCAAGTCAAAAGAGAAAGTTCAGTTCTTTCACTTCGCGAGAAACTTTCCGGAGCGCTCTGGAGCAGCCGCGGCCGGGAGAAGGGCAGCCAGAGCCTTGGCGGCGCCGAAAGTTGGGCGCGCCGGCCGGGGTGGTCGCAGGGGTCTGGGGACAGCTGGGTCACCAGGGGAGCGCAAAGGGGAC
>NW_022900923.1:8270670-8296730 GCF_012274545.1 Fukomys damarensis
CCGCCAGACGTGCGTACTGGCCGCTGCGTGTTCCAGGCATGAGCCAATGGTGCCCAAGCCAGCGGCATGACTCCACCGCCCTGGCATCTCTCCCTCCGCTAGGTGGGGGGGCCGGGTCCTGGCCGCGACCCAGACTAGGTGAGGCTGGGAAGTGGGCACGACCTTTCTCCAAAATGCGTGGTCATTTTCTGGCGCTTCAGGAAAACGTCCCCCGACCCCTACCCCGCACGCACCAGCCACCTCTTTCTCCAGCCCCGGGTTAGGCAGGGGTCGAAGCATTAGTCTCTAGGGCGGGCGCGAGGTGCCCCAAATCGTCCTGCCGAGAATCCACACCTTTCCCCCCCCGGGAGCTGGCCAGACAGTGCGGTCGCAGAGCGCAGAGCGCAGCGCACTCGCCCAGCGTTCAAGCTGGGAACCCGCGGCCGGGAACCGTGTCCGGCTGCCTGTGATTGTTTTTGTGTTTCAAAACAAACACCAAGCACTTGAAATTGATGAGATTTTCATAGAAAGCAACAAAAACGTGGAAAGGAGAGGCCTGGAGAAATCAGGAGGCGACCAGGCGGGGCTAGGAAGGGGCTCAAGTGTAGGAAAAAGTGCTTTGGTCTCCACTGGCAGCAACAAGGGTAGGGGTCTCCCGGTTCTCCGGCAAGGTTTACGGAAAACTCACCTTCGTCCTTCTGCACCCCGAGAGGATTGACTGGGACCAGACGACCACCCGGACTGGATGGATATGCACGGATCCCAGCCAGGACGGAGCCCCTCGGCTGAAATTCCCCGTGCCCTCAAACTCGGGGGAGGGAAAAGGCGGGTTCTAAGTTTCCCACTGAGGCCTCAGTGGAACTGGGTTTGAAACTTTACAGGGTTTTGTTTTGTTTTGGTTTGGTTTTTTTCTGGTTCAGATTCCTTGGTTTCAACTGTGCTCTAAAAACGGTAGAATCAGGGTCCTTTCCAACAGCCCACGGACGTTTGGATAAGGAGGCATGTGGCCCGGGGACTTTCGCACCTGCCCGCGCCCGCGTGCTGTAGAGCAGGGCCAAGGGCGGAGACACCTGCTTCTACCTGCCACTTGAAGGGAGAGGATCAAAGGTCATAGTTTGTTAGTTTGGGTGGGAACTAGAGGTGTCTCGGACCCGTGTCTCACCTGGCATCCGAAACACACACACACACACCCTGGGAATCAGCGTCTCTTTAGACAGACACCCATTCTGTGAGCTGGTAGTAAAATCAAGTTCTCCGCACCGGGGTTCCAGGCCCCCAGGTCGGAGCCGCGTCTGGCGTTCCCCGCCCCCACTTCCTCTACAGCCTCAGGACCCAGAAGATCCAGGGGGAGGCCCTGGCGTCTCACCGCCACGGGGCAGCCGGGGAACCCTGGGGTGGTTCCACCCAGAGATCCCCAGAGATCCTGCCCTGATCTAGCTTTGATTTCCAGCGGCGATGTGCGGGAAGCGGGAAGCGTGGGAAGTGTGTTTTGCTTTGCTTGTCGCCCTGGTAACGGCTGTCCTGGTCCCACCTCCGTGTCCCACGCCCACATTCGGCCCGACACCTCTATGCCCCGCCCTGGGGCCGCGGGGCGGGCAGGTAAATCCCGGGCGAGTCTGCACAGCCCCAGAATGCCAAGGAGCTCGGAGGGGAGAGTTTTACATTTCAGTGAAAGTCATGTGGAATAAACAGCACCATGATAAAGTAGCCGAGAAGATTTTCAGTACCCCCGTGAGCAGTCTGCAGAAATCTTTCACCAGTTTTATGGGATAAGCTGTGATTCCATGAATACACTCATGTCAGATCTGTGGAGTTTTGATCCTGACCCTCTGGGATAATTCGCTTTAGGGCGTTGGGTAAACAAACAGCAACATCAGCTCCACAAACCCAAGTCAGAGAGAGGTACTGGAGACAGAAGCCCACGGCACGTGGTTGGCTCATTTTTACCAGCTTCTTATTTCCAGTTCTTATTACTCTTGTTTCGTTCTAATAATTCTTAGTTTTGATTCCACACGTGGCACCCGGATCGAAATGCTGGCTGTTTGCTTAGAGAAGTCTGAGTTTAGCATTCTGTGCCTGATTACCCGTTGAAACCCTGGAAGCCCTAAGAATCTTGAGGACGAAGTGTGCTCACCCCCGACCTGAAAGAAACACCCGAGGAAAACAAGACCTACTCCAGCCGCCCTCCCCAAGCCCCCAGGAGAGCCGCAGAACGCCTGTGAACTAGAGAGACACAGAGAGGAAGGGCCCCCACGTCCATGCCTTGGGAAGACGTCCTGGGTGTCCTGACAATGCCACTGACACCCCGCGGGCACACTGTCAGTTGAGGAAAAGGGGCCAGAAAAGCGCTCTACAGCACAGACACTTCTCTGCACAAAGGCAAGAGTGCCTCTCCCGCCTCAGGAGGAAGAGCTGGTTCCGGTTATTCTAGGAGGCAGGTTAAACAGAGCCTTGTCTAGGCTGAGGTTTTACACTGGAGAACCGCTTGGGGAATCCACCGCCAGACCAGCCTCGGAATGTTTTGCTGAGATAAGAACTGGAGCCTTCGTGCAGTGGCATGTGCAGAAGGAAGGAAAGAAATCCAAAGGGGAGGGAAGGAACTAGGCAGCTAAAATCAGTCCACTCGTGGCAACCGAATCCAAACATAAAAACATTGTGAAGAGCCAAAAGGAAAAAAGTAAGAAAAGAAATTTCACAAGATATTCAAGATTTTAGCAGTTTCCTAGTTCAGTGCAGTCCTTTCTCACATTCGCCTCCCCCGTTGCCCCATTGTCCCAAATCCTAGGCTGTCGATGCTCACAGAGCTCTAGAAACACGAGTTAAACCCGAGTTCAAATCAACCAGGGAAATACCCGGGTACCAGCAACCCTGTCCGCCTGGCTCAAACCATTCTTCCACCTCCGAAGAGGGTGAGGTGGATTTCTTCCCTCTCCTACTATTCAAAGTCCATGTTTTCTACAAAGTCTGTTGGAATGTGGGGACTACTAACTTAAGAGTCTCCAAAAAAGCATCCACAGTGGGCACAAAGTGTGGAAGGGCTTTGGTTCTGGCTCAGCGCTCAGCAGCTGCCCCTTAGGTGAAGTCATGACACTGTGGGGCTTCAGTGGCCTCAGCTAAAGCGTGGCACTGATCATGGCACCTCGCACGTGGGACTCCTTAGGGTGGGGCACGCAGTAAGTCCACAGCAGTGGTGTTAATTACGAATAAGGGAGGGCTTCCGGGGGTGTCCCAAAATCTCCTCCAGGGCTGACTCTGTCCCCCTCATCAGTGGTAGGCAGTTATAGGAGAAGTCAAGAAATAAAAGGAGTGACAGTCACCAGGGAGTAGGCATGAGGCCCCAAGGGAAGACAGTGATGGTGGTCCTGCCCTTTGCTCACAGCAACCCCACTATTCTGGGAGGATGGCCTCGCAAAGCCCCCCATGCCTAGGACAGCAGGTCTGAGTTCTGGTCTGGTTCTGGCTTAGGCTTTCTGTAGCAAAGCACACCTTCTTTCTAACTCTCTCACCTTTTCTGACATGAGGGTCTTGGGGCGACGCTCTCGCTCTCAGGGCTTGAGAGACCCTTTTGGGAGCTCTGGTGACTTCTGAGAGTCAAGGAGAGACAAAGTGTTGGAGGAGAGACTTGGAATGGTGCAAGGACAGACCTGTTTCTGAAGCCGCTCTTCTCCAAAAAACGAGACAAGAAATGCTGTTAGACTTGATTCTCAAACACAACCTGTCCTCTCTCTCCCTCCCTTTCTCTCAGCAAGTCCAAGAATTTCTACCCACATGGACTTGGTGTCTTGTAAGGGAGGAGATGGCAGAGTAACCCCAGGTAAGGACTGCGTCTTTGGGGACATCTCATGTTGTCTATCATCAACAGCCATAGACACCCCCTGGTCCCCCAAGGCCACATCCGGGTAGCAGCTATTCCCACCAGGGAGTAGATCCTGGAGCCCTGGGAATCTGAGGTGACATGCCAGAAGCCAGGGCTTTGGCAAGGACTCTGCAGACCATGAACCACCCACAGGTGGACCTCTGGCCCGAGGATTGACAGGACAGGCCCTAAACATATTGTCGGTAGTTTTGTGCGTAACAGAATGGAATTGTGTAACATCAATCCCCCTAAAGGGTTGCTTCAAGAATCAGATGAGATAACAAATGTGAAAGGGATTTGCAAATGTCGAAGAGAGTCTTCTGCTTGTTTAAAAATCCTTTCGAGGAAGAATCGAGACCTGTCAGGTAAAAGTACAAGATCCCAATGATGAATGTAACTGTACTGTGTACCTAAAAAGTACCGATAAACTCAGTTTATAGAAAAATTCTTTTGAGGGAACTTTTCTTATGATTTTTTTTTTTTTTGCCATTTTGAAAATTGGGAAAAGCAAGAGAAAAAAATTATTCATAATGTCAATGCAATTAGCATTTTGATGTTTCCCTCCAGTCTTTTGTCCTATGTATATGATTTTAAAATATGGTTCTGATTTTAGATTGCATGCAACTTTGAAGTTTGCTTTTGGCTCACTGCTTGTAAGAGTACGTACTGTTAGTTTCCGTCATTTTTTCTTCTTGAAAATATGTTAGAGAGCTCTGCATGTTTAAATCTTTGTTATGGGAGAAAGGCACTGCTTGGGTGGTTTAAATGGAGTTGGAGGTGGGGCCCTTGAGTTCCCACACAGACCAGGAGGACACCAGGGACAGTGACTTTATTCGCATCTTCCTTTTTCAACATTCCAACAATAAATAAATCCCGCAGGCACTGTCCCCCCATGGAGCATGTCAGGAATTCCTCCCCCTTCTCCTTTCCTCCCCTTGCTCTTCTGTTTATCCCCCGGGAACAGAAGGTCCAGCCCTCAGCACCGCAGCACCGATGAGTGGTGTCGTGTTAGAACCTCCTGCCCAGGCTTCCGCCTCTGCCTTCAGGCAAAAGCTCACCACGCTCAGGCTGCGACTCAGCCTGGCATCTCTGAGCCAGGCTGGTGGCTGCTGGGTTGGCAGCCACTTCAGCCTGGGTCCAAGTGGCTGCAGAAGCCTGGTGGTACCGATTTTCAGAACTACCAAGATGAGGGAGTCGGAAGGAGCCATCCAGGTCCTTCCTTCACGAGCAGACACGTGGCCACACTACTGTACCCCGGGGCCAAGGCATCCATCTGGAGCATCTGTCTCCAGTGGGAAGTGTTTAAAATACTCTGCCATACTAACCAGTGAGGAGTGTGGTAAGTCGGGATGGAATTTCTAAGGAAAGAGAAGACATCAGGTACACTCTGGGCTTGGGATGGACCCCTGAAAATTAGACTCCTGGGGCCCAGAGGGGATGAGTTATTTGTCTCCCTCCTTTAAGTGTAAGATAATAGCAACAGCTATTACATAGTGCCAACTGCGCTGCAGGCTATGCGCTAACCCCTTTACAGAGAGTTAATGCCTCATACCCTGGCAACAACCCTTGCAGGTAAATCCTGCTAACATTCCTTTGTTAAGGATGAGGCGCAGAGGGCAAATAAGTTGCTGAAAGTCGCATAGCTAGGGAGGAGCAGAGCAAGGAGCAAGCCCAGGCGGTCGGGCTGCCAAGCCTGAGTGCTGATGCCTGGCAGGTGCTCACGGGAGAACTTGGGGTGCTCCGGTGCGGTTCGCCACCCTCAGTTGAGGACAGAGGAAACAGCTGGGAGAGGGAAGGTGGCTGTCCACTTTTCAGGATTGGCAACTCTCCCACCTTCTGCCCTCTCTGGAGGAAATGCTTCATTTGCTGAGCCTGGGGCCGGGTGAACAGACCTGACCGGAAGAAGAGGGGCTGAGGTATCTCCGGGCACCCTCAGCCAGCGATGCTGCGTGTGCCATGCTCGGGACCACCACAGGTCAGGCTCCCCGCGCGACAAAAGGACCTCACTCAGAATGAGTCCAGACCCCCCACCCTGCCACCTCCCAGTGGAGTTTGAGTGGGTCCTGAAACCTCAGTTTGTCCTGCAAAAGGAGGAAATTAAAATCAGTCGTACAAGGTGCTACTGCGAACTGAAGAACAATGCAGCCTCAAGGTTCCTGCCCAAGACATTCACTAAAAGTTATCCCCCCTTCCTGCCATACTCTTAAAGCTAGCAATCCCAGAAGCCCTGAGGTGTTCCACATGGCTGGACCTCTGTGGAAAGTTGCATCTCCCAGGCTGACTGATTAGAAAACAAAACTTTTTAAAAAATCCACATGTAGCCAGGTCGTATTTACTAATTACTATTTACTGAGCACATACTACATGCCAAGCACAGTGATTAGCACTTTTTTTAAAATCCAGTATTTTATTTCATCCTTAACCCTGTAGAGGAGGTATTCTTTTCTCGGTTTCACAGATGAGGAAACCAAAGCTCAGAAGGTACTTGACTAAAACATAGGTCTGATTTACTTCCGAATTCATACTACTCCAACCTGTCCTGCATATTTTAGAGGGCTACACCTCTGTGTATTTTTCTTGGCCTGGGCACCCCTACCTTACCCAAATCTCTCTGAAGAAATGGATGCTTCTGGAGTTGACCTTGCCCAAAATTCTTACTCCTAAAGTCCCACAAGACTTGACAAATCCCAGATCCCCGTGCCTTCTGCAACACCATCTTCCCTGCCAAGTTTGCCATTATTCCCTAATTTGCTTGGACCACAAACATAAGCCATGCTATTGACTGAGTAAACTGAGTAGGGCTTTTTAGATTTTATTCTGTTTCCCAAAATACAATGAACTGAAGTCATCTGATGATGAACCCAACTTGAAACCGGAGTGGCTGAGGACGGAGTGAGTCACTCCAGGGAGTTTGTACCTGTCACTCATTCGGATTGGGTCCTGTTGCCAGACACTGTGCTCAGCAGTGTCCTTCAGCACCTTGGGGTGACAAGGGCGACAGGAGTACTCCTTGACCCTGAGGAGTTTAAAATCTTTAGGTGGAAAATGAACACACATGGAACAGTGTCCTTCCAGTGCATAGTAGGCGGTGGGCATGTGTTAGTAGGCATTGTAATGAGCACCCACTATGTGCTGTGTCAGGAGCTGCAGGCACACAGTGAGGCACCGTGACTTTCAAGTGGTTGCAGCTCGTGGGGAGATAGACTGGACCGCAGATGGTGACGGCCTGATGGAGTGGGGGCTGAGGTGGACAGGCAGCAAGGGCGGATGGACGAGACGACCCTCCTACTGCTGTCCGGCTGAGCATTTTCTAGGCAGGGAGGAGGGAAATCATCCCAGGCACAGAGAGGCATCTGCAGAGGCCATGTGTGCCTGCACGACCGAGGCTGGGCCCCGCTCAATGCTGTGGGGCTCATGCCCAGCTCTTCACACAGGTCCAGGCTCACCCACAGCAACTCTACCCGAAAGGAACGGAAGTGTGGCCCCTTGAAAGTATGGTGGATGAGGGAGGACGGAGACGCCTTGCTGGGGACATAGCAGGAGGAACAGTCTGTGACAGGAGTTGAAGGCTTGGATCACCCATTTGGACTGCACCCTCAGGGACAAAGCGGGCCTCAGGGTCTTTCAGTGCAGGTGCACATGCTCAGACGTTCTGGGAACGGTGCTGGCCCAGGGTGGAGGTGCACTGGATGGGAGTTGCCCACAGGGCAGGCAAGGGATGGAAAGGCAGGAGTGTGTGTGCGCGTGTGTGTGTGCGTGTGTATGTGTGTGTGCGTGTGTATGTGTGTGTGTGTGTGTGTGGTAGCTTCATGCTCACGTGTTCCTTTGAAATAAAAATTACCCACAAAATGTTATTATGTGTACAGAAATTGAAATGGATTTTTTTTTTAGATCTTTTCATCTTAAAATTCAGGACTCCATTAATTCTCAGCTTCTGTCACTTGTTAGCGGGGAGTCCCCACCTTACCACCATGCTGACCAGGTCCTCGCAGCCTTGGGGGTGAACTGAGGCAGGGCTGCCCAGATGAACAGGAGGGGTGATCCGGGCATGCGCATTTGGATCTAGGCACCAGCTGGGGGTTGGGACACTGCCTCCAGGGTTCAGAGCGCAGAGCGGGACTGGGGTGGGAGAAGACAAATGGTCTCATTTGGGGACAAACAGCTCCCAGCAGTGATGTCAAAGAAGGGGATGGGTGCTGGGAATCAGCGAGCTGGGGCTTGTGAGATGGAGGAAAGAAGGAGAACGGGGAGCCAGGCCAGGCCCCGTGGCTCAATGTAGCCCCTGGGTTATTGAAAATTTGCTGTTTCAATCTACTCTGGCTGCACTGTGTAGTTTCCCTTGGGCCTTTGGCTCAATGTTGACCGCCCAACAGCTTCCTCATGAAGGAGTGGTCACCAAGGAGCCAGAGGAGCCGTGGACCTCGGCCTGACATACCTGAGAATGGACAAACTACACCAGTAGATGAAGAAGAGTCTGAGAGACACGGAGTCTGTTTTCCAAAGCTATGCCACTATTTAAAGGGTTTTTACAAAGACTTTCCAACAAAGAGAATGCTGTCAGGATAATGTGAGTTTTTTAAAAAAGCAAGATATGTATGAGTACAACTCAGTAAACATAAACAAAACGTGAAAATGTTGAGAAGTTGGCATAAGTATTGTAAATGCTTAGTTCTTACTGTGGAAATACAGATGGGTGATTTTTTTTCCCTCCTCCACTGGTACATGATTGAATTTTCCAATGATTCTCCCATGGGGACATGTAGATTTTAAAAGATGAAAGCCTAAGTTTCATATTATAATGGAGGTAAAAACTAACATAATCCTGGGCCTTTCCACAGGAATATTTGCTGATGTTTTTCAGCCCTTGTTATCCAGAGAAAGGAAGGACTCAGATTCCATCCAAACAAAATCCTGGTTTGATTACACAAACCAAGCACTTACAGAACAGCTACCATGTGCCAGGGACTGAGCGGGGATGCAGGAGAGAGTAAAATTGTTTCTAAGATGGGAAATGGGATGACTAATTAATCCTCACTAAACTCAGCTTTTGCCCTGCAAAACCTAGCAGTGATTAACATCGGCCACCCAGAGGGCAACGCCAGCACCCGCATCCACATGGAGGAGCTGAGGTGCGTGGACTGGACCCAGCGCTGACGTGCAAAGCGTGGTCTGCACCGGTGGATCCTGGGAGCCGTAGGCCAGGCTCCTCCTGGTCATCAGCAGCAGGGGGCCAGGCTCTGCCCACCTGAGTGGCCTGGGACATCGAAAATGGAGCCGCACTTACTTTTGCCTGGTTCATGTGTGATGTGAGAGACAGAGACAGACAGAGAATGAAAATAACTGACTACCTGACACTACGAATTCGGTAACTGGGATCTTCTATTAGTACAGATTCTGAAATTCTATACTGTACGGTATATACTGTATACACAGTATTCTATGCTGTAATTGCCTTCATCATCGTGATGGTGCTACACTCTAAGGGGACCCATTATTCGGTTTGTTTTTGTATTACTGGGTATTGAGCACGGGGTCTTCACACTGAGCTACATCCCCAGCTCTTTAATCAATTACTTTATTTATTTATTTGTTCATATACCTGTTATTTGAGACAGGGTCTCATTAGGTTGCTAAGTTGCTATGTCTGGGCTCAAACTGTCAAACTGAGGCAGGAGCCTCAGCCTCCCCGAGTGCTGGGATTACAGGTTGCACACCACCTCCAGTTTAAGGCCCTTTTCTCTTGTCATTCCTCATTGAACAAAGGTTCTGAAGACATGTCTAGCTGGCTACTTAAGTTAGTCCCTGCAGAGGCCCTCCCTGTGGTCTCTTCCATGTTAGACATGCCCGGATGGACAGGCTCTCGCTCAGCTTCCAGCACTGAGTCTGTCTCCTGATCTGAAAAGTTGCTGTGGCTCCATGGGGTTGCCGGCAGGAATAAACTCATCCACCTGTTCGTAGACTACAGACTGAGTGCCTGCTCTGAGTCAGGCATTGTTCAGGGTGCTGGGAATGCAAGAAAGAATGAGGTCGACCAACTTGGCACTTAGCAGATAATCTTTTATGGGTTTCATTTGTTTGTCTGTTTTTCATTTTGGTACCAGGGGTAGAACTCAGGACCTTACGCTTGCAAGGCAGGTGCAGTGCCACTGAGCTAAATCCTGGGCCCACCTTTTATGATTAATTGAATTAAAAGAAGTTTGCAGAGGAGACTCCCAGGTCCTCAGTGCAGAAGAAGCAGTGTTATCCCATCAGCATTGCCAGCCCACTTCCTGGGAAATGAACCCATGGCCTTCCTAGTGCGCTACATCCCCAGCACCTTTTTTATGTTTTCTTTGAGACAAGATCTTGCTGAGTTGCAGAAGCTAAGCTGAAACTCGCAGTCCTCTTGCCTCAGCCTCCCAGAGTGCTGGAATGACAGGTGTGCGTTGCCGTGCCTGGTGAGTGTTGCATTGCTTTAAAGAATCGGAGGCCAAAACTTGACTGTTGCTAGCTGATAGTCCTGAGCCGGTTCTTTTTTCTCCTTGGAAAGGGAAATGCCGAGTGAGGGAGGACCTGTGCTTTCCTCTGACACTGGAAGTCTTGGCTCGAACTTCCCACAGCACTCTTCTGCCTGGCTCACCACCTGCCCGGGCATGCAGGACCCAGAGGAAACGCAAAATGAAAATGAAACAAATGTTCCACCAGCGTCACTGTGTTTCTTCCTCATCTCCAAAGCAATGAACTCCCACACAATTGAGGCTCTGCTCTATTTAGGGTTGGAAACGTCAGCTTGGTAATTAAAGCACACTGTTATTGTTCTAAAGTAAACAATGGGAAAACACCTTCTTAGAAACATCTCCATGATTCATAACTCTTCGGATGGTGAAATCACAGAGGTGGAATGCTAGCCTCGCTAACACGGTGATAAGGATCAGGAGACACCAGTGTTACACTGCTGAGAGTCAGCCTGCGTGTCCTGGGAGAGTGGGGGAGGAGGAAGGGGAGGAGCTACTTCCTGATGGTCTTTTGGAGCAAGGGAGGCTTCAGGGTCTGCAGCCCTCTGTTTCTAGTGTTGGAATGCACTGGACTTGCTTCTGTTGTTTCGCTCAGCCACACCCAAAGGCACTTTCTGCCCCAGACATCAGAGGCACTGGCTGCTCCTGTTTCTCTGAGCTTTTTCCATCTGTCTCTTCCCAACCCTCCACCTGTTTTGGGCACTAGGAATTGAACCCAAGGCCTCAGATGTGCCAGTCAAGATCTCTGCCACTGACCTCCACCCTCACATCATGCTGTGTGTGTGTTTGTGTGTGTGCTCACAATGAGCTCCATTCCCAGGCCTTTTTATTTTTTAATCTTGAGATAGAATCTTGCGGAGTCACTAAGTTGTCCAGGCTGGGCTAGAACTTGTGATTCTCCTGCCTCAGCCTCACAGAGTGACATCCTGCGATTTTACCCATGCTTGTTCTCTCTCTGCCTAGAATTCCTCTTTCTTCTCTTCCCAACTACCCAAACTTCTCCATTTGGAAAAAGGCTACTTTTATTTTATTCTTTGAAGTCCACTCCCAAAGTCACTTCCTTGTTTAGGTAAGGTAATGTGAGACACATCCAGCATGAACTGTGTCACTGGCTGTTCCATAACAAAATGAAAACGTGGAGTCCCTTGTTCCGAAATTATTAAGATTTCAGGCTGGGACTGCAGAGGATGAAGCCAAGCATTGGGCCTTTGAAGGACAGACTGCACAGGTCGAATCTTTGCTGTGCCCCACTGTCCTGTCGAATCTTTGCTGTGCCCCACTGTCCTGTGTGGATGTTGTGGTTCCTTAGCTGTTCACCAACTACCTACCCAGTTCACATAAGGGTTCCCCATATTTTCCCCGTGAAAGCCTGGCAATTGTGTGTCCCCCGTTCCGGAGCTCTCTAGAGGTCTGCAGACTGGTTTGTTCACCTTACCATCTCCAGGGCTGGGGTATCACGAAAGTATCCTTTTAGAATAACAGGAGAATTGGAATAGTGAACGATACCTCATCCCCTTGACACCGACTTTTCCTGGTCTGCAGAGTGGAGATGTCTGTGACCTCCGGGCGGTCAGTTCTGCTCTCAGTGGCACCACACTTTATTCTTCCCCAAGCTGGGGCCTGGAGGGCTCAGTACCGCTCCCCACACCCCCAGCAGCTCCACTGGGGTCAGCGGCAGGCAGAGCCAGGCCCACAGTACCGCTTGGAAATGGAGATGAAGTCGGAGCCGCTCCAGCGGGGTCAGCCACAGCCACACTGCCTAAGGCCACAGCCACCAGCAACACACGGCCTCGGGACCTGGAGCCTGTGGACTGTGGCTGAGCCGAGCCAAGATCCGCGGGCAGCGCAAAGCGCACACCGATTTGGAGGCCTTGGTCCCAACGAAAGGTGTAAACCAGCACAGCAGCCCTAGGACATGAGTTGGAAGCGACCGACACGAGCACGTGTCGAAATGATCCTTCACTCGTATGGAGGTCAGGTCAGCTCCGCTGCTGAAACGAGCTTCACCGGTCCACTTTCATTCTGTGGCCATCATAGGGACATGAAGTGCTAGAGATGCAGCTCGCTCTTGTGGCTCACATGTTGTTTCTTTTGGATGGTGGCTCCGTTTCTATGTACAGATTTCACCTCTCCTCTGCGGGCTGCCACGTTCACCTGAGACGCTTCTGCCCCGGGCTCCCTGCGGTGTCTTCTCCCTCTTTGCTCCCAGACCCCCCAGGAGGGTGAAACAGGAAACCGGGAGACAGACGGGACGGGACGGGGACCAAGAAGTGCAGGCGGGGAGGTAGGAGAATAAGATGCGTTGTGTACTCGTACCAGCTCCTCATGAAAAATATATTATGTGCTGCAGACGATGTATGAATAAAAATAAAAATTTAAAGGAGAATATTTAAAATGAACATAAAAGACCAGGATGAAAGAGGAAAGACAAGCAGACGGACTTTTAAAATTGGAACCTGCATTCCTCTGCTGACTCAGAAGGGGGCGAAAAAAGCACAGTGCCAGCTCTGAACCTGGGGAAATTGTCTTTATTTTTTGCTTGCATGTTTTGGTTTTGTTAATATTCTCCGAATATTTAATTTTAAAAGGAAAATAGTGAACCGAGGCTATGAAGTGACAAGAAAGTCTATTCTAGTCCCCGCCAGTCTTGTATCAAACCCACAGAGCAGGCAGCCTGGGATGCGTCATTGCTCACGTCCTCTTTGTGGGGTCTGCTGGCCAGCGGTACTTCGGTGTCCCTGAGCCCCAAACTACAGGCAGCGGGGTCCAACTTCAGGCAGACTCTGGGACAGGCCAGCCAGGCGGGGGCCAAGACTCCCTTCAGGTGGCGTGGGTGCATCCGCGTGGGCACAAGCACCCACTTGTGCAGCTTAAGGGCGAATGGGAAGTCAAGCACTGTCTCCGGTGAAATCTGAGAGCTTGAGGATTCCAGGAGGGGCTGCTGAGCACTGAAGGTGGAGCCACCTTTGGGGACTTTTGAACACAGAGAAGACAGCCCAGGACTGAGCATGGTGATGTAAATACACGTACTCATACCCACAGAGCTTAAGAACACTTATTTTTAAATGCCCATATTATCAATGGATGGATCAGGCAGCTAGCAACCAAACCCCTGGACAATCTTAATGTCCCCAAGGACACCATGGGCTCTTGCTGAGATGTAACCTGAAGCCCACAGCCCTTGCCCCACTCCCAGAGGAATTGAACCCCAATCTAACTCAAGTCCCTGAATCTATTGATATTCAGGGATAGAAGACATGGCTAAACAATGCTGTGAAGATGCAATCAGCCACTGCCAAAATAGGAGAAATTCCACAAGACAAATCACCCCTCTTTTCCAACAAATAAACAACATTTAAAAAGGAGGAGGAATTGTCATATATTAAAAGAGATTTATAATCCAAATACAGTGTGTGGACCTTGTTTGGATCCTGAGTCCATCAAACTAATTGTAAGATGATATTTAAACAGACAATCTTGGAAACATGAAGAAACTGGTGAATGAAATGCTACTGGGGTTTTTTCCTTCAAATTTTTATTTTTATTACTACACATCTGCAGTTCACAATGGTTACATTCATTGTGAGGAGTTGGTACGTGTACATAAAACATCTCAATTCTTTTCACATCCCCTTCCCCTACCCTCCCTCTTGTAATGATTATTTTAAAAGCGTTTCTAGGTCTTAAGAAAGAAATGAAATTCTGACATGCTACATATAACATGGCTGATCCTTGAAGATATGTGAACAGAAACAAAAGAGACACAAAAGGACAAATATTATATGTTGTCACTTATATGAGGCATTGGGAGTGGTCACCTTCAGAGATAGTGGGTTGTAGAGATTGGGCTGAGGGGGGGTGGGAGTTAGTGTTAACCAGCAGTTTCAGCTTAAGATGTTGTGGGGCAAATGACCTGGGGAAGATGGTGGTAATGACTGCATGACACCGGGAAGGTGCTTCAGGCCACTGAACTGAACACTTCAAGTGGCTAAAGCAGTAATTTTTTTTAATGTACCATAACACATTTTTAAAAAGTCCTTATGAAGAGAGACATAACCTGAAATTCCTGTGACTTTGACATGGATGTGTAAATGTAACTCCCAAACCTATTAGATGGCCGATGTGCCAAGTTTGTGTTCCCTGAAGTTGAAGAATGAATTTGAAGGAACAACAAAGGCCAAGAGTAGGAAAAAGTTACAACAGGAATGTGGACTAGAAATAGGTCCTGAGAGATATGAAGAGTCCTTAATGGGCTGCCAATGAGCCCACTTCTAAAGGAAGTTTTATAGAGCAAAGTCACAAGGGGTGGGTACAACATGGGTAAAAACTGTAGTCAACCAATAGGACTACAAGTATAGTCACTTAAGTAATACTGACCCAATAGTAACAAGGGTATGTGGGTGACGTCATCAACCTTGGTCCACAATCTGTAGCTTTAGTGGCAAAATGTTAGTAACTGTTGAAGTTGGGTTGTAGAGAGATGAAGATCTGTATTGCATATTTGAAATTTTTTATAATAAAGATGTTTGAAATGATTATGAAATGCCTTGCGATTGAGGATAAATGGAGATGGTGAGATCTGTCTGCAGACACAGCTGATTGGGAAGGCAGGGACAGAGACCTGTGCTCATTCATGGCAACCTGCAGCCCGCTGGTGTCTACAGAGTGAGCATTTTCTCTAAAGCCCATCCTGGCCTCTGCCTTTGCTGGAACAGACACTGTGCCTTCCCAACCAGTTCGATGAGCTTCTGGGCTATTTTTCCCATGGGCATAATAAACCAACATATCACTGCAGATTTTTTTTACCTGATACAAGGCAATTGCTGAATGTAGGTAAGGAACCTGTCGAGCAGCAGGTGGGTACAGGTAGCCGCCCATCTAAGGAGCCTCAGGAGACTGCAGGGCCTAACACTTCTTTCAAAGAAGATATGAGAAAAATGTTCATTATCTCTGACTGTTAGAGAAATGCAATTTAAAACAACACTGAGCTCTCACCCTATACCAGAAGAATGGCTATGATTAAGAAACCAACGGCAACTGCTGTCGAGTCTGTGGTGAAAAAGGAACCTTTCCGCATGGTCTATGGGAGTGTAGAGTAGAACAGCTGCTGGGGAAACAGTGTGGAGATTCCTCAAAAACTGAAAGCAGGAATTCCGTTTGACGCAGCTATTTCCCTTCTAGGTATCTTCCCAGAAGAACTAAAGACATCTTACTACAGTGGTCCATGCATGCCAATGTTTATAGCAGCACAATTCATAATAGCTAAATCCCGGAATTAGCCTACGTGTCCATCAACAGATGAATGGATAAAGAAAACGCGGTGCGATGCACAGTGGAGTACTATTCTGCTCTAAAGAAGGGTGAATTCGAGACATTTATAGAAAAACATAATGGGAAACAATGTTAAGTGAAATAAACCAGAACACAAGCTTAAATATGATATGGTTCCAAGCTTTGGAACACATGGACTTAATAGATGTTTATAGAGTATTCCACCCCCAAAAACCAGAATATACATTCTTTTCGGCTGCACATGGATCATTCTCCAAAATAGACCACATACTGGCTCACAAAACAGGTCTAAATAAATGCAAAAAAATTGAAGTCATCCCCTGTTTATTATCAGATCATAGTGCAATCAAACTAGACATCAATAGCACAAGAAACTATAGAAACTTCACAAGCACATGGAAACTGAACAACACTCTCCTAAACAATCAATGGATTACAGAGGAAATTAAAGAAGAAATTAGACAGTTTTTACAAATAAATGAGAATGCCAATACAACATACAGGAATCTTTGGGACACAATGAAAGCAGTTCTACGTGGAAAATTCATAACATTGAATGCCCACACTAGGAAAACAGAGCGGGCTCAAATAAACAACTTAACGATGAAACTTAGACTCCTAGAAAAACAAGAGCAAGAAAAACCCAAAGCTCGAACAAGAGAGGAAATTATAAAGATCCGAGCAGAAATCAATGCAATTGAAATTAAGAAAACGATACAAAAAATAAATGAAACAAAGAGCTGGTTTTTTGAAAGAATAAATAAAATTGACAAACCCTTAGCTAATCTTATCAAAAAAAGGAAAGAAAAGGCTCAGATCCATGCAATTAGGAATGAAAAAGGCGAAGTCACAACAGATCCGAAAGAAATCCAGAGGATCATGAACACCTACTTTGAGAACCTGTACTCTAATAAAATGGAAAACACAGAAGAAATGGACAGATTTCTAGATACTTATGAATTACCAAAGTTGAACGAAGAAGATAAAAACATTTTAAACACCCCAATCACAATCAGTGAAATTGAAAATGTAATTAAAAACTTACCAACAAAGAAAAGCCCAGGCCCTGATGGATTCACTGCTGAATTTTACAAGACATTTAGAGAAGAACTACTACCATTACTCTTCAAACTTTTCAATGAAATTGAAAGAGAAGCTATACTTCCAAATTCATTCCTGGAAGCAAGTATCACTCTGATTCCCAAACCAGAGAAAGATACAACCAAAAAGGAGAACTACAGACCAATCTCCTTAATGAATATAGATGCAAAAATCCTTAATAAGATACTAGCAAACAGAATACAGAGGATTATTAAGAAGATCATCCATCATGACCAAGTCGGATTTATTCCAGAGATGCAAGGGTGGTTCAACATACGAAAGTCAGTGAATGTAATACATTATATTAACAAAGTCAAGGACAAAAACCATATGATCCTCTCAATAGATGCAGAAAAAGCATTTGATAAAATTCAACACCCATTCATGATAAAAACCCTGCAAAAAATTGGAATAGATGGTCTATACCTCAATTTAATAAAGGCTATTTATGAAAAACCATCAGCCAACATCATATTGAATGGCCAAAAACTGAAAACCTTCATGTTAAAATCAGGAACAAGACAAGGATGCCCACTATCGCCACTTCTCTTCAATATAGTTCTGGAAACATTAGCCACAGCAATTAGACAAGAGAAAGAAATTAAAGCAATAAAGATAGGAAAGGAAGAAGTTAAACTATCATTATTTGCTGATGATATGATACTCTACATTGAAGATCCAAAAAACTCCACCAAAAAACTTCTAGACTTAATTGACAGATTCAGTAAAGTATCTGGATACAAGGTGAATACCCAAAAATCAATAGCCTTTCTATACACAAATAACAGACAGACAGAAAGAGAAATAAGGGAAAAAATTCCTTTTACAATAGCATCCAAAAAAATGAAGTATCTAGGAATCAATCTAACAAAAGAAACAAAAGATCTCTACACTGAAAACTACAGCACTCTGAAAAAAGAAATCGAAGAGGATATAAAAAAATGGAAAGATATCCCCTGCTCCTGGGTAGGAAGAATCAACATAGTGAAAATGGCCATACTACCGAAACTGCTATATACATTCAATGCAATGCCAATTGAAATTCCAACACTATATTTCACAGAACTAGAAAAAAGAATCCAAAAATTCATTTGGAACCACAAGAGACCTAGAATAGCAAAAGCCATTATAGGCAACAGTCACATGGCACCAGGTGTAACAATTCCCAATTTGAAACTATACTACAAAGCCACTGTGATAAAATCAGCATGGTACTGGCAAAGAAATAGGCCTGAGGATCAATGGAACAGACTGGAAGACACAAAAACAAATGCAGATGTACTCAGCTACCTCATCTTCGACAAAGGAGCTCACCATCCTCAGTGGAGGAAAGATAGCCTCTTTAATAAATGGTGTTGGAAAAACTGGATATCAACCTGTCACAGATTAAAATTAGACCCTTATCTTTCGCCATGCACTAAATTAAAATCCAAATGGATTAAAGATCTAAATATTAAAACAGAAACATTAAACTTGCTGGAAAGTAAGTTAGGCAGAACTCTGGAAGACATTGGTATAGGAAAAGACTTTATGAACAAATCCTCAGTAGCACGGGAACTAGCAGAAAGAATCAACAACTGGGATCTCATCTTACTAAAAAGCTTCTGTACTTCAAAAGAAACCATTAGCAGAACTAAGAGACAATCTACAATGTGGGAAAAAATTTTTACCAGCTGTACCTCAGACAAAGGACTATTATCAAGGATATATAAAGAACTCAAAACAATCAGTCCCCCCAAATATAAAGACCCGATCCAAAAATGGGCATCCGAAATGAACAGACATTTCTCATACAAAGAAGTGAAAGCAGCAAGAAAATATATGAAAAAATGTTCCACATCACTGGTCATTCGAGAGATGCAGATGAAAACAACACTGAGATTCCACCTCACCCCACAAAGAATGGCTGCTATCAAGAAATCACACAATAACAAATGTTGGCGGGGTTGTGGGGAGAAAGGAACCCTCCTCCATTGTTGGTGGGAGTGCAGACTAGTGCAACCACTATGGAAATCAATATGGAGATACCTCAAAGAGCTTGGACTGGAGGTTCCATTTGACCCAGCCATCCCTCTGTTGGGTATCTTTCCAAGAGAACTAAAAGAATCATATCACAGAGAAGTATGTGCACCCATGTTTATAGCGGCACAGTTTGTAATAGCTAAATCTTGGAAACAACCTATTTGCCCATCCGTTGGAAACTGGATAAAGAAGTTGTGGTTTTTCTATAAAATGGAATATTACTCAGCCATAAAGAGCGAGAGAATAGATTCATTCATAGGAAAATGGATACATATTGAAGATATACTCCTAAGTGAAATAAATAAGTCCCACATGTGTAAATACCAAATAGTTTCCCTGGTGTGAATATTCTGCAACAATGCATAAGATTCTAATAAGATTACTGACATTTAGAAATGGGAGGAAAGGAGCTAAAGATGTAGGGAAGGTGTGATACGTAGGGGAAGAACAAAAAGGGAAAAGAAAAAAATGTGAGAGAATGAAAAGATGAAAATAAAGTGTTTGTAGATGGGGAGGGGAGGAGGGGGTGAAGGGAGGGCAGAGGTAAGGGGAAAAAAATGAGAATCAAGACTTGCCATGTAAAGGTACATGATCCCAACAATAAATGTAACTGTACTGTATCCCTAAATGTACCAATAAACTCAATAAAAAAAAAATATGATATGGTTCCTCTTGCTTGAGTAAGGCAAAGCACAAATAAAGAGTAAAATAAAAGGGTGACGAAAGGAAACAGAGCGACAGATTTTTTTTGCAAATGGGAAGGGGTCCAAGAGACCAAGAGTAGGGAGAGGGGAGGAGGGGAAGTGGACATAAAAAGGTTTAACGTTTGTCATAGACATGCACCAAATACATTGTAACATATGGCATAAACGTGAACTAAAAATAATACTAATGATGACAATGGGGAAAGGGAATCTAGAGGCAGAGGGAGGTGGGTGGTGGAGGAAGGAGAATAAAAAGAATCCAGATGTGTTGTGTACATTTAGCTGCTCACCACCATGAACGTAAACTTCATGTACTTCAAGCACACACTAATAAATACAATTAAATTCAATTCAAAAAGAAGATAGGCCTTGAAGGCAGCCCTGAAGGAGGCAGGGAAAAGAGCTCCAGGTGGGAAACCAGAATGTGTGAAAGCGGGAAGCACAAAAGAGAACAATTCTCTGCAGAAAGGCAGAGGAGAACCTGTCCCTAAAAGACACAGAAGGGAAGATGGGGGTGGCTGGGCTAAGACCACGAGTGGCTTTGTACAGTTTTACTCTTGCAGCAAACTGAGAGTCTACCAAGGGCGAGACTCCTCCCAAAGATGGACACTGCCCCTCTTCCTCTCACCCTGAGAAGTCTGACCAGGAGAAGAGATGATCGGGGAGACTTATTAACCATGTGCACCCTGGGGACATCTGGCTGTGCGGGCTCCAAAGCCACAGGTTTCACCCTGAATCTCCAATTCTCCTTTAAACCCAGCCCTGCAGATGTGCCTAGGGCCAGAGAAAACTCCCCACTGAAAGGAAGGCTTGGTGCAAGAGACCAGGCCCACGATCAAGGGATATTTCTCACTTCCACAGTCCCTCCTCATGGGTTAGTATTGGTACACTTAGCTGTAAGAGCAGTGAGAGCTCACTGCCTGGTGCTCTAATGTGGCCACAGCCCACACTGCCTTCATAGGACTTTCGCCAAGAGACCCATTAAGCTCATGTTACCACTTAGAAGAGCGGCTGGGAAATGTGCGAATCTCATGCCACTGTCCAGAGGCTGCTGCCTTTTAAAAAAATTATTGAGACAATGAACTTCTTAACTCGAATGAATAGGTTCATGTGAGTTTTTGAAAAAAATGTCTTGGTCCTCTTAGGACCTTCTTCATGGACTCAATGAGATAGGATTTAGCTCTCTCCTTCCTGTGTGATTTGTAACTTAGTTCTTCTGCTAGTTCTCTCTTTACATGTGGATGTTATACTTAATCTTCTATTTTCTTCTTCTACCCACCGAGAACCTTTGGGCTCCCTACTCTGTGAGTTGAGGATGTTAGCACTGTCCCTTCTTCCTGTCGCTCTCCTGTGCCCATTATCCACTGTTTGTCCCTTTAATTTTGCATTGGGAATGAAAATATTTATAATCAGCTCCTTCAGCATAATCAAATCTTTCCTGCTTGTGAACAGATTGATTTTCAGCGAACACGAATAGGGTTCGCATTACGATGCCTGTAAGTTTGGATTACTGCGATGGCCAGGACTAATCCTCAGGTTACTTTTGCTTCTCTAATTAGCCAAAGCCACTGCTCTCCTGCCACTTGAAGGAGGACGTGCCCAGCAAAAGCGGACAGTTATGGCCTCAGATGCTCAGAATTATGCTATGTTTCAGTCAGCTTCATATTGGGACAACAATATTCTTTCTAAAAATATAAACACGATGTTTTTATACCCCCATATCAAATGTTATGGGCATTGTGCAAACTTGCCAGAATGAAATCCATTAATTCGTATAGCCAATAAAAAGTGCAAACCCCACAAAATATACAAATATATCAGCGGTCACAGAAAAATTTCATACCAATCTATTACTTATATTTTTGAAAAGCAAGTTATTGCCTCAATATGAAGGCAACTAAAGTATAAGATCATATTCAGAATTTGAGGGAGGGAAAAAGAAAGACAGCAGAACCCAAAATATCAATGGACGGAGTACTAAATGGAAAAAAAAATCAGGAAATTGTCTGTATAAGCAAACTGCTCCTAAACAAGGAGCAGGAAAGCTAAAAGAATGAAAAGCAATCACCTCAAGGCCATGCGAGGCCGGGTGGAGCCTCTAGAACTGAAAGCCTTGGTTTTTTCCTTATGAGCCTTGTAGGATTGTTTGATTTGCAAAACTGTACATATATTGCTTTGACATTGGTTAAAAATAAAGTTAAAGAGTAAATGTCCCTCTCATCCACCCTCTAGGTGGCCACTGCTGGTCTCATTTGACACATGAGCGTGAGGACCGAAAGAGGACCCAGGCTGTTCGGTAAGGGGAAGTCTCAGCACCTCAGGCGACCCCAGAGGGTTGGGGAAGTCGGCCAAGTTGGAAGAGTTCTCCAAAGGGCGTGGTATGCAGGGTATGGGAAGACGACGGGAAAGGCCCTTAGAGCTCAGGCCCTCACAAGGGGTTTGGAAGCTTGGTGCCTGCCACACCCCCTGTGCTGGGGTTCGGATGATGTGGTTTTATTGCAGCACATGTTCTGCCTTGTCGTGCCTCCATCTACTGTCTCACCAGAGGCCACACCAGCAGCTCCTACCCTCCCCAACCCCTCCTTTCCCTTTATAAAGCCGGTGGCCTCGGGTATGTCACTGCAGTAACCGGTCATCAGCAGGCCCTGATTTTTGGCAACCCCAAATCTTTGCTTTTAGCCAACTGCTTTTTAACGTGCCTCTGGTGGGGGCTGCTGGTATCAGACATGCCTAGGTGCTGTCTGTGAGTAGGGCTCCGAGTGTCCCAAAGTTCAGAGCACGCAGTGTCATTTCACCCCCTGATTTTCATCCAAATCTAGGTTCTTCAAGTCCCGAGACTCTCAGGTTTCATTTCTCTTTCGGGCATGGGGGTGCCTGCCTATAACCCCAGCACTCTGCAAGGCCGAGGCAGAAGAATGGCAAACTCAAGCCAGCCTAGGCGATTTAGCAATTTAGCCTGATCCTGTCTCAAAATTTTAAAAATGTAAGAAGAGGATGTAGCTCACTGCTAAAAAAGATAAAAATATTTTAAAAAGCAGCTTTTTCAGGCAGGAGAAGTAGCCGTCTGGTTAAGGGGTGGTGGAGGAAGGCAGCTCAGTCATCCCTCCGGATTCAGACTTAGCATTTCCTGGCTTCCACCCTCCCACATAAAAGATAAAGGAAGTAAAGAGATTCACGCTGCCCCCTCGGGAGCTGCCCCCTAGGGAGCCCTGCTGGGTCTGCGCCCTTGCCTGGACTCTGCTTTGCTACTTTCACTGCATGTCCCGCCCCACACTTTCCATCTTCCGGGATTCTGCGGGCCTCTTGTAGCTGCTGTTAGCTGCCCCCCTGACCATCCTGCTTATAAATTAACACATTATTTTATCCCTTTGGTGTTATTCTCAAGGGACCTGGGAGGAAAGAGAGGATACTGGCCTGTGTGTATCAAGGAGCAGCGCATTGCTCTCATCGAAGTTGCAAGTGACTCTACAGGGGAAAGGCTGCAGTTTGTTCCCCATTTCCGGCCCTCTGCTGGGCGTTCATGCCCGGCAGTGGTTCCCCGTCAGTCACATCTGTCCCTTGGCCAGTGGCCGCTCCCCTGAGCCCAGCCTATGGGCTTCTAAACAAGTGGGTTGCTCACGAGAGGTCCAGGCTGGAGACTGTGGTATGCGTCATGCGAGCCACCTCCAAGGCAGCAGTGCCCCAACTTCTGCAAAATCCACCTGCAAGTGGATTGCAACTCTTGTCGGGATTGCCAAGGACCTTGTCGTGGAAATTTTCAAATCTCGCCAAATTAAGTTTTTTGGCACATTCTCCAAGGTGGTTCTGGACAGGGATATCGTGCGAGATGGCAAATTGATGTTCACTCATTCATTCCCGAGTTTCAGGCTCCGATCTCATGCGATACCTGAATACCTGCCTGAAACCACTTAGACTCAAGGGTTAAAAATTGCTCCTCACCCTCTGTGCCAGACAGAGACCAGGGTTTTGGCTGCTCACATGTTTCAGAAGGAGGCTCAGCACCCCGGGTGCCTCGTTCTTCTCGAGCCTTCTCTCAGGCGGGTCGTTTCCCGGGCTCGCGTGTAACGCGGCAGAAGGTGGCTCTCACGATGAGCGCCTTTCCTCCAGCACCAGAACTAATGACTGTGAGAGTGAGAGCTGTTAGTCTCTCCGTCTCTCTTTCATTTTGTTTCGTTGTTGGTGGTGACGATTTCGTGTTTGTTTGTTTTGGTGGTGCTGGGACGGAACTCAGAGCCCCATGCATGTTGGACAAGCGTTGTACTACTGAGCTACAGCCCAGCCCCGGTTCCTTTATAAGCCTCATCGTGTGTAAGTAAGCATGCAGAATATGAGCTCCCTGAGTCAGAATTTATGGGGTCTGGGGTACAGGGTGGCCAGACTCCCCCCTATGGATAACTCAAAATGAAGGTTAATGCTGCAGGTGGAAAGAGTTGCCAGGGAGCAGGATGCCCAGGTAAACGTGAGTTTCAGACTAACAGCGATTATTTTAGTGTAAGGATCTATATGTGGTATATAGCAAAAATTCTCTGTTTTATTCACATTTAAATGGACACTATGTTTTTATTTGCTAAATCTGGGAGAAGGGAGATAGTTTATTGGCTTAAGGTCCCTCTCATATATTTCAGAAGCTCCAGTTTTTCTCAGAAACTGATGTGTTTTTTGTTTGTTTTTTTTTTGTACCAGGAATCGAATTCAAGATTTTGTGCTTGCAAGGCAGGTGCAGTGCCCCTGAGCTCCATCCCCGGCCTCTGAGGTGTTTTTAAATAAGTTGTTCTATTACACACATTAATCACTTACAAGTCCAATTATTTAACTACATGATGACCCAAAGTTGCGTATTTTTTTGTTTCTATAAGATACTACGATAGGAAATATGAAAAAGACAATTTTATCAAATGTATTCAATAGAAGACATGAGAAGCGCCCAAGTGACCCCCGGGGTGAAGGGTTAAGTGGTTGATAAAGGACTCTAGGTAACATTTCATTAGCGCTGAGTTCTTATTTCCAACTTCTAGGAAGCAATAAAACTATATTTTCAAATATCAAATCACTGCCAAGGTTTCATCGCTTGCTTGTGTGTAAGATATTTCATATGTATAAATTAAGCTTGCCTTTGAGCAGTTGTGCTCTGCTTTTAATTTCTGTGGTTTACATTTTTATAGTCTAGGCCACGTTTTGTTTCTGCTGTTTACTTCTAATCTTCCCCTAGGCCCCCCCTCCTAAAAGTTCTGCTGCCCCCAATGGCTACCAAGCCTTCCGCACATAGCCTTTCCAGAGAAAGTGTAATTTTTGGTGGTGCCAATGTCTAGAGGGTCACAGATAACTTCTGCACTGATTAATTCAATAAAGTGCACTCCCACTGGCAAAACAGCGACACTAATTGCAACAGAAAATGCTTAAGAAACCCATAAGAAATGCCATGGGAGCAAGGCACAGCAGTGCATGCCTATAATCCCAGCCCTTGGGAGGCTGAGGCAGGAGGATTGCAAATTCAAGTCCTGATTTATAATTTAGCAAGATTAAAAATAAATATATAAATTTAAAAATTTTGAGAATGTAGCTCAGTGGTAGAGCACCCCAAGTTTAATCCCCAGGAACACACACACACACAATGCCTCCAGGCTCATGCAGATTTTCAGGGCAGTGATAAAATATTTTTAGATATCTCCTCAAAATGGATTTTTCTAGGGAGCCACTGTGGGGAGCAAACAGTCAGCCCAGGTTGCAGTGCTGTGTCACCCAGCATACAATAACATTCCACGTCCCTGTGAAAATTTACATTACACTCAAGTGGAAAGTTTTGTTTTCCCAGCCCTCCCCAAAAAGGGCACTGTGGCACTTTAAAATCTATTATTATTGTCTTGACAATTCTAGACAATGTCAAAGCTTTTACAAAAGATTAGAATACTGTAAGTGTGAAACAATCACTAGCTTTTTTGTTTTTGTTTTTGTTTTGTTTTGTTTTTAGTACCGGGGATCAAACTCAGGACCTTGTGCTTGTGAGGCAGGTGCAGTGCCACTGAGCTAAATCTCCAGCCCTCACATGTTTTGAATCAATTCAGGAAATCAAGGCAGCCACCACAGCACAACTAAAGACATGAAAGATGGAACTGGGAATAAACAAAACTGCACAGTAAACTCCAGAAGCTTTCCAGTCCCTATGCATTGGAAACCCTGGGGAGCTGGGCTGGGGGCCACTGCTGCTGCTACACTAGAATGGAGGGGTGAGCAGAGCGGGGAAGAGAGAGAAAACCAAAACAGTTAGGATTTCCACGTAAAGTGAGTTGCAAACCCAAGTTCCAAGTTACACAGAGAAATCAAATGTTCAGAAAGGCAGATGACAAAGTTATCCATCAGGACAAGGTTTTAACTTACTATAGACTTGCCTAACACAGAGTTTAGAACAAATACAGGGGATTTAGCTCAGTGGTGCCACCACCATCCTTGTAAGCACAAGAGCCCGAGTTCAATCCCTGGTACCAAAAACAAAACAAAACAAAAAACAAAAACCAAGTACATTTGATGGAGAGCAGAAATTATAATGATAACTTTTTTTTTGGTACAAGGGAACGAACCTAGGACCTTGTTCTTTTGAGATAATGGAAAATATAT
>NW_022900923.1:8296917-8312925 GCF_012274545.1 Fukomys damarensis
GGAGGGAAAAGGAGGGGAGGGGAGGGGAGAAGGAAGATGTAACACAAGAGGAGAAAATTCTAGCCTGGGTAAGGTGGAAGAGTACATCAGTGAATGGGAAAGGTGAGGACCACCCCAAAGATAGAGGCAAAGAGAGAAAGTATTAAAAGATATGGAGATTAACCAGTCGGTTCTATTTTCTAATAGGAATTCTGAAAGAACAGAAAAGAAGGAGTGACAGGGAAGCAATGTTTAAAGAGACGATTGCTGAGAACATTCCAGAAAGAAGGCTTTAAATCAAATCTAGATTTGAGTGCCAAGCATGGAAATAAGAGTAGATTCATACCTAAACACGTTGTAGTAAAACTGCACAATGCTAAGGATAACGATATTAAAAAAAAAAAAAAAAAGTTAAGAGCTAAAAGATGGATTGGCTACAGAGGAATGAAAATTGGTCTGACAGCAGCCTTCCCATAGCATCAGTAGATTCTAGAAGATAAAATAGGGGAAGCTGCTCAGAGCACAGAGGAAAAATTGTCAACCTGGAATTCCATACCCTGAAGAAGACTTTGAGATATTCAAAGATCAAGAAGTGTCCCTTGCCGGGCGTGGTGGTGCACGCCTGTTATCCCAGCACTAGGGAGGCTAAGGCAGGAGGATCGCTGGGTGTTCCAGACCAGCCTGGGCTACATAGTGAGTTCCAGGTCAGACTCAACTACATAGTGAGACCCTGTTTCAAAAAACAAAAACAACAACAACAACAACAAAGTGTCCCAACAGCAGACTGCTACAAACTACTAACAGACATTGATAGGCAGAATGAACTATTGACTTAAAAAACAATTTTTGCTTCTAATTTTATACTTTCAACAGGTAAAACTACAACTCTGGAGGAAAAGAAAGATGGGGAACATAGTTTGACAGATATCTCAAAAGTGCTGGGCCCTTGCTGTGATGAAGACACTGAAAGTTCTACTTTAAAAAATACATTCAGTAAAAGCAAAATGGAAAACCTGACAAAAGTATGACATTAAACAAGTAAAGTGTTCATTTTAAGAAACTAGGCAAAGAACAAAGAACTCTATTAGAAAAGAATTGTATTTAGGGGATATGAATAAAATAAAAATCTGGTTTTAAAAATCAATTTACAGAGATGTAAACTCCAAGCACAGTGGGACAAAGAAAAGAAAAAAACTCCAAAAAATAAGAATAAAAAGAGATATGGTAGAGATTTCAAAATGCATAAATAATATCAAATAGCAACCTCAAGACATCAGGAAAGTTAGAAGAAATGTATAATTTTCAAGAATGAAATTAAAATAAGGCAATTTCTTTAGATGAAATCAGGATAAAGCCTTAACCACCAAAGCAGTTAAATTGTTATTCAAAAGTTTTCCTACCTCCAAAGATAGTAGGCCAAAGTGGGTATAGCAGATCTTCAAAATACAGATCAGCTCTATTTCAAAACAAAAATTGTCTTTCAGAATTGGGGGGGCAGGGAGAGGATTGTCCAACTTATTGTTTGAGTTACTAAAGCCAGACAAAGGCAATAGTAATAAAGAAAATAATAATTTACTCTCACTTCATGTAGATACAAAATATTTTTTAAAAAATAACATAGATTTTTATATGCTTTCTTTGGGCCTATAAATCTGGCTGTTAATCTATATTTATGATAATTAATTTGATGTGAACTTATAAAATAAACATATGTATCTGATACTGGCCAAAAAAAGGGGGGGGCACTGCCTGCCTCACAAGTGCAAGGTCCTCAGTTTGATCTCTGGTACCAAAAAAACAAAAGAAAAGAAAAAGAAAAAGAAAAAAAAGTGAAGAGGACGGGTAAAAAAAGAATTGAGATGTGTTATGTACACGTACCAGTTCCCCATAGCGAATGTAATTATTACTGCAAACATGTACAAATAATAATTAAAAATCTAAAGAAAAAAATCATGATAAGACAAAGTAGGATTTAATTTCAGGAATGAAAGTATAATTCAAATACTTACAGTCCATTTGGCAGATAAAAAAGAGAACATATTTAAAAATGTTAGTATTAAAAAAATGTTAGTATTGTCTCAAAATATGCAGAAAACATACTTGACAGAATGAAGTATTCATTCGTGGGTTTTTAAAAGAGCCTTAGCAAACTAGGTAAAAAAGCAACTTTCTTAACCTTAGAAAAGCCATATTATGGAAATTTTACAAGCAACTATGATACTAACCGGTGATATTTTAGAAACATTTCCATTAAAGCCAGGAAAACATTAAGAATACCAATTATGGGCAACTGTTTAACATTCTACTGAACGTTTTAAGTGATGCAATATAAAGAAAGGAAAGAGAAACCAAAAGAGATCGGAAAGTGAAAGAGAACTGTTCTTGTTTGCATAAAATGTGATTTTTCTACATAAGATCTCAAGGAAATTCAGAGTAGAAAGTTTTCAGTAAGGGGCCAGATAAAAAAAATCACACTCAAATCAAGAGCATGTATCAGGTCATAATGAGAAAACACAACAGAGAAAAATCCTATTCAGAGTCGTGACAAATTATGTGATACCTAGGAACAAACTTGTTGAAAGATACACAAGGCTTCTGAAGAAAACTGAGACCACATTAGTGAGCAATATAAAGTAAGATGAAATAAACGGAAATACTACGTTCACTGGTCAGATTAGCTAACAGAGTAGAGCTGCCAGTGATTTCCACACTGATCTGTAGACTTGATGCAATCCTTAGCAAACTAATCCTAAAACCACACGAAGGGACCAAGAAGAGCCAAGATAATTTTGAAGAAAAAGAAGAGGGTAGGGCCAGGGATTTAGCTCAGTGGTTCTGCCACCTACCTCACAAGCATAAGGACCAGAGTTCAATCCCCCGTACCAAAAAAAAAAAAAAAAAAAAAAAAAAAAAAAAAAAGAAAAAAAAGAAAAGAAAAGAAAGAAAAAGAAGAGGGTGGCAGGATTGTTTCATTAGATATTCAGACTTGTTAAAAAAGACTGGTGGTGCTCTCAGGGAGATACACACGCAGATAACTGTTAACCGGAACAGAAGAGAAGAAGCGCAGAAATTCCATAACCGGGGATTTCTCTCCATACAACCAAAGCCACACCGAAAGGCCCAGGCGGCTGGTGGGCTTCTCAGACAGCAAAGAGGGAGCGTTACACCCTGCTTGCATCAACTTCAAGGCTTAAAGGCTGGCAAATGGAAAGCCAAGCTTTGCAATTATTAGATGCAAATATAGGAAGATGCATGTATTGTCAAGTAGCAGGGAGAGATCTCTTATATGAGATACAAAAAATAAGAGGGGTATGTTGGATTACATTATGACAAAAAACTTATGAACAGAAAAGATAACAAAGATGGAAAGAAATTGTGGAGCAGGAGAAGGGATTTGTGGTTCATATAAACAAAAAATGGGCGGGCGGGCACTTTTTGAAGAAGCAGATATTATTTGATCACAAGGCAGTACAACTAGTTATTAATGATATAAGTTAAAACCAAAGCTAAATATAAGGACAGAACAAAATTAAATAAATGAAAAAACTAAAGCACAAGAACACTGCAGTTAGAAGATAATTACAATAAGAATCAACCCCATCAAAAGTTATGAAATGCTATTAAAGGTTACTGAAAAGTGAGGTTTACTTTCTTTATTTTTAAGGAAAGGAAAAATGAAAGTATTCAATTGAAAAACTCATGACAGGAACCACAACAAGATCCCTAAGAAAAAAGAGGCAAACTGAACCTAAACAAACTAAAATATAGGAAAATTTATAAAATTGATTCAAGCCCTACTTTTTAGAAAAATCAATCAAGAGGTTAGATTTTACAGAAATTAAATAAGGACTAAAAAACTCCAATGGATAATAAAATTAGAGGGGGGTATTCAGTACCAGCTAGGGAGGAAATATTTTAAATATAAGACAATGATTTGCAAATTGTAAGTTATAAATTTGAAAACCTGAATAAAAGTGATAGTCCTCTGGAATATTTACCTTTGCAAAGTTAGACATATAAAACCTAAATATGCCAAATACAACTAATAAAAAAGAATAAGAAGACTATTTCCTCATAGAAGAAAAAAAGTAGCCTGAAAAATTTATAAGGAAAAAAATTTAAATTCTTAAATAGGTAATTATTATGCTTCAATAATTATTTCAAAACATTGAAAAAGATAGAAGATTTGCTTTTCAGAGGTAACCTTCATGTTAAACTCTGGAAAAGGCAGCTCAAAAATTAACAAACATCTAAATTATGAATATAGAGAAGAAATGAAATACTAGGGCAATATGAAAATCAAGGACAAAACAGAAATGTAGTTTATTGTCATTTTCTTACTTTTGATCTGGAACTTGTGTTCAACGAAATGGGGCACTTGTAAAAATAGAATTCAAAAATATCGGAAGAGGAAACTATATTGTAATCATTAAGATGATATAATTATATTCCTGGAAGCTCAAAAGAGCAATTCAACTAAAACTTACTGAAATTGATATGAGCCCAAGAAAACTGCCAAATATAAAAAATAGACATGAAAGCCAGTAGCTTTCTTATATAGAATTTTTCTATGCTTCTCTACATAGGAATACTATAATACTATCCAGTTAGAAAATGTAAGTTTAAAAAAGAAAAATTGCAATAGCAAAAGTCAGCAATAATGACACTGAAACCTCTATAAAATGCTTTGAAATAACCTTAATGATGATGTGAAAGGCCCACATAATAAAAACTATAAAACATTATTAAGAGCTGCAGAAGATTTAAATACCACATTCCATGGCAGTGAGACAATGATTTTCAAATTAATTTGTATGCTCAATATAACTTCAATAAAAAATCTCAATAGGACTCTTTTCAGAATTCGACAGGATCACACTTCTGCTCACTGAAAGAATAATTTAGGTATGAACAGCAAAGAAATTTTTGAACATCCAAAGGAAAGATGAAGCTATCAACAATTTTAAAGTGCTTGTGTCAGTAAAACAGCGTGGCACTGATAATGATCAAGTTACAAGTGCTCAAATCGGTAGTGTGGAATAGGTATTTGGAGACCACACAACACATGAGAAATGGGATTGGTAAAGAAAGTGTCACAAATTAGCAGGAAATAAAACTGGTATTTAGTAAATTTAGCTTGGTTCATTGATTATGTAGAAAAAAAATCATAGATTTACCTCAATCACGATCAAAGTACTTTTAGAGGGATAAAACATTATAGCTAGATATTAAATATAAAACTATTAAAATACGACTTAAAAACCCCCAGGCATATGAAAAAATGTTGAATAAGTTTAATGATTAAGAAAATGCAAATTAAGAGGACAGTAAGCTACCAGTACACACCCAGCAAAATGGCTAAAATAAAAACAACTGACAACAGCAAATGTTGGCCAGGGTGAGGAGCAATGGGAACTCTGATTGGTCGAAGTGAAAAATGGCACCAGCACTTTGGGAAAAATAAATCCTGCAGTTTCTTATAAATCCAAACATCTATCTCCCCTATGACTCAGCAACTCAGCTCCTGGGTATTTACTCCAGAAAAATGAAAGCTTATGTCCACACCAAAGGCCACTTAAGAGAATGTTCAGAGCTCCCTCTCATAATGGCCCAAGCTGTAAACAGCCCCTCCAGAGGAGAAGTAATATAGACCTACGGTGAGACCCTACTCCCACACCAAAGACACCAAGTCCTGAGCACACCAACACGGATGAATTTCCACAACATTCTGCTGAGTAAAAGAAATCTTATACAAGATTCATGCTGTCCATTTCCATTTTGTAAAGATCCAAAACTGATAAATAAGCTATGATGAAAAATTAAAATCTATGATCGCCTCTGAGGGGAGTAGGAGAGAAGACTGACTGGGACGCCAGGGAGCTTCCTGGGGTGGTTTTTCCTTCCGTCCTTTCCTTCCTTCCCCCCCTCTCTCTCCTCTCTCTCTCTCTTTCTTTCCCTTCCTTCCAGCTATATTTAGGTATCACCCACATGCTGTGTAATTCACTCATTTCAAGTGCACATTTCGTGTTTTTGATATATTAATAAATATACACAACTGTCACCTCAAAGGAAACCCACACCCTTTGAACATATCTCCGTCTTCATACGTGATTCATCTATTAATTGTTAAGACTCACTGAATGATCCACTTAAAATTTGTCCATATTGCTGTAAGTATATAAAATATGTCAATTTTATTTTATTTAAAAACTTTTTTGTGGTGCTGGGGATCGAACTCCGTCCCTTGTGCTTGTGGAGCAGGCAATGAGTCAAATCCCCAGCCCTGTTGACTTTATTTTCAAAGCTATTTTTATTAGAAGAAAGTATTAGATAATTTTCACAGCTTTGCATAGGAAAGCTCAGTCTTTAAAAAGTAAAATATTGATAGATTTGATAACTTAAAATCTTAATAATCAAAAGTATATAAATATGCTTTTATACACATATCTATATATACATTCTGTAATAGATAATATATAATCCACACATGTATTACATATATGTAAAGTGTATAAATATAACCAAAATTAAAATGTAAAAACCTGGCCAGGGAATTATTACTATTAAAAAATTAGACAAGGAAGTCTTTTTCCATATATTTTATAAATGAGTAAAGCATTCTAAATCACTGCAAATATCAAGCAAGATACCCTCTGATACATAGACAAACAGAAAATTCATAAGCAGGAAACTGAACTTGCCAACATAGGAGACATTTCATTGTGTTTTAAAAAATTGAAATTAAAATTATATTTAGAGAAATATATATATATATATGTATATATATATATATATAAAAAATCAAAGGCCCTGCAATTTGTATAATCTGATTTATTTGTCCTTAAGAAGTGTTTATTCTCCTTTGAGTAAATATATTTGAAGTAAATAAGTGGCTATACACAAAGATTTAACTGCAAGATTGTTTATTTTAGGACTATTTGTCATATTGATGGATCAGATATTCTGCATTGTTTAACATAGAGATTAGTGGACTGAATTACAGTTCAAAGATATTAAGTTAACTCTCCTACAACCACTAAAAATGATGCAAAAGGATACTTAGTGGGGCGGAAAGATGTTTCCTTCATAAATGATTTTAAAAGGCCAATGATGGGGGGAAAATAAAACACATTTTAAAAATGAAAACAAGAAGGGTGAGAACATTGCTTTGGTTGACTTTTTTATTGGAAAAAATATATGTGTGTGTGATTAAAAAGCCAAACAGGTGCGAGTGCATGTAATGAAAAGTCTCCCCGTGAAACCCTGGCACCTCAATCCAGTTCCTAAGAGTTTCCGGCTACACTTATTAGAAAGACATTGACCAGAAGCAACCAGCAAGTGAAGCACAAGCACAAAAGAAAGAAAGAAAGAGAAGGAAATGAAGGAAGGAAAGAGTGGGGGGAGAGAGAGAGAGAGAGAGAGGGAGAGAGAGAGAGAGAGAGAGAGAGAGAGGGAGGGAGGGAGAGGGAGAGGTGAAAGAGCAAAGGAAGGAAGGGGGAGGGAATGAAGGAAAATGCACTATAGGGAAAACTTAGGTTGACTTATTTTTTCCAAATAACTGACATTCATTTTGGCACACGTTAAACATCTAAAGCCTGGAACTTAATAACACTAACAAACAACGAATTGTTTATACATGCAGTATTTATAAGATAGAGGATCAGGATCATTATTTGAATAATGACAGGGTCATTGAAAGCAGGCTTAAGGTGGTTGGTCTGACAAATGTTCGGGTCCCAGCAGGGGCCACGGGCTGGAGCTGGTGACACCAGGGTGATCTCAGGCTTGCAATTTTGAGAGGAGAGAGCAGGAGGCCGAGGCCTCACGCTGGACCACACCCTGGATTTGGGCAGTGAGGCCAGGTAGCAGCCCAGGTGGTCCTCGCCCGATGCTACCCACCTTTGGGACCCGGACGCACGCGGCTTCCGGGCCCTGAGCAAGCCCAGCCCTGGTGTGCACGGCAGGGAGGGGAGAGTTCGCCGCCCAGCAGCGCACACCGTCTCCGCAGCGGATGTGTCGAGTGCCCGGTGTTCCTGCTCCATTTCCACCCAGTAAATGTGCAACGCTCAAGGGGTGGGGCTCAGAGGGCGAAATTTGATAAAATTATTTTTATGGGTCCCTCCATGGCATTCTTAAGTGAACCGGAATTATTTTAGTGTGTTATTCAGCCTGGCTGCTTATGCATAATCACCAGTGTATTTGTGGACACCTCCAGGAGACGTGAGCTTATCATTAGTGGATGACTTTTCTCTGTATTTTTAGAAAACTCCATCGACGGTTCACCGTTGAGGGACACCCAGCTGGGCGCTCTGCTAAAGCTCACACAGAGGGCAGCCTGGCTGTGGCGGAGGGCACCCCGGGAACAGAAGGGGATGGAGGTGTCAACATAGGGGGACAGTGGACTGGGAAAGAGAAGAGGGAAGGACCCCACATCAGGAAGGAGTGAGACAAGTCATCTGTTTCAGGGGAGGATTTTGTAATAGCTACGCAGTACTTGTAGGTGCTTATCAAAACTTAGAAGTGTGTCCTTACCTATGGACTCAGTTGTCTGGTTTTCCCATTGAAAAGAGGACAAAATTCATTTTTCACAATTCTTTCTTTGTATGCCTCTAAATGTCTATCTAAAGCCCATAATCCCAGCCCTCAAGGAGGCTGAGGCAGGAGGATCACCACAAGTTTGAGTCCAGCCTGGGCTACAGAGGGAATTCAAGACCAGCCTAAACGACATAGCCAAGGCGTGTCTCCAAAAGCAGAAATGAAACAAATATGTATCTGAGTGGAACATTTGTTTCTTGGAGGTGTATCTGACCCAACTACTTGTCTTTAATCTGCCATTACAGGGCCCAGATGCGGAATTGACTGTATTGTGGTTACCACTTCTTGAGGGTTTTTGGTCAGGAATCAGTGGGTGAAGTTCAGTCTGACAGCTCTCCTGATTTTATTTCCAACACACCAACAAATTTATACTACTGCTGTGTCCTTAAGCAAGCCTGTGGGAAAGAGCACTCCTGAGTGTCCTGCTCTTGTCCCATTTTGGCGTTTAGTCCCCGAGTATGTGAGCAGTGATTTGTGCTTAGGAATCAGTGCCCCTGCTGGGCCCAGGCCCCAAGCTGGGTGAACTAAAGGCAAAAAGACCAACCAAGCAAAGCAGCTCTGGGGTCCACAGCTCTTATCTCAGACATTTATTCTGTGCACATTAACTGAGCACCTACTCCGTGCAGGATCCAAGTTCGACACTGGGGCCACCATGGCCAGGCAGACCCTGTGCCCACCTACCCCGAGCTCAGAGAAAGCACTGTGAATTCCTAGGAAACCAAGGCCAGGGATCCACTCGGCTCTGGATAGGACCGACCACCCAGCTTTTCTCTCTTAAGACCCAAGGCTTCCTTAAGACTCAGGGCCACGTACGTATACAACAGCTCTCAGAAGTTCTTGTCAGTAGATCAAGAAGCTGTAAATAGGCTCTACCTGCCCACCAAAAATGGGTTTCTACCCTGTCTTTAAAAGTGAGGAGAAGCCAGCTATGGTGGTGCACACCTGTAATCCCAGCACTCTGGGAGGCTGAGGCAGGAGGATCCCAAGTTCTAACCAGCCTGAACAGTTCATCCTTAATCAGACCTTGGGTCAAAATTTAGCTGAGTGTGAAGTTCTTGGGTTTTAAGTGTCTCCTTAAAAATAAATAAATAGTAAAGATTGAGAGAAATAACTAGTGCCTTCCTTCCTACCTAAGAAGCACGGCACATTTCTTTATGGTAATATTATTTTAAAAGAAGAAATGTGCTGAACCCTTTAAATCCATCCTTCCCTAGGGATGGATACATGAAAATGAGGACTATGAGCATATTCTCTTCCCTGTAAAGAGAGCAGATGTAGAGTATTCAGAGTCCACAGCTGAATCCTTTGCGTTTTCCCGGAGCCTTATCTTACTTCCACATTTGCATCTCACCCTTAGCAGATGCCTCCAGGCCGAGCTGAGGGCCGGCAGCCCCGTCACATTCTCTCTAATGCCGCACATTACTCATAGTTTGAAAATCACTTTGACTCCCGCTGAGCGCCATAGTAATGTCAAGTGAGTCACCGCGCGCCTGGCTGCAGCTCGGCCTCCTCCAGCCTCCAGAGCGGCAGCACCCGGGCTTCACAAAGGAGGCGAGAGCCAAAGAAACCCCTTTCGGTGAGAGACGAATACTGAAGCCCATGGCTCAAAGCCCAGCTTCGAAGGAGTGGCCGGGTTTCGCTTTCGCTGCGGCTTGAAAGGGAGAGTTGCAGCAAAATCGCTAACCCTGGGTGAATCTATTTACGGGAAGCATAAACAGCAATCTGGAGAGTTTCTGTAAGACCTGGTGACTCCGGGGTGAGTGCAGACCCTCTCTCTGGTCACCGTCTCCCCGAGATCTGACTCCCAGGGCTGCGCTCCAGGTTCTGCCCAGCGGACGCCAAGCCGCGGGGAGGGGCTTGGGCGTGGCCCAGGACCCTGGAACCTGGCGTCGCCCCCCAGCCCAGACCTTGGCTTTGCTGCTGTGCCCCCTCGGGAGGTGGGGCCCTTTAGTGCACTGTTTTCGACATCATTTAGGAAGCTAGGGGACCCTGGGGCTGGGGTTTTGCAGCCGGGCTGGCCATGACTCCGCCCCGTCCAGTCTGTGTCAACCCCGCATTCCTGTCCAACTCAGGGTGACACCTAGTTAGGTTCACACTGTCCCAGAGAAGTGCCACACCACCGGCTCATCAGAACCCACCTTGTATAACTGGGGAGACTGGGGTTCAGGGAGAGCATCTCCGTCCAGCTGCAGAGCACTATTCAAAATGTCAACAGGGACAGTGGTTTGCTCAAAGGTCACACAGCTGGTCAGCCGCCAAAGAAGGTCTCCCATCCCCCTCCAGGGTTTGCCCTCCTAGCCTCCGACTTCTCACCCTGGACTTTTTCCAGTCTTCACACTGGAAGAGTCAGTGTCCCCAGGTCCACCTACACTAGCTACCCTGTCCATCTTCACTCTCAAAGCCAGCTTTCCAGGCCAAGTGCACTGGGACTCCCGGGAGGGAGAAACAGCAGCAAGAGAGGGCACCGGAAGGAAGGGGTTAACCCATCCCACGCTGCCTGTGACCAGACGGTTACCAACACCCCAGAGGACTGAGCACTGACCAGTGCTGTCCTCAGACCAAGGCTTGCTCTAGCATGGGGGGCAGTGGGGTGCTGGTCTGCCCATACCTGTCACGGGCCCAGTGGAGGGGCAGGTAGAGAGCCTACTCCAGCACTCCAGCTTCTGGTCCTGTCTGCCCCCATCCTGGGGTCCTCTCTGTGGGGCCCTTGCAGACCTCATAGAGCCGGAAACACCAAACTTCTCACTCACCCCTCTTGTGTGTGGCGCCTCCCCTAGCCCAGCCTTGGGGGACATTCCCCCAGCTGGGGTGGTCTTGACCAAAGACTTCCTCACGGGCTCCCCAAAGAAACAATAGTCAAGACTCACATTTTGGGGTGATGTGCTGGCAATCTTTCAGGAAGTGTGGGCCATTCAGAGAGGAGGCTCTCTCTTAACAGGGCTTCCCCTCCGTCCCGTCCAATTTATCCTCAAGGCATGGCTGGTCAACTAGAGCTGACCCCACCCCTGCCCCCCAAAGCAACCAACAGCTGTTACTATATTGAGTGGTAGTATGATGTCACACCATAGGTGACTAACCCACCCAGGCCTCCCTGCGAGTGAGGGAGCGAGCCATCGTCTAAATATGACGGCCACCATCATCCTGACCTACTCCCGGGCAGCCCAGAGTGGGGGGCTTGGGGCTGACTCCAGGGACCGAGTGCCTGCCTGGGGTTCCGAGGACACACAGCCACACCACCACAGACAGACCCCCTTCTTGGGAGAAGAGGTGCTGCCAGCAGGACAGCTTCGCCCAGGGGCCTGATGTCCAGTCCAAGTCAGAGCCGTCCATCAGCTTATGTGGTGACCCAGGAGCCTGGGGGGCAGAGGGTTCACACGTATTCACCCTGCCTGGCGCAGGGTTACATTCTGTAATACAGGTTTGCATTTCCTTTGTTTTCTTCAAAATGCCCTGAGGCGGTCATTACACTCCCAGTGGGGTTAGAGAAGCTGAGATCAGAAGGGGTGAGCAACTTTACAGAGCTGGCTGGTGGAGGGGCTCCAATCTCAGCCGTCTGTGTGACTAGCGTGGAAAGAACTCCACATAAAGTTTTGCCACGGCACCTGTGTGTTTTTAATAGACTTTATTTTGAGGAGTGGCTTTAGACTCACAGCAAAACAAAGCAGCAAGTGCAGAGATTTCCCGAATACCCCATCCCCACAGCCTCCCCTCCTCCACATCCCCCGTTTCTTACCATCAATGAACCATGTGCCGCACTGTCTCCCAAAGGCCATTGTTTCTACCCGGTTCTCTGTTGTGCATCCATGGGACTGGACAAAGTGGTGGGGCATTGCTTTGTTTTGTATTTTTTCAGCTCTAGGGACCTAACCCAGGTCTTTCTCAAGGAGCTACATTCCCAGCTCATTTTTCATTTTTATTTTGAGACAGGGTCTCTCTAAGTCTCTAAATTGCCCAGGCCAGGCTCAAACTTCCATCCTCCTGTCTCAGCCTCCCAGAGTTCTTGGATTACAGGCATGAGGCACCACACCCAGCCTTGGACCAAATTATTAATGACACACGTATCCACCATTGCAGTATCACACAGAGTAGTTTCACTAACCTGAAAGTGCTCTGTGCTCTGCTGCCCCGCCCCCTTCCTGGTAACCACTGATCTTTTTTTCTGTCTCCAAATTTTGCCTCTTTCCAGAATGTCACATAGCTGGAATGGTGCAGCCCTTCAGACTGGCTGCTTCCATGGAGCCGTAAGCATTTCCAGTTCCTCGATGTCTTTTTGTGGATGGATGGATGGATTCTGCTTAGCACTGAAGAATCATCCATTGTCTGGACTACCAAGCCTTAGGATCCATTCACCTGCTGAGTCACCCTAGTCTTACCACCTCATTCTGGAGCGACACTTACTGGAAACAGAGACATCCCAGGCCTTGGGCTTCCTCCTCTGGGCCCCGTGCCGCCCCTTCTCTCCTGCCAGTGCACATGGCCTGGAAAGGGTGCACCCAGCCGGGTCCCTCCTCCTTGTGCCATGTGGGCCTCCCGGAATCAGCCGGTCCACCAGGGTGGCTGTGGGCCATCCGCGGGGACCCAGCCGGCGCACAGCTCTGGGAATGCCGGAGGAGCTTCTCCTTCAGCGTCAAGAACTCCCTACCCTTGTCCTCCAGGCCGCGATCCACTCGGTATTCACCGGGCCCTGGCCCCGGCTTGGCGCAGACTCTGTGTTGAGGCCTTGGATTCCCGCGTGACGCTTGTCGGCGCCGTAAGCGGGGCCTCCGGGAGGATGGGGCCCTCAAAAGGGATGAGCGCCTGATAAAGCAGGAAGAGTCAGGAGGGCCGTCTTTCCCACGGCCACACATCGAGGACAGGCTGTGGAGGACCAGTGCCTGTGGTCTGCGAGTCTCTCTGCTCTCACGGCCAGGGACCGAGACAAGCACCTGCCAGAGGAGGAATGTGTTTACGCAGTGTTTGTGCGGGCTGCACAGTCCAGCACTTCATTCATAAATACTTTTGCGGGGGAGGTGAGCATAAAGCTGCAGACCGAAAATAGGAAGCAGGGGCTTGAGAATGAACAATGGTCCTCCAGTCACAATTGTTGGGTTTATTCTGCATACAGTATTATAATTACCAGGTCATTAAAATAAACGCTCCCATCGCACCTCCCGAGTTTTAGGACCCCAGGGCTTTTACATAAATGGTAAAAGCTACTTGTTGCCTGAAAGGGCTGTGCGGGCTGAAATATAAATAGATTAAAGAAAGTTTCAAATAAATTCCTGGAGGGCAGATCAGCAAGGAGTTATTAAAGTGGAGTCAGGCATAATCAGGGCGCATTCCTGCCCTATGACAGTGACGTCATGAGGTGAGTGCCATCACCCAGCCCGAGCTGGCTTCGGGGCTCCATGTGGGGGGGCTCGAGTGGCTGGGGGGAGTGGATGACCCATGGCCTCTGCCAAGACACAACTGAGGGACTGGGCTTCACCCAGGGTGCTTTCTCCTAGCCCCACCCTTCTGCCACCCCTCTTGGGGAGCCGAGGGCAGTGTCCCCAAAACCAGCACTGTGCTTGTGTCACACTGAGTCACCGGCACGGTTGGGAGCAGACCCAGAATTCTTGCTCTTTTGCTTTCTGGGACTGTTTGCCGGATCACAATCCTTCCACATTAGTGGCCGTCACATTTATGGCTTTAATGACATTTAATGGGGCACCTGGGATAGAGAAGTGCTGGGGAGATAAACAAGCAAAGGCTCCATGACACACCCGAGCTTCATTACTGAAGGATTAAAAGTGACCACGGACCTCAGCATGTCACTCCAGGGGGACTGATTCCTATGTCCAAGGAGGGCAAGCCCTCACCTCTCTGGAAGGCACGCAGAAGAGAAGAGAGAGGCAGGTGGGCGGCCAGCAGCCCTTAGAAATCACCTCTGTGACTTCAGGCCCATCTTTACTCCATGGCACTCCTGTCGTGTACCGAGCATGTCACAGATGGCCACGTAACCTTCACGCTCACTGTCCTGAGTCACGACAGGGGTGGCGGTGGCACACGTTCAAAGCCAGGTGACTCGGGCCCTCTCTCACTAACAGGCCACTGACCCCGGCGGGTTGCCTCACCTGGACTGAGCACCCTCGGTTATAAAACCGAGGCTGAGCAGAGCACAGTGGTGCACGCCTGGAATCCCAGCTACTACTCCAGAGGCTGAGGCAGGAGGACTGCAGGTTCGAGGTCAGCCTGGGCAATGCAGTGAGACCTTGTCTCAAAATAAAAATAAAAAACTCTGGTGATGTAGCTCAGTGGTGGCTTGACTGCTGGATTTAATCTCCAGTACTGCAAATATTTAAAAATTACAAGTTAGAAATAAAGTTCGGCAGCTGGATCCTGGGGAGGGGGGCAGTAGGTTCCAAATGTCCCCGGAGGTGAGGAGGAGGAGGAAGGTGTTTCTGCTACACCCGGCCCCAAGGCACTTAGCGGAAGACCAGAAACATCGTCAGAGCCGACAGCCAACCAGCTGCCTGGCTCCGCTTCCAAGATACGATCTCCACCATTTTGCCCAAAACTTTGAGAAGCTGTTGTTGTCCCTACTTTGTTCTTGGCACCAACATGTTGTTCCCAAGGGAAATTTTCTGTTGTCTTACAGTTGAAAGAGGAGGTAGGGAAAAGAAGGTATTTGTTCTGCACTTGCGCAGCTGCGGCCAATGGTAGAAAGGAAACCCAGGGTGTCCTAAGTGGACCCAGCAGGTGGAGAGGAGAAAGAGCCACTCTTCCTCGCCTAACAATGTGGACTCCGGAGTCCCGCTGACCTGGGAACGAACGCCTCCCGGCTTGCCATTCAGCAGGTGCTACAAGCCGTGGCGGGGGATCTCGCCCTCTGGAAGTTTCCGCAAGCATCGTTAGCACAGGAAGGGTGTTTGGGGTCCAGGCCGCGAAGTTAACGTCCAGAGATGTTCTAAGTGGTTTCAGATCTCACGACTAATGCGATGGTGATAAACGCGCCTCGCTGGCCCAGGATGATGGGTGTCAGAAACACCGCAACCCCAGTCTTTCTCCCCCTGCACAGATGTAAGCACGTGCTCGGAGGCTGACGCCAAGAAGCAAGGGCTCGAGGCCTGGCAAACTCTCTTGTGTCAGGGTCACTGGGCAGCAGGATGTCCTGGTTAACCGAGGAGGGCTTCCAGGAGGAGGCTCAGGGACTTCAGGGAGCCTTTAAAGGAGGCTGTGGCTCTCTGCGATCATCATGGTTTCAACAACCAACACTCTGCAGTACAAAAGCTACCAGACGCGGCTCTCTCGCCTCTGACCTCCTTCTCCATGCCAGGCCGGGTCCCTTTAAGGCATCGAAACTCCCTGAATTTTCTAGCTCGGCCTCCCCGCGGCGCGCTGACGTCACCTTTGGTGAAGCGCTTACGTCAGCGCGCTCCCCGCAGGGGCGGGGCCGGTGACTCACGCAGTCGG
>NW_022900923.1:8313405-8325185 GCF_012274545.1 Fukomys damarensis
ACCTGGCGACCTCCGCCTCCCGGTTCGAAGCCCCGCCTCGCCGAGGGACCACGCTGTGGACCGCACGGTGGCTGCGTGCCGCTGTGATCCACATCCTCGGTTCGGGGCGCTGTCCCCGCAGGCTGCCCGCAAAACCGTGTTCCGCAAGCCTCGGACCTCGTAGATGGTGTTGGAAAGCACAGGATGACATAAGGACAGGCTGGGCAGGTGAAACAGCGGAACGCTGCCTAGCGACGGGTCGTTAACGTGTCCTGTTTCAAGTTTACGGGAACTGCTGTGACCATAACAACTCGGATGTTCCCACGGGGACAATGATGGAAATGAGTTTTAGAGCAAAGGTAGCCTTGGGGATGATGACAAAAATGAGTGACAGAAGTCCCCAAGCTCTGTGCTCTAAAAATAGATGTGCTGACCTTTGAAAATTGGACATTTTTCAGGGGTAGGTGGAACCCAGGAACTTTGAGTTTTATTTCCCACTCGGTACAATGGACCCTTGAGTTACGACCATATAAACAACGGGTTATGACGAATTTTAACTTACAACCAAAGTCTTGAGTTACAACTTGAATGCCGACCCGAATACCTGCCACTTGTGCTTCCAAATGGTCTCAGATGCAGATGTAACCCTTGGAGAGTTCAGGAAGGAACCTGACAGCATCCTTTCCTCTGTGGGGTTGAGAAAGCCTGGGCCAGTGTCACTCTCTGGACACTGAGATCTGCCCGTGTACAGGAGAGACTCTGAAGGCTGTGGAGAGGAGCCTGAGCCTTCACTGACCAACCTGAGTTACAACCAGCCCTTGGGAATGAATTGAGTTTGTAAGTCAAGGGTCCACTGTATTTGCAACAAATACATACAAGAGTGCGTCCTGTTTTATAGTGTTCACTTAGCAGCACATGTCTCTGATTTTGTACGATTGCAAGCAAGTTTATCTCAGCGTCATGCCTATTTTGGGAGGGTCTTGAGCAGGTGCCAATACAGATGATTCATGTTCTCACACTGAGCTACTTTCCCTTTGTTTGGGTTGTTTTGTGTGTATGGAATGTGTAAGAACTGTAACATAAAGGTTTTCATGTTCAGAAATTAAATGTTTTTAGTCTGGAAACAAATTTTTGCTTTAAAAATACCATTGGAGGGTCGGGGATTTAGCTCGGTGGTTCTGCCTGCCCTGAGTTTGATCCCCGGTACAAAAAAAAGAAAAAAAAAAGAATAAAAACCGACCATTTGAATGGGCCAACTGCATCCTGCAAGCAGCCTGTCAGCGGCTCTGCCAAGACCCACTTGCCCCCAAATGTACCTGCTTTCTTGGAACATAGGTCTGTTACTCAGTTATTGGTCACTGTGGTGGAATTGCTTGCTTGTGTGTTTCTATGTCTTTACCTTTGTATCTCTCACATCTAGAATGGTACTAGCGTGTAGTAAGAAATGCATTTTTTTCCAGTGTTGTTTCATTGAATAAATATGGTTTCCAGAACGATAATACATTTTGGAAAAAAGAAGCCATTTTAATAGTTAAGAAAGATTGTGCTGCAGACTTACTTTTTCAATACCTCTAGCAATAACAAAGAACAAAGGAACATAAAGCCAACAAGCACACTCTACATTATTTTGTGCTTAAATAGTATGGGGCACCTTTTGATTCGAGAGACTGGCGCTCTGCAGCTCCCCAGTTCCGAACAGTAACCCCCACATGGCTAGAATTATGAGGGTCTTGTCACATAGGAGCTGGCAGTTGCTCTGAGCTTTAAAGCAAAACATGTCAGTACCTCTGCCGTGGGTGGTTAAGACTGGTTGCTAAATGGGGTGTTTACATTTGAAACAATAACATTTCTGCACCATGACTCACAGCCTATCCTGAAATTTAAGGGCACAAAATGAAGAGATTATACTTACTCTTTCTTAAAAGTTATAATTGTTACAGAGAGATCTTTGCTAGTCAGATTTAGCGAGCTGGAACTGACACCATGCTCTTGTTTTGTGTTTGAGATGGGGTCTTGCTGTGTAGCGGAGGCTGGCCTTGAACTCGTGCCCATCCTCCCGAGTGCTAGGACCATAGGCTTGCACCACCACACCTGGCTGCCATGCTTAGTTTTACATAAGACAAATGGCACCAGTAGAAGCTGCCATCGAAGATTTACTCTTAAAGGCAAATATATAGTTAGAGTGGTTAATATGTTCAACGATAACCTAGTGCTTCTGCAAAACACTAATCAGCTCATATTTTTAAACCTGTTAGTGATGTGTGTGGAAGATTTAAATAAGGTTTTAGAGGGCACTCCAGCTAGATAAAGAGTTACATGATGAAACAGCGCAGCTTTCATGGAAATAAGAGAAAAGACTGAAAGGAAAGTAGCAGCAAAGAACAATTTGCTGTTGGCAAATACTTCCTGTTCACTTTGATACCACTTTCATTACAAATGTATCTTTAGGCTCTGTTTTTCCCAGTTTCTTTTTTCTCTATAAAATGAGCCTGCTGTGGTAACGAGCACTATGTGTCAGGCCCTGTACTCAGTCTTTCTGTAGCTATTTCAGTTAATCTTTTTTTTACCATCTTTTGATGAATGGACTGTTTCCAGGCCCAGGAAGATTGGGGAACTGAAGTCACACGGTTATTAAGAAATAGCTGTGTTTTGAACCCAGGGTGTTATGTATGGGATTTGTTATAAGGAACTGAGTCACACAGTTAGGGTGCTGACCAGCTCCACAATGTGCGGGCTGAGTTGGCAAGCTGGAGACCCCAAAGATCTGATGGTGGGGCTCCTGTCTGCCTGAAGGCAGGAAAAAGCTGATGTACAATTAGAAGGCAGTCAGGAACTTTTTAGCCTGGGGAAGGTCAACCTTTTGGTTGTATTTAGGCCTTCAAACTGATTGGATAAAGCCCACCTTTTCCCAGAAGCATTCTGCTCTACTCAGTCTACCAATTTAAACACTAATTTCATCCCAGGACACCCGGCCATACTCTGAATACTCACGGTAACTTGGAACCGAATATCTGGGCACCCCACAGTCCGGTCAACTTTGACATAGAGAATTAGTTAGCACACACATCTTGATATTAAAATTATGTCCTAACCCTCTTCCAACCCACAGGCTTTCGGGTTTAGGAAGTAGTTTAAACCCTAAGTCTTTCTTTGCCTCACCTGGAATGTCTGGAATGTCTGCCAGAGCTGGCCAACACATACTTGAAGAACAGAGTTCACTAGTGCAGTGTTTAAGTATCAGTAACCAGCTCAATTCCCAACAGCACCCACAACAAGACTATTTCGTGCCTCGGAAAAATGCCCCAGCTTCCTGATTACGCTCCACGCTTTCTGATTCCTTGTTCCAGTCCTCTTTGTTGACCTCTCTAAAGGGTTCCAATCCCAGGGAGCTCATGTGGTTCCCTTCTCTCAGCTGCCTCCTTAGGGCCGCTTCTTTTTGCTTATTCTTTTTAAAAAATTTTATTGGCATATGTTTGTGTCCATCCTACCAGAAAAAGGAGAGAAGTAAGGAGAGATAGGGAGACTTAGATTTGCAAGTGGGAGGATGATGTCCCACTGTGTCCCTTTAGATTGTTAAATATGTCTGGCTTCTGTTTTTTTTCTTTCAAAGCATTTCCAATTAATCATATAAAAGATTATGCAAACAGGATTTCTGGATTAATTTGGAAAAAAATAAAACAAAAACTCATTAACTTTGTATATTGCACATTACATTCTCCAGCCAAGCAAAACCCAGAGTCTTGTAAACAGGAAAGAGTCTCCATAACTCTAATCATAATTTAACAGCGGAAGCCACCCTTTTGCTTGACTAGTATCTATATGCTTGATGTTTACAGGAGGAAATACAAACCACTCTCAGATTCCTCTCTGCTCAGCTTAGAGCCATTGCAACAAAATTCACTTATTTAATAAATATTTCAGTGACTTTTGCATGGAAGAGATTGTAATATGCAAATGAAGATGATATGGTCTTTGTCCCTAAGTTGTTTATTTCTGGAGGGCAGAAGGAATATTTCACTCTTAAGGGTCAGAGAAGTTAAAATACAAGCTAGCAAGAGTACGTGCCTTGAGGACTTCTTCACACCAAGACTTTGGGGAGATGGAAGGTAGAGTGGGAAAGAAATGTACATTAGGGATATTAAATAAAGTACAATAAAATCAATCCTTTAAGTCTTATTTGTAACACTTCTGTTCAATCATTTTAGAGTAATATTTTCAAAATCTGAGGCTGTTTCAATTAATATTTTCCTTCTCATTAACTGAAGTTATAACTAGGCATGGGTCCCAACACTCAGGAGGCTGAGGCAGGAGAATTGCCATGAGTGTGAGGCCATCCTGCACTATATAGTGAGTTCAAGTCCAGCCTGGACTACATGGCAAGATCCTGTCTCAAAAAAAACCAAAGCATAATAAAATAAAACAAAGTTATAATGTAGCTTATAATAGTAATGTCTCCCAACCAGTGTACACAATGTTTTCAAAGTTTTGTTTTATTAATTTTATTTAAAATTTTATTCTCAGGAATGGGATTTTCTACAAAAGGGCACAAGGGAATTTCCTGGGTGATGAAGATGTTTTATTTTGGTTTTGATAATAGTTTTATGACTATTTGTCAGACTCCACAGAACTTCACACCTAAACAGTTAAATTTTACTGCGTGTAAATTATATCTAATTTTTTTTAAAGCCTGAAATATAAACTAACCAGGTAATAATAAAATAAAATATCGATTTAGGTGCAGAGCAAACTTTATTTTCATGAGAGATAGAAGTCTAGTAATATTACTTATAAAGCCAACAATCAAATTTATATTATACAATTTAATACATCAATACTTATACTTTTAAATTTGACATAGGGAAAGTTATGAAATATTTTAAAAATAAGCATTCAGATTGCAAAATATCATGATCACAGTGTGCTGAGTCAATGCTATTTTTTTAAAAATCTCAAACAAAAAATAACACTCTAAGGCAATGGTTTTAAACTTACAGAATATCACCATGTCGCTGTTCACATTACTTGCCTGAAACTCTATTTAATAGTTAAGTACAAAGCAGTACCAGGTAGTTTCATTACTTGATAGATTCACTTTCTTCCTAAAACATAATTATAGCTCAGCTTCTAAAAATGGCAAAAGAAAAGAAACATCAAAAGAACTGGATTTTGCCTGCTCTATATTTCACAAGCACTTTGGAGCAGCTAAATTATGTACAAATGAAACAAATAGTGCTTTTTCTTGCTCAATGAATACAGAAAAAGGTATTTCTTTCCCATATATTCCCAGATTATCAAGTGTAACAGTAAAGACAATTTCAAATAAGTGTTGGGAAAAATTCTCATTTGCCCTTTCTCAGAAGGGCACTGGAACAGGATACTTTGTCAAAATGAGGAAAGAAACCAAGAAAATACCAGTAACATGGTAGATTGCAATAAAAGTTGAAGGAACATAGATGAGAGAAAACAGGAAAAGAAGCTAGAGCTAAGAGGATGAGCAAAATATTCCCTGAGAGAATACTCAATTTATACAACTTCAAGAATTAGATGGCAAATCTGTCTCTTAAATTCTCTGGTAGCCAAAGCAAAGCAATACACATGCTCAGTTTTAATAAAAATAATTCTTTTAAAAAAGTTTTTGTACTGGGGATCAAATTTAGGACTTTGCGCTTGTGAGGCAGGTGCAGAGACACTGAGCTAAATCCTCAGCCCAATAATTTGTATTTAATATCCCCAAACAAAATGGTTGCTTGCCAAAAGATCTTCTGTGGATCTTAGGAAAAGGGTCTTTTTGCTCTTAACTTTATCCCCACAGTAGATTGTTGTGTTTCATGTGATAGTTTTTATAGTACACTTATGCTAGTCAGCTTTGCATTATGATAACAAACTGCCTGAGATAATCAACTTATAAGAAGAAAGGCTCATTGTGGCTGTTTCAAAGGCTTTTGTTTCTGCCCTGTTGCTTTGGGCCTGTGGTGAGGCAGCCATCATGGCAGGGAGAGCCAGTGTGGACAGCTCTCTTCAGGACACGCCCCCAATGACCTAAAACCTTTCCCAACGCCCTGCCTCTTAAAGATCTCACTACTTCCAATAGATCCACACTGAGGACTAAGCCTTTTACTCAGGGGTCTTTGGAGAATATTCCAGACTCAAACTGTAGCATTACATCGTAGCCCCTAAGCGCTAAGACAGCAATTCTGTAAAGACTAAGTCATGATTTCAGAGGTGGACCCAGGGAATGGCTAATGGGGTTGTTTTTTGTTTTGTTTTGTTGTTGTTTTTTTTTGGTACTGGAGATTGAACTCAGGACCTTGCACTTGGAAGACAGGCAGCAGAACCACTGAGCTAAGCCCCTAGCCCCTTATGGGGTTGTTTCGAATGAACACTGCGTTAGCCTTCAGGAGAGGCCAAGAGGATGGCTGGGGGCAGTATAGGTCTCTTGCCCCACAGCAGCCTCCTCTAAGCAAAAGCAGGGGTCTCGACTTGGCCTCCTCAGGGGTAGTTCAGCTGCTCTCTGGTCACAGAGCTGTCCACAGGAGTTTTGCGCCTCACTCCTTGTCAGCGGCTCATCGGAGTGGGCCTTCTTACCTTAATTTCTTAAGGGTTTTGGTAGATGGAATTTTCTCTAATGGCTTACATTTCTAAAAATGCTTTAGACTGGGTTTTCTGTCCCTCCCATGGATCCCGACCTATGAATCCATACCTGGTGACCTTGCTCCTTGCACGGGTCACATTCAGCTGCTGTATCCTTTCCTATAGCCAGGCATATACTAATGTATGCATTTTGTTAAAAACCATAAAGTTGGGAAAACTAACTAAAATTTTAGTTATCTATCATATATTATCCCCATAACCACTGATGAGAAATTACTGTAGAATTTTGCAAAAGTCAAGCCCATATACTTTTTTGTTTGTTTGAGACAGGGTCTTGCTATGTAGTTCAGGCTGGCCTTGAACTCACTAGGTAGCTCAGGGTGGCCTCAAAGTTTCAGTGATCCTCCTGCCTCAGCCTCTCAAGTGCTGGGATTACTGGAATGCACCACCATGCCCAGCAAGCCCGTATACTTTCATCTGATAGCTTTTCCTAAATAATTCTTAGAAAACCAAGCTTAATTCTTCTAACCCATTCAGTATTTGCCATTTTTTTCTTTTCTCAGGCAGAAATTTATCTAAAAGTTTTTTTCTTAATTTTTATCAGCACATGTTTGCGTACATAATGATTATATTCAACTGCCGTTGGTTAACATAACGTACTAGTTATTAAGTCAGAATTTGAAAGAAATATGTTTTAAAAAATAACTTTTGAACTAAACTTTTAGGAAATAAAATCTGTGCCATTTGCTCTTTTGTGTTTCTTTGCAGGGCCATGCGAATTCATGCACAGGTAGCTCTCTCAGATAGCCTACGATTCAAAACCTTACAAGTAGTCTTTTGCTTATACAGATTTAACTGCTCTTTACCAGAAAGCTTATTAATAGGGTTATTTATCAAAGTAGTAAACCACCTGCCTGCCACTTAAAGACCAATTTTTCCCGAGAACTTCTGTTAATATGTCTTGAAATGCTATCAAAGACTAGAAAATGCCACAGTAGTCCAGACGAGTCTACAGTAACCTTTTTATTCTGATCTGAAATAAATTAACCATCTACTAATTGACAATTTTATGAAAGACTATTTCTCCACAGTTAAATCTGTATTTAGCATTGCTGTGAAAATGTGTCTAAATAATTGTTTCATTTTTTTCATGATTACGGTTAATTTTTAGCTCTTTTTAAAAATAGAAAAATGTTTTTTTCTCAGGTTTGGTGTTATTTATAAACAAGTGCTAACTGAAGCATTCCTGAAAATAGGACTGTTGTAAATTTAGAAATAATATTTATAAGTAAGAATATATCACAGATGTTGAAGTTTCTCCTTCACAATTTTTTTTCCAAATTCAGCAAATTATTTTGACTTTAGAAAAATCTGTACAATAAGAACATAATTTTCAGTTGTTTGAATCTTGTATTTGCTGCATCCAGAAGTTCTGAAGCTTTTGCTAAATAAAAATACCATTTAAATCAATAGAGAAACTTGTAGGTAACTTGTAGGTATTAGTAAATAGCCATATGATCTGAATAAGTAAAAAATTGGGGTTCATTGATAATCTTATCAGTATTCAAAAGATGTCCTAAGACTTCCGTTAACCTGGCAAAAGGCTCTCTGTGTATATTTATACATTTAATTATGAGGAAAACCAATAGTATTCCTTGCTCAGCTGACTGAAATTTCTCAGTGTTAACTTCATTTTTATGGGGAGAATAAAAATAAGATATTAAACATTTTAGAAACTGGAAAATTGAAGAATTGACCAAGTGCAATGCTTTTGTTTGTTTGTTTTGAGACAGGGTCTCGCTATGTAGTGAGACTGACCTGGAACTCACTGTGTAGCCCAGGCTGGTCCTGAACTCACAGTGATCCTCCTGCCTCAGCCTCCCAAGTGCTGGGATTACAGGTGTGTGCCACCACGCCTGGCTTTTTTCTTTTTTCTTTTTTTTTTTTGGTACCGGGGATCGAACTCAGGTCCTTGCTCTTGCAAGGCAGGTGGCAGAACCACTGAGGCAAATCCCTGGCCCTTCAGGTGCAATGCTTTTAAAAATCTTTGCTTTCTAAAAGTCCGCTGTTCAGTGAACAGCAGTGTTAGCGTATGACACTAAACCTCACTGTCTCCGCCTTCTTATCTCCTCTTCGGGACTGGGAACTCGAGGGTGAAACTGTGTCTTTTCTTATTTGAATCCTTCCTGGTTGGGAAAGAGGAAGCCCCAGGTAAATTTGGGGTGTGGATTTGAATAACTAAGAGATAACTAACAAGGGGTAAATGGTTATCACTCTATGTTGAAGTGAATCAAATAAGGCTCTCAGCTCTTCTCCTACTACCCCCATTTCACACCCCTGAATAAGCCTGATCTGCTCTTGTCTAGCGTGTGTTGTGCGTGTTTCCATGCGATTCTTCTCTTCCACGCTCATCTTCTCCTCTCCCCTATCTTGGATCAGGACTCGAGGGGCCGTCATGACTCCCTCATGCCTTTTACCAAGGACATTTCTTGACATAATTTATTTGTAGATATCCATTAAACATTTTCCCAGATAGAGTTACACGGTCCCTTTGTATTATATTGACAAGTTAGTAGGGAAGAGGGGAAACAGAGCCATTCTTTTAGCCGTGATAAAGCCACTCTTTTACACACCAGCCGTGTGCACTCCCGGAGGAGGCCATCAGGAGCCTGGACACGCATCCTCGGGTTCCGGACGGCTGCCAGGCCCTGACGAGTCCCCACCTCCCCCGTTGTCTTCCTCGTGGGTACAATGAGAGGCTTGGCGACCTTTGAGCTTCCCTGTGCTTCTATGGCTCTATGGTTTGGATGACTTTTCAGTAAGTAATTGAATCGCCGAGACTTAGGCCTTCGGCCTTTTCTTGCTTTGCTCTGTCCATTGTGCCTTCGCTAAGTCATTATGACACAAACATGAGTTTTCTAGAATTTCCATTTTTCAGATGGACACTGGGCTGGCTGACTCAGTGTCACTCAGGGATTGCCCAACCTCATTTTAGTGTGTTTGGATGTCACATGTTCGGGAGGAAACAAGCTCATCCCTCGGGACAAAGAGCTTATTCTGCATCACCGTGGGGGTGCCTCAGTCAGCGGTCCCCTAGCTCTGTCAGCCAGGCCCAGTTGAATAATGTCACCCTTCACACGTTTCCTGTACCTTTCATTCACATGCAAACAAATCAATGTTTTTCTGAGACAACTGCAATGTGAAAGTCCCTGTCCCTGGTTCATGATATTCCAAGCTCCACAAGGGACTCTCAGCTTTTGTCCCCTTTGTGGTATTAGAGCTCTCTCTGCGCTCTTGGTGTTTATTCCTCTCCACCCTGAGCACTGCCTCTCCAAGCCTTCCTTCTGTTAGCATTTTAAAGGCTTTGAGGAACAGACTCCAGGGACAACACAAGGCACCAAACATTACACAACTGTATTTATTCCTGGCCTGTAATCTCAGTACTTGGGAGGCCGAAGCAAGAGGAGTGCCTTGAGTTTGATGTCAAGAAGAACAAAAAGCAACTTTCTTCCCTGAGTCCTCTCGGGAGTAATAATTTTGAGGCTTTTGCCACAAGTTATATTTTAAAATATAAGCCACATATTACCTTCAGTCTGAGCTTCCTCCTCCAAATAAAAACTGCGAGCCCATCTGTTAAGCAGCATATATAATCATTTAACACTATTACATGCTCCGTTTTGATTTTTTAAGACAAAAAAATAGATAAAAGTCAGATGGTATTTGGATTAGGATTAAAAGACAACCAAGCTGGAAGCAAAGATTTGGTCTTGGCACAGGCCAAACCACTGGAATAAAAAAATCTACAGGACGCATCACTCAGCAGTCTGTGGTCCTGTGGCTTTCCTATCTGTGTCGATAGATGATACTGAAATCATCCAGAGTCACGACACAGGTCCATGTAATTCATGTGTTAGAAAGAAAGGGAAGAAGGAAATTAACATTTTTGAGAGCCTAAATTATACCAGATCAGGGCAAATAACGATACATAAGTATTTCATTTAGTTTTTAAAGAACTTTAGGAGATAAGCAGGCTCTATGTTTGACACAGAAATATCTTCAAAATAAAAAAAATTTTTTAAAGATATGGATTGATCTTATTAATGTGAAATGGGAAAGTAGTCCTTTATATACCCAGAAAAATTTTGGAAAGCCACACAAAAAATTATTAACAATAGTTAATTCTGATAAATATTGCTGGAGGTTAGGAATAAAGAAAAAGCTTATTACTTTTCACTGGCAGGTATTAACCTAGTTCATATTTCTCCTTCCAGAGAAGGAAGCAGGAAAAGATATGAGGACCTAAGAGAATCAGTATTTGTGGTACAATTTACTGTTTTCTTCTGTGAAGAAGGTGTTACGTAGAATTTAGCTCAGTGGTTCCGCTGCCTGCCTTGCAAGGTCCTGAGTTCGAATCCTGATACCAAAAAAAAAAAGAAAAGAAAAAAAGAAGAAGAGGAAGGTGTTAGGTAGACTATGAAAACACAATTGCCTAAGTATAACTGAGTCTGTAAGTCTCTCCCTTACCAGGTGAGAGGCAAGAACCTAGCGGTCCTGGTTCTGCCTTTGGAATCTAACTTCCTATTCTTTGGCAAGCATAGCTCAAAGATGAAAGGAAGCGGAGGAAAATGAAGACTTGTGTATGCAACACGAACATCTGTGTTACTAATTAATGGTCAGCTTGCGTGGGAACGTCCCGCTGATTGGAGTCAGGGTGGTTCTGGGCGTGAACAACCCACCTGAGGACTGTTGACAAAATGACCTAAAAGAAGAGCAGGCAGGGAAGATTGCACGCTGTTGATTCTCCTGGGGAAGATCGCCAGGGCTGAGTTTCCTGCTGTGAACTTGGCTGTTCTTGCTGTCGCCGGGATGGCCGCTGTTCTTGTCAGGGGAGCTCTGGTCTTCGCCGCCTTGAGAATCGTTTCCTGGCTCCAGTGCGGGTCCCTCAGCCTGGTGGCACAGACTCTAGCTTGCACCACTGGCCCTTGGACCTTCCCGGTGCAGTCCTGGGGAAGATCGCCAGGGCTGAGTTTCCTGCTGTGAACTTGGCTGTTCTTGCTGTCGCCGGGATGGCCGCTGTTCTTGTCAGGGGAGCTCTGGTCTTCGCCGCCTTGAGAATCGTTTCCTGGCTCCAGTGCGGGTCCCTCAGCCTGGTGGCACAGACTCTAGCTTGCACCACTGGCCCTTGGACCTTCCCGGTGCAGATCCCCTTG
>NW_022900923.1:8325364-8368968 GCF_012274545.1 Fukomys damarensis
TCCCTTACCAGGTGAGAGGCAAGAATCTAGCGGTCCTGGTTCTGCCTTTGGAATCTAACTTCCTATTCTTTGGCAAGCATAGCTCAAAGATGAAAGGAAGCGGAGGAAAATGAAGACTTGTGTATGCAACACGATGCAGACGCAGCACCTAAGTTCTTGCTGCGCAATACCAGCATCTCTTCTTTCTCTATTCTTTAGTATAAAATGTGTTTTGCATCTGTGTTGGACTAATTAATAGGACTTGTGTATGCAACACGATGCAGACGCAGCACCTAAGTTCTTGCTGCGCAATACCAGACGCATCTCTTCTTTCTCTATTCTTTAGTATAAAATGTGTTTTGCATCTGTGTTGGACTAATTAATGGTCAGCTTGCGTGGGAACGCCCCGCTGAGCGGAGTCAGGGTGGTTCTGGGCGTGAACAACCCACCCGAGGACTGTTGACAAAATGACCTAAAAGAAGAGCAGGCAGGGAAGATTGCACGCTGTTGATTCTCCTGGAGAAGATCGCCACGGCTGAGTTTCCTGCTGTGAATTTGGCTGTTCTTGCTGTCGCCGGGATGGCCGCTGTTCTCGTCAGGGGAGCTCTGGTCTTCGCCGCCTTGAGAATCGTTTCCTGGCTCCAGTGCGGATCCCTCAGCCTGGTGGCACAGACTCTAGCTTGCACCACTGGCCCTTGGACCTTCCCGGTGCAGATCCTTGATAGCATCTTGCATAAGACATTCCTACAAGCTCTGGGCTCCGGGCTGGACTCACGGCAGATACTGCCGGGGATCCAGGCCCTTTGCTGGATTCTTCGGGTCTCTAGCACGTAGACAGATCTCTTACACTCTTCTGCATTTGACTTTTTGGGTGAATATTATAAGATGCTCCTCTAAATTTATGTGCCCTGTGTCCAACCTGTCCCCTTCCAAACCCTGACTATAGCAGCATCTGAATAAAATGCCCTGAAACAAAAAAAAGAGCCGCGTCTCTACTCGGGTGTGTCCAACCTGAGGCCCATCGGCCACTTATGGCCCCAGACAGCTGGTAACGCTGACCCAGAAGATCGTAAGCCTTTAACATTACTCTGTGATTTCTAGCGATATGTTTTATGTCTCAGTTGCATGGTGCTTGGACACAGAGTGCGTCAGAGGTGACAACAGAATTCTGTGCAGGGGAGGGTACAGTGCAGTGCCGATTCTACCCTGTGTCCACTGCACACCATCACTGTTATAAAAACAGAAGCTTTGTTACTTACACACATTAACCATATTATCTATTCTATTCACAGTCCAAGACAGTTCATCTTCACTCAGGGCAGCCCAGGCAGGCCACAATGTTGGATGCTCAGGTCCTCCGTGATACTTGTATCACAGACACCTCTAAAACACAAAGATAAAAGCCCAGTGCAGTTGGCTCCAAGACCTAAGACGTAGTCTTTACAGGTTCCATTCAAAGGAAACGGCAGTACCACCCCTAGGCCCGAGCAAGTGGCCTCTGCCCTGGGCCCTGGGCTCGGAGGTACACACACACACACACACACGCACACGCACACGCACACTGCCACGAGGTACCTTTGTCTCAAGATCTAGTGCTCAGAGCACACACGGAGCCACCTGTAACCTCGCATGTCTGCTCCAGTAACTAACACGAATCTGATGACAGAGAAACCTTCACCAGCTCTCCCATTGGGAAGTTTCGTGAGCTGCACTGCTATCGGCACCTGAGTGAGACTTTATTTTGTGAGGATTCACTGGAAGAAGGACTTAGGAAGAAGACAAATTAAGGTGTTAGCTTCTTCTCAGATACTGTGACTGCAGTACATTCTTTTTGAGGAGGCACCTTTGCCACGAATGCTAGAAATAAGCCGGGTGTGGTGGCACACACCTGTGATCCCAGCACTCGGGAGGCTGAAGCAGGAGGATTGCTGCGAGCTCGAGACCAGCCTGGGCTACACAGTGAGTTCCAGAGCAGTCTGAACTACATAGATTATAAAAAAAAAAAAAAAAAAAAAAAAAAAAATTAGAAATGAACTTTCTTGCTGCTCGTCCTCCAATGCGTGGTTGCAAAGTCACCCATGCATGAGCCTGATATTCTCAATGGATTGCATGGCCGCTGGGGGACATACTGCCAATTAAGTAAGTCATATTACTCTTCAGTTTACATATGTGTAGGAATGATATTGAGTCTTTCCATTGGTGACAAAATGGATCGTGAATGCCAGAATTGGGGAGTGTTTCAGCTAAAATATAATATTTAATTACATTTTTGTTTTGTTTTATTTGTACCGGGGATCGAACTCGGGACCTTGTGCTTGCGAGGCAGGCAGTGGAACCACTGAGCTGAATCTCTGGCCCTTAATTACATTTTAATAACAACTTTATTTGAATAATTTTATTTTAAATGTTGATACAATTACACACTACATTATTTTTTACTTAATAGACAATTTTGGATATTTATGAAAACATGTTGTTGAAAATATATGATATGTTCATTTAATGTAGTGGCATTCCATTTTTGATCCTTGGTAGTATTACTACCAATAGAACATAAATTATGCAAAAATCTTGGTAACAACATATGTAGTGATCCCATCAAAAAGAAGTCAATTGCATATAGTATTTCTGAATTATATATATCTTTATTACTTATCCAACGTTGGCAGTTCACAGAAAACCCACACATGTCCAAGAAGAAGGACATTCTGTTGCCTTTCATATTTTGCTTGTATAAAAATCACACCTCACATCTATTTTTCAATTTGCTGTTGTGAAGATGTAGTTGTTAAGGTAGAAGTATGGAACATGCTTTATTTTACAGTTTGTTGGCTTGTTTTATAACTTTCTCATCTTCAGACGTAGGTTATGTGGTTCTCCATTGGTGCGGTTGCCCTGGACAGTCAGTTAGCGTATGTTATAGTTTGCAGCCGAGAGTGGCTTCAGGCAAAACTAGCCCATGCTGATCATACAGAAGTGTAGGGCCCGGGTTTTAGTTCCGTGGTGCAGTGTCTGCTTTGAAAGTGCAAGGTCCAGAGTTCGATCCTTGGCACAGCAAAAAAAAAAAGGACCCACAGAATTGTGAATAAATATCTTTCAGTGGTGTGGTCTGCATCATGAGGTAGCAAGCAGAGTGTTGTGTATTCAATGAGAAGAATTAAGTTTAAGCACAGGAATGTTGGAAAGGTCATGCTGGGTACTAATACAAGGTTAAATTAGATGCCCACAGAAATCTTTTTGGATCCTGGAATCAGGGATTCTCTCCTGGTATAGCCAGTTTCTTCTGAACATTGAGCAAAACATCTGTATCATCTTTTCATCTGCAGAGGTTCTGTTTTAGAGTTATGGGTGTCTTCAGAGAAAAGTAGGATTTTGGCTCTAATATTTCAGATTAAGCAGTTAAACTGCTACTTACCAGCAAAAATCTCCGAAGGTATTTCTTTCTGTAAACATAGTTCTGATAATCTCTATTTGATTCAGGTATAATCATAGTTATTAAAGGAATGTTACAACAGAATTTTACTGTTCTCTAGAAAATAGTTGATATGTGTGTGCCTAGGAAATTTTGAAGCATCAATTACTGAGCTATTTCTTCGGTAAGGCTGGAGTTGACCCATCTCTTTTGCTGTAGTAGGAATCAGAAAGGCCAGATGACTAGAGGCTATAAAATATCCAGGCCAGGAGTTTCCAAACATAAGGTTGAGGGCTTGGTAAAATTTCAAATAAGTGGGGAGATTGGTGGCATTGAGATGCCACCCTGTAACACTGCCAAGTAAGGCCTTTACTGCTAACCACAGTAATATTTCTTTACTAAAAGAAAGGACATGAAGAGAAACTTGGAAAGAAACACAAAAATATCAGAGTAAAAGCCCAAGAAGTGATAAACAGTGCCTTTTAACTGGTGTGTCTTTTGCTAGTGTGCTGACATTTTTAAACGTTTTTTTTTTCCCCCTCGTTATTGGGGACCAATGACAGTGGCCTGGCCTGATGCTAAGGAGACTGCTATTGCGGAGTGAGTCTAGAGACCACACTGAGATTCAACTGTACTTTCACAAAGAGACAGAAATTGTCAGGGTCTTTGCGACACACTTCTGTGCCCTGACAAAGCTCTTCATTAAGCACTGTGGTGGGCCTGGCCTGAGACCACAACAACCAACCAATTAGGAAAGCCCAAAATACTCCACAGGCTAAATCAAGACACTGGGAGAGTACTTTATTTCTGGGTAACGTCGGTGGGGACTGAGTGTCTCATTTGCTGGTTCTGCTCTCCAGATAAATCAAAGTACGAAGAAAGGAACTAAGTCTGTGGTGTTGTTAGCAGACCACGAAAGTTGCAACTAGTAATAGACAGAGGGTGGGATTCCTCAGCTTGGGAAAGTCCACGCTAATTGACTGTGGTGATAACATCTCTCTGAACTAAACTCCTCCCAAGAAGATCTGGGTTCCCTGTTATCTGTTGCATAAGAAAACTGTTCCCAGGAAAGCACAGTTATCATTCCAAGGTCTTCCAGTAAACAAGAATATTAATGTGGGATAGCAGAAAGTAGAGAGCTTATTTGCCTTATTTAGGCTTTTTTTCTGTCTGATGTTGAGTTAACTTTATACATTTCATTGTCAATCTTCTAAATGTATTTCAAATATGCTGCTAACCCATCCTTAACGTCACGAGGACATCTTATCCAGACTTCTCACCTGCATTGAGTACTCTTAACCCTCTACACTCTATCCATGGTTCTCCTTCCTCTTTGGCATTCTCCTTGCTCTTGCAAAGCACCAAGGCTCCTTTTCACCTTCCCACCTTTGAATCGGATGCCTCCTCTCGGCAGCAGCGCTGTCCCTGTCACCTTTACCCAGCCGGCCTCTTCTGGGCACCGCAGTCTTTGTTCCAGGATCACCGGTCAGGCAAGCCTTCTCTGACCAGCTTGGTTAAACACCCCGTCTCGTGGGTTACTTTCTAACACATCCCCTTACTTTATCTTCACAGCACTTAGGAGAGAAGAAAATGTCTTACACACTCACTTACTAACCCCTTTGCCCTCGCTAGAATGAAAACTCCATGAAAGCAGAGACGGCCTGTTTGTTTCTGTAACCTGCGCTGGAATAGGGCCGAATACATAGCAACACTTGGTAAATATTTTTTGAATGATGAATGAATTGAACAGACAGAGAGTTCATGAACATTTTGATATCTTGTCACTTTAGGGCTAAGTGGCGCAAAATCTCCATAATTAATAATTAATGTCACCCATCCTCTCCTCCCTTTGCTTCCTATTACCTTGAGAGGAGCAGCTGGTCTCTGCCATGCTGGTCCTCTATGCCCTGCCTTGGAGCGGGGCCACAATGGACTGAAACATCAGCCAAAATAACCCTGTCCTGCGTTAAGCCGTGGGTGTCAGGTATTTTGTCCCAGTAATGAGGGAAGTAACGAGGACATTATACTGATTTAGAATGGACTGGACTCAGGAGGCTGAGGCAGGAGGATTGCTGAGAGTTCAAGGCCAGCCTGAGCTACATAATGAGGTCAGGGCCAGCCTGAACTATAAAGTGAGACCCTGTCTCAAAACACCAAAGAATATACACCAGAAACTAACATGATAAACACAAGTAAGAAAAAAAATTAACAAGAGGACCATTTTTATTTTAAAAAATAATGTACTGACCTGGAAGTTCTAACCTATACAATAAGATAATTAAAGAAATGACAAAACCATTTTAAAGTAGGGAGAAAATTATATTCACAGCTAATGATTATCTATGAGGAGAATTCAAGGTTTTTTTTGTTTTTTGTTTTTGAGACAGGGTCTCACTATGTAGTTGAGACTGACCTGGAACTCACTATGTAGCCCAGGCTGGTCTCGAACTCACAGCAATCCTCCTGCCTCAGCCTCCTGAGTGCTGGGATTACAGGCATGCGCCACCACACCCGGCTCAAGGGTTTCTTTAAGGGCTTATAAAAGCATTAAATAAAACAGAGTTACAAAATAAGCACATAAAATGTGATAAATTTATTACAGAGTGTCAAGTGTTACCTTAGGAAAAATAAAAGGAAAAAAAGTAGCTGAACAATTTTATGCAAGTTAATATTCTGGTTATAGTTCTTTCTTTTCCTGGTATCAAAACATGTCATTAATCTTAAGCTGAAGAACAGGGCCATGAATTTTAATTCAACATTATGTTTTCCTGTTAAAAAGCATAATTTCTTATTTGTTCATTCCTTTAAGATTTATATTCCTCCTCTGTGTAGAGTTCTGTACCAAGAACAGTGGAAGAAACAAAGGGAAAAGAAGAAAATACTGTCCTGGCCCTTAAAGTGTAATCCTATTAGAAAGAAATAACAAATTCACGAGAAACTACTAGAAAGCCATTTCTGACAACATTTATTTAATAAGCATCTATGAGTATCTGTAATGAGATGTGTGCTTTGCAAACTGTGTACGGAAGTGGTGGTGTCCACTTTGTGTATGGAGACAGGAAGACAGGAAGACCTGAAAGGGACTTGGAGGGAAGACCAGGAGGAAAGGCTGGAGGTCGGGTCTCAGAATGGGATCCCGGATTCTTAACTGTGGGATTTTGATTGCATAAATGCTATCACATTGCCATGGAATTTTTCAAGACAAGGTTGTACCCTGATAGCCCCGTTCTATGCCATAGCGGCTCTTGCGCCAAGCTGAAGTGTAGAGAGTCTCATAGGAAACCTTGGAGAGACGGGCAGTGGGGACCAGAGCTGTGCTGGACCAGACCTGAGACTTGAGACACACACAGGTATGACTGGAAGGCTTTGAACCTCACGACAGTACTTGGCCTTCGGTGGGTTGTTAGAAAATATTCCTCAGACAAGTAAATACTTTTTCTGACCTCCCCTAAGTTCTCAGGGTAGTGCAAGTGTTCTTTCCAGCACTCTTCAGAGTTGTGATTTCAAACTAACTTGTGAATTGTTTGCTGAGTGCTTCTTTCTACCATAAACGTGTCCAATGCACAGCTTACAGGTTGAACATGGCTGTGTCATAATAAAAATTATTTTAAAACAAAAGAAGTGTTGTTACTTACATACCTGAACTGTGTTCTATATTTTGTAGCTACTCCTTCTTAGAGGCCTGGAGTTTTTTGTTTGTTTGTTTCTTCCACACTATTTTTCTGAGCTTGGAGTAGAAATGCATCTCTATGTGGTGATCACACCATTGGTTAGGAAAGAAAAATTGCCAGTAAAATAAGAAACAATGAAATCCTCACAGTGTATGATTCTCACGTGAGGGGCCTTCTCAAAACCAGGCAGTGGTTGGCCACTCACCTTTTTAGATGAGGAGGAAGAAAGAGCTCACCAGGATTAACCCACTCTGTCACCCACAGACACAAGGTGGGGACAAATGGCCTCCCCAGATGCCCTGACATCTTGTGTCGTCTTTGTCATGAGACCAGGGATGGGGTCCCTCAAAGACACGTTGTGACTTAAGATCTGTTCCAATGGCAACTTCAAAGAATCAGCTTGAACCTCATCTTTCTTAGACCCTTGTTTTATGAGCCACTTCAGTTTTAATATTGGGCTTAGACTAAGTGGCCTCTAAGATAGCCTACAAGTTTAAAAGATTTCCAAAGCTGTGAGCTTGATTAACGGACTCTCTCAGGACAGAGGACCTGGTAGCTTCTTTACTCCATTCCAGAAAGCCTACAAAACAGGAGAAATGGGCCTTTCAATGCTTAGGGAGAGCACTATTATAAGAAAGTGACTTCCTGATGTTCTACAAAGAGCTGCTATTTCCTTGGGATAAAACAACGGGAAACAAAGAGAACACACACACAGAGCCTGGGGGTCACAGGTCCACACAGATATGTAGAGGACCATGGGAGAGGCCTGTCACCTATGATGTTCCAGAGTGACTGTCCCTGAGTTTAATGCGGCATTTTGTACGTTGCCATGGATTAAAAATGGATTAATGATACTAATTTGCTGAAAAGCCCTGAGGACTTAGAAGCAGCCCAGTTGAGCTACAAGGACGCTGGCATCCAAGGAGTCTGTAATATCCATGAAAGGGACACGCTGTCTGCAGTAACCACCCCATCAAAGGGCAGGCTCCTGAGCGCTGAAGAAACAGCAGGTGATGCTCCTGCTCACTCTGGCTCAGAGACTTAACTTGTGGAAGTTCTCCGCTATCACTTGGAAGTTTTGGTCCATAAAATCAAAGGGCAGAAGTAGGAAAGGCCTGATGTGGAGCAGCAAAAATCAACCTACTCTTGGGCGCCGGGACACACTCATCTCAGCTGATCGCTGAAGAAGGCTCTAATTAGCTGTGCGACTGTTTCCATTCTTCAAACTTTCCGAACACTTTATAGCAAAGACTCAAGGACAAACAGCACAGTTGCACTCTGGTGATGAGCACCTTGGAGACAGGTACAAAGAATGGTTTCTTCCAGGCCTGTGGCTCAGGTATACAGGTTGCTGTGGGTGGTGTGAATGACGCACTTTGTTAAAACTTATCCCTGTTCCCAAGAACGGTCTAGATTCCCTTAGCAGGGATGGAAACAGGAAGGAGTCAGTCTTGCTTTCATTTGCCATGTGGTGCTTCCTGATCCCTTTACTTTTTAAATTTCTTCTCTGAGAGTACAATCAAATATTTGGCAATAGCCAACCATAAAGTAAGGGGCCCAAGCTCTCTCTCGCTGTGTTAATGGGTTTTCATGGCCTCTCTGTGTTTACAGAGGGAGCAGGAGCAGGGGGAGGCCACACATGAGAGAGAAGGTCTCTCTCTCTCTCTCTCTCTCTCTCTCACACACACACATGTGTATACACACACACACACACTTTCAGCCCTATCCCAGCCCCACCAGCCTTCCCTCTCCAATCCACAGACTACCCCTGACCTTGTGCTGTGTTCTCCCCCAAACCGGTGCTTGAAGTTTATTTTGACCCAGTTTCACCTAAATACAAATGTTAGTTTCTAGACATGACAACTTGAGTTTTTCTTGTTGTCCAAATCTGGAAAATAAAGCCCAGTGGGGGATATAGCAGGTAGCAGGGATGGGCTTGCTTTGGAGTAAGTGTCCCCCAATCTCGTAAAAGAGGATGACTCTGAGGTGACTTCCACCGCCAAAGCAAGTCCAGGGTGCTGGGGCTTCGCCTTCCCACCTACTTCTGCGTGTGCTTGACAAGGTCACACTGTGAGGTCTGAGATGTGAATACAAATGTGAACATGGGTATCTCAGCCCTGCTAGATCCTCGGTCCCCACCAGGGTGAAAGTGGGCTGGCGCCCCTCCTCTCAGGCTGCTGTGAGAACTGTGAGTCGGGTGTGTGCAGGTGACTGATGCGGAGCTTCTCCAGCCTTCACCTCCCTGTCAGCTCCTGGAAAAGTCTGGGGACGCTGTTAGCGCACAGTGACACATTGTCTTACTGTGGCACAGAGAACGCCTAATGGGAAATGACTTCAGCTTACTGTATTTTCTAGCAATCCTGTGATGCCATCCCCAAACAAAAAGCACATGACTGCTTGTAAGTCCTCTGCACGTGAAAAGGAAATTGGATTCTGCTCAGAAGATCAGGCTGTAAAGCTAATCACCCTGATCCAATAACGTGGCCCTGCAGAGTGACATCATCAGGCCCGGGACACAGAGAGCAAGAGGAGGAGGAGGAGCAGGAGGAGAAGGAGGAGGAAGAGGAGGAGGAGGTGAGGAGGGGACTGAGCAGCTGGCCAGCTCTGCAGATACGTGATCCAATGAAAAATTCATAAGGAGATGTTTTATAGCCAATGTCTAATACCTCTGCTGGGTCACAGGCCCATCTGAGCCAATCAATAGTATTCATCATCCTAAAAGGAACTAGTGATTGCATGCTTATAAGAACCGGGAGGTTTTCCAAGCCAAGACCAGTTTCTGGTTACTTGATATGTGTCACCCTTAAAAATACAGAGCTTGTTTTGAAAATGGAACCGAAGACCTTTTACAAAATTACAGAAGGGGGAGGAGGAGATGTCCTTTTCACATCGAGGGGAGAGAGATCTTGGAATTGTTTTTAAAGCCAACCCAAGAACCAATTTTAAAATCAAATCAACTTTTCTTTGGAAAATGTTTGAATTCTCATTTTTAAAGTCAACCAAGGGCTATTTTTCAAATCAAAACATTTTGTCACTGTTTCAGTCTTTGGTGGTTTTTTGTTTGTTTGTTTTGTTTTATTTTGTTTGTTTGTTTTTGTATGTGATTTCTTTTACTGAGCTCAAGAGTTTTTAAAAATAACACATCAGTGTGTGGGGAAAGTCCTCCAGATGCAAATGAAAACGAATGACAGTGAAATCCTAAAAAGAAAAGCACAAGGAATCAACTTTTATCGCTAGGAACCAGGTTAGTTTGGCTTTTAAAAGCTTCTAAGAAGATAGAGACTTTGACTTGAGTCTGAGGGTTCCCTTTCTGCTCAGACAGTGATTCAAGGCAGAGAAAGGTGGAGACAGTAAGATGAGCCTTAAAAGTCGTGTGCTCAGAAATCTGTTGAGGATTTCAGGAGAAACCACACACCAGTCTGGTAAGTTGACAAAAACTTTGAGAAAACTAGGGCTTTCACGTGTCTTTTCCAGGCATGATTAAAATAGGGTCCTCCTGGAAGTCTTTAAAGCACATTCTACTGAGCCATCTCTCCTGTCCTCACCAAAACTGTTTGTGAACGACGAGGCGAACATCAACACTACAGGAGCAACAGCCTCGTAGGACAGGAGACATGAATTTTCAGGCCTTAACCATGCATGGCCTGTTCCCCACCAAACCGGAGTCAGCTTCATCCTCCTTTGCTAACGATGTCCGGAATGCGACCTCTCCTTATCCCCCCACTCTCATTGTAAGGGCCAGGGGCACTGTAACAGCCATGGTTCCATACGTTTCTCTAGGAGGAAGTGGCCCAATGCGAGGTTGCCAGCCCCAAGCCCACCCTAGTCCCTTTATCAGGGAGGTGGCTCTTTTAGCTCCTCAAGCTAATGCCGCTTCCATATTTTCCCCCTTCCTTCCTTCCTTTTTTTTTAGCTATCACAAATAGGATTTTATTTATCACTGTCACAGACTCTCAGGCTGCTGGTTCATATCTATCAGCTCATTCAACTTTATCTCCCGTCTCATCCCCAGTAGCTTTTCCAGGGCTGCTGCCTTCACCATGCAGCTCTGTGAGTTCTCCCAGTTCAAACCTGGGCTTGTTCAGCACTTTCACTTTTCCAACAAAGACACCACGAAGAGGATAAATAGACTGACCAGCCTTTTTTGTCTTTCCCAGTGCTGTCTGGAATCAATTTATTGACCACTTCCTTCAAGTCATTTGTCTGCACCGTGCAGGTCCTGATTGCTAGCATCTTCTTTCGGATTTGGTGGACCTGTTGGTGCTGAGCACGAGAGGTCTTTCGTATCTGATCGTTCCGTGTTTTAGTAAAACCAACGCAGAACAAACGAAGCAAATGGCTATCGGTAGTCTTGACCTCAACATCAGCTTCGATCCATGGTCCGCCATTTTTTGACCATGGAACATATCTTGTTGCAGGCGAGATTCATACCGTAGATGTTAGTCAGGCAGTTTTTGCCCTGGACATCTTCAGTGATTAGCTGGAATTTTCTAAAGGTAACATCATCGTTCTGCAGATCAGCAAGGCTCACTTCAAACACGCGACCTTTGAGCCCATCAGATGCAATCTCGGTTCCTTGAGTTCTGGTGACTGGTGTTTTTCCAATATTTCTTATGTTGAACATAGCTGCTGCCTTCATATTATACCAGTTTTTTCCTCTTTTTTTAGAAAAGAGATCCACCACTTTCCTCTCGGCTCCCTTTTTTGCTGTCTTTCGTAGGGCACTTGTTCTTGTCGACCCCCAGAGTACAGCTCAGAGATCCAGGAAGGTCTCCTCACTGTCTAACTCTGTATAGTAAATCTGCCTTGCATCTTACTGACAATGTCCTGGAAACCTTTTTCTAAGAACAAAGTTGACGAACCTACTCTACAGTCCAAGGGCAAGTTGGGGCCTCCATCTCCTCTTTGGGAGACTTCCTCAGACCTGGTCTGGTAATCTCCCATCTTGTGATTTCCACACGAGTTGAGCAAAAGGACCCTTGTCTGGTAACATCAAGGGCTCACAAATGAAGAGTCAGGGGAAATCCATCTGTGGGGTAGGAAGACAAGAGGTGGGGGGGAGGCTGTGCTAGTGGGAGGTTGGTCTTTCTCCAGGGGAGAGGCTCAGGATCAGATGTCTTGCATCTTCGTGAGCCCATAGATTGCTTTTCATGGCTATAAAAGTGAGGCAGGATCATTGTGCTTGAAAACCACAGAACATACAGCAAAGTAAAAATGAGCAAATAAAAATCACTCATGAGCTTTGTGTGCAGAAGAATCCACTTAATGAAAAAGAGCACTTCCCACCTGTGACCTAGGGAAGATTCCCACTTCGTCCTCTGTGTCCTCACCTACAAATGGGATAACATCCCAACCTTAGCATATTCCTGTAAAGATGGAGTAGAAGGTGTGTTAGTTTCACCTTTCTGTCTTTCTTTGGTTTTCTGCTTTCTCTCCAGAGAAGCGATAGAGAAATGACTAAGAGCTTGAGTGGGCTTGAACATGTAGCCAGTCTCCCCGTGCCTCAGTTTCTTTGTCTGTGCTATGGGGATAACAGTTCCCATCTCTGCACCCATAAGCTCTTAGGGAAGATACGATCAGGTGATTGACATAGGCACGAGTAGGAGCACAGTAATGTAGGCTCTTTTTCCTTTACAGTCTTAGGGGGCCTTCATGGATGTTGTTTCATCCTCCAGCCTTCAGAGCGTATGGGATTGTGGGTTACAGAGGTGTGGCCTTGAGGTCTAGACGGGTCCCTCTCCTGTTCCTCTCGGCACTCTTCCTCTGCTCTGCTTCCCTGCCGCCATGATGTGCCCATGTTGAAGCCCCCTGACGTGGGCCGAACCTCTCCACACTAACTTCTCGGTGGACAGAGGTCTCCTTGGCTGGCCGTCTCTTGGCATCTGTCTGCTGTGCGTGAAGCAATCTCAGGCCTGGACTTGTTCCCCGCTGGCCACACCCCCAGAGGGCCCTAGTCACCCAGACTTCCTGTAGGCCCTGTTCAGTGGAGGACCCTTCTGGGCAGTGGCCTGAAGCTGGGGAGACCTCTTTCACCGCAGCTTAGCATGAGGTACGAGACCAACAAAGGAGGAAATACGGCCATGTGAGAGCCACCAGGGAACTGAGTTATCCCTGAGAGGGGCCTCAGCCCCTTTATCCCCTCCTGGGCCTCATGCCTTACATGGGCTGTGTGCTGGGGGTTCTCTTCCTAAAAGAAATGCGGTGGTGTCCTGGCTCTGCTGTACCAGGCAGGCTCACACTGAGGGGGAAGTTCTCCCTCAGCAACCAGGACATGCTCGCCATCTTGGAGGGAGTCTGCCCCGCTGTGTGGTCTCTAGCAGTGGTTCTTGAAGTGTGTGCCCTGGATCAGCGGTATGAGCATCCCTGGAGCCACATTTGAAATGCAGATGCTCAGCAGCCCCACATCAAAGACAGGGTCCAAGACACACCCCACAGCAGAGCAGGCTCTTGACTTGACACCAGAGGGCATCTCAGGACATGTCTGTGAGGGGCGCAGCGTCACTGGGCAGAAAACGCACTCAGAAGGACACACTGGTGCTCTTAGGGTGAGGGGCGTCATGGTCAGGGGCCAGGATATTTATGTGCTCTTGGGGTTGGAGACCTGTGGAATTCACAGATCTATAGAAAGGGAGCTCGATTTACGAGGGAAAAGTTGTGGCCCATTTTACAGTGCACGGCAAGGAAGGGCCCAGTTTATAGGCCCGTTGTATCTTTGAGAGTCTTGTTCCAAGTTTTCTGGAAGGGAAAAACAACATTATGATCTTGGGTGACTTTGCACCCCGAAGCTATAGCTTTCTGAAAACTACAGTTTCTAAATTATGATTTTCCTTGTCTCGCTCTCTTATTTTTTTCTTTTTCTTTGCCAAAGTGGTGATTGAACACAGGGCCTTAACGCTGAGCTACATCCCCAGCCCTTGTTCAATTTTGAGATAGGTTTTCACTAAGTCACTAAGTTGCTCAGGCTGAGCTTTAACTTGTGATACTCCTGCCTCAGCCTCCTAGAATTGTGGGATCACAGATATGCACCACCACCCCTGGCTGCCTTTCTACTCTCTTTATTTCTCCGGTCCTCCCTCACCCAGACCCGTGCCTTCCTCTGGGGTGGGGTCCCAGCAGCTGATGTAGCCATGAGCCCTGCTGATAATTCCAGTGTGCTGTCCAGTGCAGAACCAAAGTACAGGAACCAGCAGAGAAGAGAGGAGCCAAAGAAATTGAGGTCTGCCTCTTTCTCTGGCCTTTCTGAAGCCTGGCTGTGTTCCTGCCCCAGTGTCTCACATCACTGAGGCACAGGGAAGGGAGCGGCCCGGCTGTGGCTCCTGAAGGAGGGTTCTCGGCAGTCGCAGGTATGCACGTTTGGGGGCCCAGCACAGGTTCAGAGGGTTTGCATGCTGCCTAGGTACTGTTTGTTAAGTGGAGGAAAAATGAAGCCCCGTGGCAGCCTCTGGCCATTGTGTGCCAGGCAGGGCCAGGGTCTGCAGGACAGGGGGAGCAGAGAGAGGGTGCAGGGCACCAGGCTTTAGGACACACCTGGGCTCCAGTCCTGTCTCTCAGGGAGCTTCCCTGACCTTGGGGGTGGCTCCGTCCCCACGCAGGACAACTGCAGCTTGGCCCCAGTGGCACACTGCTCTGGAGGGTGATGGGGGCGGAGGCTGGGACCCAGCAGGGGGCGGAGGGGAGACAAGGCCTCTGCTACTGCCCCCCCCCCCCCCCCCCCCCCCGCGCCGCCCCACCCCCACCTGGCTGAGTCCAGGAGCAGAGCGAGGGCGGGGTGGCTGGCTCCCCACCAGGCGCGCTCCAGGCGGTTTGGAGGTGACGTCCCCTGGAGCTTCTGCAGCTCCTGCTGGTGTCCCAGGGTCATGAGGCCTCTGGTCACAGCTCGCTAGGCCCATGTCACCCGAGGTCCCTCCAACCGGGCTGCTTTGAGGGTAGCTTGTCACCCCTGCCCACACAGTCCTTCTGTTCGCACCTGGCTCTCCGCTCCGGAGCTTCCTGGCTGCCAGGTCCTGCCCTCCAATCCCTCAGTTTCTCCTAACTGGAACGGACTCCTGTGTCCCTTCTTACCCAGCCAAGCCCGTGGTTCCCACTTGGGTCTCCACTGGGCCTCCTGTCTCTGTATAGAAAGTGTCATTTCTACCTCCTTCGTTTGTTTTTGCAGTAGGAGGGATTGGACCTCTGGGCCTTTGCATTGAGTTATAGCCAACGCCCTTTATTAATTTATTTTATTTCAAGACAGACTGGGCTCAAACTCAAGATCCTCTTGCCTCAGCCTCTCAGAATACTAGGATTACAGATATGAGTCACCATACCTAGCCCATGCCTGTTATTTTATAAACAACTCGTAGGAAAACGTCCATCAGTTTTAAATCACTGGATTGTTTTGTTCATCATAATCATTCCTTTATTTTTTCTGTTTTTGAAAAATAACTTTATTGGTACATTTTAGACATGTATAATGATCACATTCATTGTAGGGAATGTGTACCTGTATATAATATGTCTTGATTCTTCTTTTTTCCCCAACCCTCTCCCCTCCCTTCAACCCTTCTCCCTCTCCTTTAAATTTGTAATCAGTTTCTGAGTCCAAAATGCTTTCAAAGACACAATATCATTTTCTCTTTCCAAACAGCTGGGAAAGTTTTCTTCAGACTCTCTTCTTAGTCACCCTCCATGCCCAGTCCTCCCCCACCCCAAGCGCAGCCCTCCCATGCCTCACCCCTTTTGTAAGCTGTCTGCCTGGACCACACCCTGCCTGGGCTAGGGTCTCCTGGGCTTCCTGGGCACAGCCACAGGTTCTCTGTGCATCCTTTGAGACATACCTCTAATCCTAGCACATTGGGAGGCTGAGACAGGAGGATCGCCAAGAGTTCAAGGCCAGCCTGGGCAGCATAAGGAGACCCTGTCTCAAAAACCAAAAGCTAACACATCCAGCTCTCATTTTCTCTGATCATTTGCGTGTTTATTTACAGTTTGCCCCTTAAAAAACCAAAATAACACATCCAGCTCTCATTTTCTCTGATCATTTGCGTGTTTATTTACAGTTTGCCCCTTATTAAAAACCATGCTTGTGGAGAGTTAGTTGTGTTTATTGACAAGGTATCTGTGTAGATCTCTATTTCTATATCTGCATAGACTCTAATTAAGACTCAGAACAAAGCCTGTGTGTGAAACAACGGAAATAACTCCGTCCTTTTTGCCTCCCAGCCCAGATACACCGTTCTCCCAATTCTCAGCTCAGTTGGGGTCCACCCGGTTCCCCAAGCCCAATCCCTGGCTGTGTCACATCTGCCAAAAGGGGCCTGTCCCTTCCTCCCAGCCCTCAGGCAGCTGTGCTTTTTCCCACCCTCCTTGTTCCGTCCTCTCCACCTCCCACCCGAATTCTGCCAATCCTTAAAACCAGTAGCAAAAAAAAAAAAAAAAAAAAAAAAAAAAATTGAATGTGTGGATTAAAGGTTCTAATTATGTCTCAGTGCCCTCAGGAAACTGTGGTTCCTTTCTAACTCTGGCTCCCTTGCACTCCTCTGGCCCCCTATCTGGCTTTTCCAGCCTCTGCCCCTGGCGGATCTGCTGTTGCAAAATCTCTTAGATCCCTGACCCGGGCCCCACACCCTCCCTCTCCAGGCCCTGCAGGGCTGTTCCGCACATCCTGGCCTGGCCTAACTTCTAAAGACCCTCCAGGCCTCCCGCTCACCAACATGAGAGAAAATAAGGTCGACACAAAAATGTGCAATTGAAAAAATGTGCAGCCGAAGCTAGGCGTGAGCGTGTGCCCAGTACTCTGGGAGGCTGATGCAGGAGGATCACAAATCTGAATCCTGCCTGGACGAAGACTAGGGATTGTAGCTCAGTTTGAAGGCTCTGGATTCAATTCCAGGACAAAAAGAAAAGGCTGAGTCATGATGTTGTGCCTTTATCGTACGTTAATAAAACTTAGTCTGACCGTCGAGTCGTTTACTCCACTCAGACCCATCGACAGTGGCTCTTGGTGAACCTCTGGCAAGACTACTTGTTGCAGATTCCCTCAGTCAGTATTTCCATCTTTCATCTCTATTCAACAGACAGCTCTGAAAAGTAACATCCCTGTCCTCCCGGGCTGTGGCCTGGCCAGGACCCAGGCTCAGCAGGAGATACGCTGGGTTAGTACCATGAAGCCGGAGACAGAAAGCCTGGGGTGCGGGGTTCACAGCAGAACAACAGGGGAATCAGGGTTAACAAGCAGACACGTGGGGCACAAGTGAGATCGGGACAAGGAAACAAGGGGGTGGCCCTTTCCCGAAGAGGAGGTCATGGGCGCCAAGCTCAGATCTGTGTTGCACACGGAAGGTCCAGAGCGCTCACAGAGGAGCTCGCGGCCCAGCCCTGCCTGCTCTGCTGCTTTTTCCTCTGCCCTGGGGTCCTGCTGGTGCTCAAGTCCACTTCCTCTGTGAAGTCCTCTCCCACCTGGCTTCGGACAGCCAGGCCCTCGATTCCTTTCTGTTTTGTGCAACAACCACAGACGTCAAAACAGTTGTGCTCTTCCTAACGAACTGGAAACTCCTTGGAGGGAGTCCTGCGGCAGACCCTCAGCTCAAAGCCCCCAGGCGTCCAGGAGAGAACTGGTGCTCCTCTGTGACCGCGCTGGTGTGGAGGCTCCTGAGCTCAAAGCTCCAGACCTGACCCTGGGGTCTTTGCATGCCACCTCCGCCTGTCGCCAGGCACCTGCTGGACTGCGGCTGAGGGTCTCTTTGATGTCTTTGACCGATTTTCTGATTCTTGGAGAAGAGACGAGTAACAGTGTTACAGGAATTGGGAGTGAGAGGATTCCCACTAGAAGTGCCCGGTTAATCCACCTGGGAGGGCTCTTTTGTCTCCTCACCCAGGGAAAGCCACAAATTGTCATCGGTGAAGTCCCGTGTTTGCAGAGGGAAGAACCCAGTTTTGTCCCACCTGTTGGATATCGGCCTGGGATCCCAGACAAGACAACGACAGATTTGTACACCAAAATTTCCCCTACCTTTAAAGTGGGGACCATAACACGGATTATCGTAAGGATTAAATGTGGTGATGGTGTGAAAAGAATTGGTAGCACGTGAAGTGTCCTGTAAAATTTGGTATGTGAGTCTTATTATAAACGAAGACTGCCCTCCTTCTGGCCTGTCCTCAGCATTCAGAATCCACGCGAAAGCTGTCCATGACCACGATCACCTTCTCGGTGACTCAGAAATGTGGGAATCGCAAAGTCTGCCTCACTCAGGCCGCAGAGCCTCCGAGCAGGCAGCCCAGCCTCAGCTCTCAGAAACGAGCGTTTCCCAGAGAGAATTCTGCATTCCAGGGCATTCTCTTTAGAAAGAGAATTCTGCTTTGATTTTTTAGGAAAGGTTGGGTTAAGCAACAGAAACCACTAAAGCAGGCCCCAAAGCAAAGACCCCTGAAAGAGAAGGGGTCGGGGGCTGTGGAGGAGATGGCAGCCAGGTCTGCAGAGCAGACACCGATGTAAGCTGCAGACAGAGCCCTGGATTTGAGCCCTATCCATCACTGATATGAACTGGCCACGTGACCTAGAAACTAGTCACCCACACACTGAGTCTCTGTAGACAAAAGCTCTGTAAAATGAACACTGTTATTATTTCAGGCCTAAAACTGTATGAACAAGGTGTACAAATATGCCATGTGATTGTGATGTGATTGTGAGTTGCCTATAAATTTACCTCCTGAAGTAACCATTCAGGCAACCCGTGTGCCCCTGAGGCTCCATGGAGTTGCCCATCACCAGGCCCTAAATGCAATTCCAAGAACTTCCCCAAGTTCTGAGAAGGTCTCCCCTGCAGATGTGGGGTGCACCATGAGAGTCGGTGGTTTCCCCAGTAGTTTGCTGTTGTTTGCGATGACATCACCTGGGGTGCACCCCATCACCCTTCTACTTACCGGCTTTGTATGGGGTGCGTCCTCAAAGCACTCCCACTCGTCCTGCCTTTTTGACCAGTGAACCTTAGGTCAGCAGAGTGGACGGCAAACCTCCTGTCTCAGTCACTTTTCCACAGCCACAATTTAAAGGAGCAGAGGTGTCAGCCCATGGTTGGCTGGCTCCAAGGCAGAAACGACATGGCAGAAGAATATGGTGGATGGATGAAAAGCTGCTCACACGTGGTGGCCAGGAAGGAAGAGCCCAGGACAAGAAAACTCCTTCCGGTCAAACCTGCAGGGACCAGCCTGTAACCGGCACACTCTGCTGCTGTGCTCATCTGTGGATGAACCCGCTGGCCAGCCTCACGCCGCTGTGATCCGATCACCTAGAGGATGTGGAACATTTCAAGGCTAAACTGCAACACCCCTCTCCCCACACACATGTTTTATACATGACTGCCCGAGGCCACGGAGCTCCAAGGAGCAGCCCTCGGTCTTTGGCCTCTGCAGCCTGGAAACTCCAGCCCGGAAGCTCAGCTGAGATTTGCACTCAGGTCCTTACCAATGTCGCCCTTCCCCAGCCCAGGCCATGAGCCCAAGCTTAACAAAGCCCCAGGGGCTGCTACCCAGGGTTTATTTTCTTGCCACTGTTTTCGAGGGGCCCCGTAGCCCTTGCTCTGCGCTCTCTCCCTGTGGGAAAGTGGGCAGCGCCCTGCCGGCCTCACACGGAGGTGGATGGGCTTCCTCAGGCCAGCAGGCAGTGACTGGAGCCGTCTGCGTGCTGGGCCACTCCTTGGGGGGCACCCCACTCAGATGTGCTTAGGCCCCCATGTCACGCCTGGCAACACTTCCCGGAGCAGCACGGCCCTTGTCCTGCCGCTGTCCCGTCAAGTGGCTACAATTCCATTTGGCTGCCAGCCGGCCTGACCTTCTGCGTCACCCTGCCCTGCCCCCTCCTCCCTCTGCGGGTGAATAGTCCATCATCCTAGGTTGTCCAGGGACAGCCCCGGATGTAGGGGTCAACACATCCTCCCTCAAAGCAATTTGGAATGATCGCTCTAGATAATGCAATAAATGCCACCCGCTTGAGGAGGGAGACTCCAGAACTCCCCTGGCCCTGTGGGGCAGCAGAGGGGGACCCCAGCTGAACAGCCAGGTGGGGATTCAGAATGTCATTCACGTCACACCTTGCGAGTGAGCACATGCTGTGTGTCAGGTATGGGCTACACAGCTGTGAACAACACAGATAAAAAGCTTTGCCCTCAGGAGCTGGCATTTCAAGGAGATGAGGGAAAGAGACAGGCAAATAAACTGAGACATGGCTTTGTTAAAAGATTCTATGAATAAAGATACAACAGAGAACCTGGCTGCAGGTTTTATTACTGGCCACTTGGGTCCAGATGCTCAGGTCTGTTTGCTTGTCTCTCACCAAATCAAAGGCCAGTCAAAGCTGGTCTGAGGAGATCGTGAGGCCTTGTTGGCCTCAAATCTCCCCACACCCAGGTGTGCCAGGAATAGTGGGGTCGGGGTTATGATGACATAACAGACACACCCGAGCTTCGGTCCTCTTCCGTACCCCAACATCTGCATAGAATCTGGGCTAAGAGCGCAGGTGGTGGCTCTGCCTCAGGCCCGAGGGAGTTTGGAGAAGACACTTATCTCTCAAGGAGAGCAGTTCTAACTTCCAAAGTTCCACTTTGCCAGGCTGGTCCCAGGAGACTCTTCCCGTGCCCACCCAGGGCCTGGCGTGGAGCTGGTCCCTGACCCTGACTGACACAGCTGGTCAGGGCTGCTGGAATGGAAAGACCTCTAGAATCCCCTCACTCTGCTGATTGTCTTCTCCCCGCGGTTTTCCTTCGCCTTCCCCCACACGATAGCTGTCTGAGCCCAGCTCTTCCGATCCACACCATCCTGCCGGGCGGCCGAAGAGTGCACAACCAGCAGGAAGAACAGACAGCGGGCGGGGAGGAGGGCAAGAGGCTTTCTCGAAACTCTGACCTGTGCACTGCGGCTGCTGAGGGCCACCCCGGCTCTGCCCATGAGATGCCAATGGGACCCCAAACGAGGACAGCCAGCATGTCTCCAGACTTGGCCAGGGTCTGTTCCTTCGAGAACCACTCGTTCCACTCAGTATCCCTCAGTTTGCTTGACAGGAAGTTCTGGCTTTGTGCTGTTGTCTGGACCCGTGATCGACACCATCTCTCCCCTGTGCTACTCTGCGTGGCTACTGGACCCCACCAGGGCTCCCCACCCCGTCCGTGCCTGGGACTCTGGGACCTGCCCAGGCTGTGTTTTCGGGGAAGCAGAGCCCAGCCAGTGGTCCCTGCCTTGCACCCTGTTTTATGCCGGGGTCTGGAAAGCCTTCCCCACCGGTGCCCACCAGGTTCGCTGGTTCACTCTTCGGACGCCATCTGTCACCACCTCAGGACAAAGCTCCCCGGGCCCCTCGCCCCTGACTCTGCTGCCTCTGCAAGCGGAGACCCCATCTTTCCATCTCCAGATGCGGGCACCGCGCCTGGCACAGAGGAGGCGCTCAGGGAAAGTCCAAATGAAAGGAAAAGCAAACGGAACACAAAGAAGAGTGAGACGGAGGAGAGATGAGGCCGGGAGGAGGAAAGAAGTCTTCACTGGGCAGCTCTGGAACAGATGGTGAAGTGCCCCTCCTCCCTTCCCCTCCGGGTAAATACCTACAGCTGCCTTAACCTTTAACCCGCCTCCGTCTCTCTTTGCAGCCCTTTGATCATCTTCGCCTCAGTACACCTCCCTCTGGTCTGCCCTCCTCTGGACACAGCCCTTGTGTCCCGTACTTGGGTTCCGAGCAGCAGGAACCCAGCCTGGGCACGGCCTCCCCACCCTGGAGTGTGGCTTCCACCGAATTAGCCTGATGTCTCCCCAACTCCCTGATCCTGGGGCCCCCAGCCTCGGGCGGTGGAGAGGGGCCCTGCCTCTGGACACCCACGGATTATTTTCGCAGGGGAGCAGTGGAGAGAATAACCTACGACTGTGCTAGTTCCTTCCTTTCCTGTGGCAGGGTTGGCTCCCCAGGGAAGCCAGCCGCTCCGGGGTGCAGGCTGCGGGTGGGTGGGGAAGAAGAGCTGAACTGTGAGGGCCCCCAGGGACCACACCTGGCCAGGCCCGCGCTCCGTAGTTCCCACGACTGAGGGGACAGCACTCAAGCCCTAGGCTCCCTCCTCCTTGACAGCCCTATGGGACATCCACCTGCGCTCCACAGACCACCAGCTGTGAGGAAACAACCCACAGACGGGCTATTTCTCGGTGGACCTGGGGAGGACGGCTAATCCTGGCTAGATCTTGTGTCTCTCCAGCCAGATGGCTCCTCCGTCTGCATCTCAGGCATCAGTGATGGTGAAGGCAGTGGTATTTGGGCCCAGCTCTGAAATCATGGGACGCAGGCCCAGGATGGCCCAGGACAGACTTTGGCCCGGGACTGGGTTAGCACAGAGTTTAGGGACAGCACCCTCCAGCTCCAGGACCTGGCTCGTTCCTTGTCCGTGACCTGTCCCCAGCTCTGCCGTGGACATAGGGAGGCGGCTTGGACGCCAGTGATGGCTTCATTGCTTTACCCCCACAAAACTTCACCCCCACCCCAGAAACACAAGGAGCGCATGCGTTGGGAGGGTGAGGAGGCCTTCAGAGTTGTGCCGCTTCATGAGAGATTTGGGGTTCAGTGGCCTCCCTTAGAGTCTGATCGAAGTTGTGAACTAGAAAAATGCAGGAACACACGGAGCAGCTCTCACTTGATACCAGGCTGCTCTCAGTCCCCTGCGGCTCACCCGAGGTGTGGCGATCGCCCCCAAGGGAGAGGGGAGAGCAGAGCAAGCTTTGAGAGCAGACACCATGACCATTCCCACACGGCCCGGTTCCTGCGAGGCACCTGGCAGGACCGGGCCCAGCAGTGGCGGCGCTGCTCTTGGTGGCCCTGGCCCTTCCTGCTGGGTTCTGTGACTCAATTCGGGGATGCACACAAAACATACAGTGGTGCTTCTGATGGGCCAGCACTCTTGGAGTGACAGGAAGGCAGGAGTTCGCAACCTGGGAGATTAATGACAAGCTCCAACTAAATTACAGACCTTCCGATTCCCTGGCTGCTCCCAAAACACCAGCAGTCAGGTGTCACCACTGTAGTTGCTGGTAGGTAGTTGCTGGGAGAGGCCTTTCTGGACAGACTGAGCTCACCACTCTTCTCCACTCTGAGGAAAAGGCTCCCTGAAATGTCATTAGAGGATTCACAGTCAAAGAGCCTTCTGGTCACCCTACTGTCGTGCCTACTGGGGCACCTACCAAACCACAGCCTGCCCTGTTCTCCAGTAGAAAGAAAAGGAGAAGGATAAGAAGGAAAAAGAGAAAGAGAAGAAGAAGTTATAAATTAGTGACTTTGGGGGAAAAATGATACAAAAATAGATTCCCAAGAAAAAGAAACGACAGAAAAGAAAGCTCTTCGGAACTTAAAATACAACTAATGCAAAAAGTCTCAGTAGGAGCTATTCAGTACATTTGGTTAGGAAAAAAGAGGATTCACACCAGAACACATTAGTATCAAATTTTAGAATCAAAGAATTTTTAAAAAATAAAATAAAGAAAGAGGTACTCAGCAGACACAGGAATGGAAACCGGAGGGGCATCAAAGTTCTCACCAGAAACCCTGAACGGAATACCACGGAGAAATAGAAACTCCTTCAGGATCTGAAGGTAATGATTTTATACCAAACAATCAACCAAATGTGAAGGGAAAATAAAAACGGTTTCAGACAAGCAAGAGGCAAACCTCAAACTCATGAAAGAAGAAACCACAGCCTCCGGAGCAGGGGCTCGAGCCCAAGAAAAAGGCAAAGGGAGTCCTAGAGTGGACCAAAGAGGAGCCAGGCCGGCTGGAGGCCAGACAGAGCCCCCCCACCGCCCCACAGCAGACGTTGGGGAGAGGGAGAGGCCCGTGTGAAAAGTGACAGACATGGCCAGACCTCCGGCAGCTCCTGCGAGGGACTGGGAGAAAATGCAACAAGTCCAGAAAACTAACAGGGAGAAGGGGGCGGGATTCTTTGTTTGCAGGGGAAGCTGAGATATGGCATTCAGATGAAATCCAGAGCAAAGAGCAGAAAACAGCAGCTGCTGAGTCACAAGATGGCTTCTGAGGAGCAGGGCCGAAGAAGGAGGAGGTGCTGGCTGCTGGGTTTTGCAGTGCTCCCGAGCCTATGTGATTCTTTTTGTTTTTCCTGGGGCTGGGGGCAGAACCCAGGGCCTCACTTGTGCTAAGAGTGCACAGCCCAACTGCACTCCACAGCAGCCCTTTGGGTTTTTTAGTAAAGTGTGTCACTTTAGTAAATCAGGTGTGAATGTTTACCCAAAGTGTGCACGGGCTCTAGTGTAAGAGAGCCTGGGTTTGGCAGCAAGCCTGGTCCAGGCCACCGACTTTCGAACAACAATTTCCTTCTCTACTTTGCTGCACTGGGAGGAGGACTAAACATAATTTTTCTGTAAAGGGGCTGTTACTGGATGTGTGCTTGATAAACTATAGCTATGACAGGTTTTAAGAAATTTTAGAGGAATTCTGTGGCAAACAATCACAGCAAACTCCCCTGTCCTAGGTTTGGGAAGCATTGAGAAAGCCTGGTTTAAAAAAAGAAAGAGAAAGCCGGGTTTGGTGGCACATGCATGCCTGTAATCCCAGCACTCGGGAGGCTGAGGCAGGAGGATCTCTGTGAGACCAGCCTGGGCTAGATAGTGAGTTCCAAGTCAGTCTGAACTACATAGTGAAACCCTGTCTCAACCCCCCCCCCAGAGAGATAAAGGAGAGAGAGAGAGAGAGAGAGGAAAGCCTGGTTAAAAGCCACCCTAAAGGGAAATGTGGAGAAATATATAGTGGAGTATTATTCAGCCATAAAAAAGAATGGCTTTTCTTTTCATGTGCAGGAGAATGGATTGACCTGTGGGCCACCAGGTTGAGTGAAATAAATCAGACTCAGAAGACAAATGTCACATGTTCTTCCTAATATGTGGAATCTAAAACAGACGATAAAAGGGCTGGTGATTTAGCTCAGTGGTTCCACTGCCTGCCTTGCAAGCGAAAAATTGTGAGTTCAATCCCTGGTACCAGAAAAAAAAAAAAAAAAAGAATAGAACAGGTGACAAGAAAGTAGAAGAGAAACTACTATTAGACAAGGGTGAGGGGTGTAAGGGCAGGTAATTGGGAGAACAAATATGATCAAAATAATTATACACATTGAAACCCCCAAAAATGTGAAAGGCAGGGTGAAGTGGGGCAGGGAAAGTAGGAGAAATGATTAAAGTGTGTTATGGGTCTGCATAAATTTGTTAAAATGAAACCTGTTAAATCTGTGTGGCCAGCTTGCACTGATTTTAAAATGCAAGGGAAGGTGGGTGTGGTGGCGCACACCTGTAATCCCAGCACTCAGGAGGCTGAGGCAGGAGGATCACTGTGAGCTCAAGACCAGCCTGGGCTACATGGTAAGTTCCAGGTCAGTCTCAACTACATAGTGAGACCCTGTCTCAAACAAACAAACAAACGAAAAAGGTTTCTTCAATAAGATGTGAGGGAAAAGGCCACCCTGGCCCTTGTCAGTTAAGTCCTGCAGCCGCTGTTGAGCTGCAGATGTTCTGCAGTCCCCCTGCCCAGCCCCTCAGTGTCCGGGTTGTCTTGACGGCACTGGTGGCTGAACCAGAAGAGGGTGCAGGACAGTGGCTTTTCACCTAAAGGCCTCATTTGTCCCCGAACACAAGCCCAAGGCTCTTCCCTCTGACAGACAAGCTGCCTCTGGGAGGGACCAGAGCTGCTCAGAGATGCGTGTGCCTCCCAGCCTGGAGAAGGTAAGGGGGTGATCAAATGTACTGTGAATGCTGAAATTAAAACATGTGGTACAGCCGGAGGTGCAGCTCAGTGGCCTCACAAGCGCAAGGTCCTGAGTTCAATCCCCGGTACCAGAAATAAATAAAAAATAAAATGATAAAATAATTTAAAAATCCAAAAAACACATATTACAGTGAAAGACACATGGCCACAAATCCCCCTCAAACCGCCCCCTTCAAACATTACCAGTCTTTCTTGCCACTCTCTGACGTAGCTCTGGTAGTCCTCTTTGCTGAAAGGACAACATATCTATTTAAATAACTGTATATGAGGCGTGGTACAAAAAACGCGTACGGTGACTGCTGCCGCCGAGTGTCATCCAACTGAAAGGCAGCTTGTAAAATCACAGCGCTGTGTCCTCATCCGCCTGAGTCTCAGCCCCGGCACTGTGTGGCTTCTGGCTCTGCTCCACAGTCAAAATGACCATTGTGTTAGTTACTTTTCTCTCGTGGCTGAGACAAAAATACCTGACACTCAGTTAAAGGGGAAAGGCTTATTGACTCAGATCATAGAGGTTCAGTCCGTAATCGGCTGGCTCCAAGGCAAGGATAACAAACTGGCCTCACAGAGGAGAGATAACATGGCCCACACCAGGCAGCAAAGGTAACAAGGGCCCTCACAGCAGCTCCCTGCCCTTTTATCCAGGCTACATAGGGTGGGCAGCACTGATGTCCTAATTCTAGTGCCCTCAGCCTCACCCCACCACAAGGCAATCACACACTCTAGGTCCAGCCACCCGGAGGAAGCGTGAGGCTTGGGGGACCTCCAGACACAAGCTGTGACAACCACGACAGTCCATGCAGAACACGCCGGGCAGCACTCAAGACAGAGGACTCCCGGAACTGCGCAGAAAGTGACAAGAAGGACTGGAGAAGAGTGTTGGAAGTGAGGGAGAGTAAAGGGCAAGGTGTCTCTTACTGTAGTAAGTTTTTAAATTCAGACACTCACCATATTTTTCAATCACACCTCGTACGTAGTTATTTAAACAGCTCTCTTGCATGGGGAAATCCAGGGAGACATATGCCCCAAAGAGTTAGGAAGTGGGCCACAGTTCCCTCTGGTCAGTGTGACTGGGATGACTCCATTCCTTCTGGGGGCTCTAGCTATACAGGGAACTTGGGTTTCCTCTGCAGCTTGGATTAACAGCAGCACTGGAATGCAGGGCAGAGTCCCTGGGGGTGTGTGGGTACGGTGTGCGGGAAATGTCCAGGGCCCTCAAGGGGAACAAGTGACCTTTGGCCTCAGAGGTGGAGTGGCAGCAGGGACCTTGTCATTTGTCCACCAGCCAGGAGTCTTAGGCTTCAGAGAGGATGGGGCAGGGAGCAGGCAGACTGGGGGAATAACAAAGTCGGGGAGTGCCTGAGGAGCACTGACCACCGACAGCCTCTGTAGTGTGTACGGGAGCTCCCTTAGCGGACAGGCAAGAAACTGGAGTGCAGAGAAGCCAAGCACTTGCCAAGGAAAGGAAGGCTGGAACTGAACCGGAACCAGAGGGCTACATGGTCAGGGCCATAGCACAGCTATAATGGGGACGGTGAGAGGGGTGTGTGTGTGTGTCTGGGGACTGAACCCAGGGTCTTCTCCCTGAGCTACATTCCCAAACTTCTGTTTATGTTTTTATTTTGAGACAGAGTCTCACCGAGTTGCTGAATTGCCCAGTCTGGGCTTGAACTTGCAACCCTCCTGCTTCAGCTTCCCCATAGCACCGGAATTACAGGCCTGCACCACCACACCTGGCTGGAAAGCTTCCTTTTATTTCTGGAGGTTTTCAAAGTCACCATTACCTTAAGGGCTCCCTTCTCTCTGCTTGCTACCCAGCTCCACAGGGAGCAAAATGAAGTCACCACTGTGGACTGAGAGGCCGGTCACAGCAGCCAGGAATGTGGACGTCACAGATCTCTACTGAGCACGCCGTGCAAAGGCTTCCACGATCCGAGTCAGTGGTTCTCACTAAGTCCACGCTGGTCCACGGTGACACTTGGCCCTCTGGTGTCTGCTTCATGTTTCCCTGCCCTGCCTGTCATCCTCTATGTTCGTGAGAGCAGGGAGCCTGTGAATGTTCTCCACCTCTTATCACCAGCACCCAGGACTTTGTCCTGCGTCTCATTGGTTGGGGGACACCAACGACCTGGCCCATCTGTCAGTAAAGAAAATCAGACTTGGAGAATTAAGCAACTGGCCCCAAGTCCCACAATGAAGAAGTCTTGGCGCTGGGCCTCCAGGTTGGATGGTGACCCCAGGAAGCCCCTGGAGATGGAGAGCCCTCTTCCAAGGCACACCTGTCACTTGTGGCCACCTGGGAGCCATGGCGTGGCCCAGCAGTGGGGACAGTGGGGCAGGGTGGGGCAGCCGGGCCACGAGAGGACAGAGCACTCGGGAGGCCAAGAGTCTCTGGCAGCAGAGCATAGAGCAGCAGCCGAGGGCGTGGGCCGTGGGCCAGATGCCCCACATGCCCCACAGTTCTGGCCCTGCACAGTGACCACATGACCTTGGGCAAGTGAGTCTCTCTGAGCCTCAGTTTCTCATGTGTAAAATGGGGGCAACGGCTCATGGGCTGTCATGGGAGCGAACGGAATACTTTCTGAGTACATAGAGCAGCAGCTGGTGATGATGGGTGTGCAGTGCGGGAGGCTGATAACGGTGCGGAGTGGGTAAATATTTACAGGCTGGCGTGCCCGGGCATGAGACCGGCCACTCTGCCGTGCCAGTCACAGAGTGAGTGCGTGTGTGCACACATAAGCTGGCAGGGCCCCTGTGAGCCAGGCGTCTGAAGTAGACTTTGGCGGGTCAAGGGCACCGTGAAATGCCTGATTTTGCTCTGCTTGTAATTCTTAGGCGGGAACCAACGGGGGCCTTCTCTGTTGGTGTCCCCAGGGCCCTCCTGTGGGGCCTCCGCGGGCCAGAGGACATCTGGGACAGCTTGGTCGGAGGCAGGCACCTCAGCGCTGGTACCGCTCGGGGTTGATCATTCCTGTTGGGGGTGAAACAGTTGATCCCAAAAGAGCCAGGTAAATGATCTCATTGTCTCATAAAGTCCAAGAGGGAAACCACAGGCGAAAGGAGGGAGTTAGGAGCGTGTCTGTTGGGAATAACAAGAAGGAAAAAGCTCCTGGCTTACAGGAGGGGACTCCTTTCCTTCTGAGGTGCTTTCTAATTTGCTTTCACGTAGATCAGCAGAGTGCAGAAACTTGTTTTAAACAGGGTGGCTCTGTGAGTTTAGGATAACCAGTTGGACTTTAGGCTTTGCAATGTAGAGTCTAAAGAAAATCAGTAACTCAGCTGGTCTAAGGTCAAAGGAAGCCAGTTAGCCTGCTTTTCTAAATTCCTTCAAGCCAGCCCAGCAGTCCGAGGGAGCAGCCTACTGACTTAGCACACTCTGCCTGAGAATCTTCTTCCTAGAGGAAGGCTCCTTATCTGCCCATCTTCATCCTAACTTTTTCTCCTTTCTTCTGTGTTTGCTTTTGTATTTTTAAGCTCATTGGCTGCATGGCTTGCACTGGCTCTTAACTTCATGTTTGTGCTGTTTTCTTTGCACCCAGCTGACTGTATCTTGGGTCCTGCCCCTTTTCCGTAGGGAGGGCTTCCCTGTACCTCATGAAGTGTTTAGCTGTGTCCCAGGCCCCTCTCTGCCCCCTCCAGGCCAGAAGGACAACAAAGACTGTCTCCAGATAGTGTCAAATGTTCCCCAGGACGAGGTCATCCTTTGGTTGAGGACACCTGGGCCCCAGGGGAACTGTGGATTGGCCCAGACTGCCGATGTCCCACTGGCCAAAGCAATGGGGTCGACTGAGACCCAGTGTGGGTGGGGACCATACAGGGCTTCAGGCACAGGAAGGTGTGCTGCTGGGAGCCATTGTGTGAGAATCTCCCGTGGCTGTCAGGGCCCCCAGTGGACACAGCTCCAGGGGAAGGGCCCTGCCGCTGCTACAGCCATCTCCCCCCACCCCTGCCTCTTTAGGTGACCTCACCTGGAAGACGAGGAAAAGGTCCCCAGGCTGGGTGGCTCAGTGCTGGGACTGTTAAAGAGGGAGATGGCTGATTCCACAGCACCAGTACGCGTCACTCCAGGGGGAACTGTCCTGGTCCCAGTGCAGTCCAAATGACTGTCACCTGGCCCTTCTGAGGAGCCCTTCCCAGACTGGAAAATCTGGGGTTTTAGAATATGAACAGAATAAAATACATGGCAGCCCCCAAACTTCTCATAGTTCTTAAAGAGCTTCTCACTCTGTTAGGAAAGATGGGTGCCGAGCCTCTAAATTGCAGGGGCATGAGGTGCTTACATCTTTTTAAGTTCAGTGACCAGGGCAGGTGTCCCTGGCTGGGGAGAAGAGCTTGGCTCAGAGAGTCCTCTCTTCGAACAGAGCTTCCAAGTCACCCTGGGGGTGACATTTTCCTGGCAGACAAGGGAAAAAACGAAGAACCGCATGGGAAGCTACTATGTAGGGTAGGCCAGGGGTGGCCACCTCCGTTTCCCTTGGCTGCACGGCTGGATCTCAGCGGACACCGGGAAGGAGGGACACAGGTCTTCTTCTTACATTCCCACAAGATCCTGAGAAGAAAGCGCTGCCCCGCTGGATTCAGATGATCTTAGAGATACAGCAAAAATTGCAAAAGCTGCAGATAAGGCACCCGCTGTAGATTACAAGGCACCAGACGAGGTCCCCTGCCTCCCCCGTGAGACCACCCCTGTGGCGTTCCTAGGAACTGAGATCTTGCTCTGATAGGAGCGGTCTCCCTTCCGCCCTCAGGTCCAGACTTGGTGACCTCTGCACTTCACGGGCCCAGCCAGAAGGAAAGATGCTGCCTTCTCTAGTCCCCTGTTTCCGCTTCCTTGGAATTTTGTCTCCAGGCCTTTGTTCAAGCAGCTTCCTCTTCCTAAATGCTGCCTCTCCTGCTTCCGTCTGTACAACCCTCCCTCTGCAGCAAAGCGCAGCTGGACAGCAGCCCTCCCATGCTGCAGCCTCTACCCATCGGCGCGGTGAGAGGTTCTGTCTCTTAATCCTCACGTGGGCCTGGTGTTGAGGAGAGGCTCCCGGAGCCAGTAGGGGGTGGTCCTGTCCTCGAGGGCCTTTCTGACGGCTTGCAGGAGGTGGACACAAGTACAGCCAAGGACCCAGCAATAGAAAAAAGCCTGCAGCAGGAGCTGCTAAGGAGAAAACAGCCCTGAGGCTGCAGGGAAGAGGGGAGGCTCGCAGAGGAGGGACGCGGAAGGATCCGCCAGGAGGCAAGGGGACCGTCCGGCCAAGGTGGAGGTCCGATGCCGCGCTGTGGTCACCCTTGAAGGCTCCTATCTGCTTACCTTCACCCCCGCAGACCACGCCGCAGAGGCAGGAGGCTGTGTGAGTACACAGCTTTCTCTGCGACTCTGGATAAACAAACCAACAGAGGCTCCGTGGCTGTCAAGGAAAACAATAGTGTGATTCACCATCAGAGCCTTAAGTCGGGTCCAAAGAACTCAGTGCCCAGACCCTGGAACTCACTACGGTGAGGGGAAAAGGACAGAAGTTTCCCGTAGAGACCACATCCCTGCTTTGGGGAAAGCACATTCAGGACCGTGGGCCGGATTCATTCATTCCCCTTGGATTCCGGTCACGGGAGAAACTGTCAATCCCACAGAGACCACATCCCTGCTTTGGGGAAAGCACAGGACCGTGGGCCGGATTCATTCATTCCCCTTGGATTCCGGTCACGGGAGAAACTGTCCACAGATTCCCGTAGAGACCACATCCCTGCTTTGGGGAAAGCACATTCAGGACCGTGGGCCGGATTCATTCATTCCCCTTGGATTCCGGTCACGGGAGAAACTGTCCACAGCCTGCTCTAGGTCATCTGTGAGGCCACCACCCCAGGGGGCGCCCGAGCCCCAGGAAGGGTCAGGAAAGGGGCTGCGTGAGAAGGGCACAGCTCCACTCTGCCTCAGAAGTGCGGGGCTCCTGGGAGGGCCCTGTGGAGCCATCTCAAGGCGCTGGCCTCTCGGCACAGCGATAGCCAGCAGAGAAGGTCAGTGGTCTCTGCACGGCTCGCAGCCTCCCAGGTCCCCTCCGACTCCCAGGCAGGACCCCTGTCAGAGCGCCAGCCCCTCTAACCACCACTCACTCCACTCCAGCCGCATGGCCCAGGGCACTTGTGAGACACAGAGGCCTTCCTTAACCTTCTTAATTTAAACTGCATCCCTGTTTCCTGTCCTTTGCACCTTCTTTCCCTTTGGTGGTAGGGTGGAGGCTGTGCTGGGGATGGAACCCAAGGCCTTGAGCGCACTGGGCAAATGCTCAGACCTTTTTCACTTTGAGACAAGGTCTTGATAAGTTTCCCAGGCTAGCCTGGAACTTGCCATCCTCCTGCCTCAGCCTCCTGAGCAGCTGGGATTGCAAATGAGCGCCACCATGGCCAGCTTTTACTTTCTTTTTCTCTAGGACATGTCTCACTATCAAACATGCTGTATTTCTTATTTTCTGTTTGTTCCTCTAACTGGAATGCAAGTAGAGTAGAGAGAGTAGAGACTTTAACCCCACATGTAGTAGGTGCTCAATAAGTATTTGCTGAGAGGCAGAGTGAGCAGAATTCCGTTCCGTGCGATCCTCCCACGCATGCCACTGTGCTTAGCACAGCAAGATGGACCCACAAGAGGACGCGTTGCGCCCTCGAGTCCAGCTGCTGCCCCCTGAGGGACACTGAGGACAGAGCCTGCCCTCTGTCCCCTGCCACCCAAGGAGTGAGCAGAATTCCGTTCCGTGCGGATCCTCCCACGCATGCCACTGTGCTTAGCACAGCAAGATGGACCCACAAGAGGATGCGTTGCGCTCTCAAGTCCAGCTGCTGCCCCCTGAGGGACACTGAGGACAGAGCCTGCCCTCTGTCCCCTGCCACCCACGGTCAGCCGCCACTGCATCCTGACAGTGATTTCCAGCCTCCGAGGTGTAAATTTAGACCACAGAAGCCACAGGGAAAGGCGGAGGCATGGGGAAGGGGTATTTTGGGCCTTGCCAGTTCCTAATGGTCAGCCGCCACTGCATCCTGACAGTGATTTCCAGCCTCCGAGGTGTAAATTTAGACACAGAAGCCACAGGGAAAGGCGGAGGCATGGGGAAGGGGTATTTTGGGCCTTGCCAGTTCCTATGAGCCCACGTCCACAGACGATACCGTCAGCTTGGCCACTTATAGGCGAGGAATCAGGAAGCGGGGTGACACCCTCTCCGGGGGTGGCTGAGTGAGCTATTGTGACACATGAGATTTCCAGCCACAGTGACAGGTCCCAAGGAATCTGGCCCTGCAGAGGCACTGGAAGCTGCATCCCTGGGCTCCAGAGCTCAGGAGGCATCTGAGGGGTAAGAAGCACCCAAGTGCACCCAGTGCATGACCAAAGCTTTCGCAGTGACCATCTCCATGTCCTCTCTCTTAATGGGGACTTGGAAGGTGGATCCTGACTTGAGGGCTGGAGCCCCTGCAGTCCCGTTGGGCTCCCTGGCCTCAGAGCTCTTTGGTAACAAGAAGCTGCCCCTGACCTCAGGCCAGGTCTGGTGAGCACAGGGAGCTTCCCATTCAGGTGCGATCTCACTTTGCACCACACCTCTACGATGGTGTAGGAACTTTATTATCACCCCCAACAGGCCAGGTGGTGAGCACAGGGAGCTTCCCATTCAGGTGCGATCTCACTTTGCACCACACCTCTACGATGGTGTAGGAACTTTATTATCACCCCCATTTTACAGATGGAGACCCCGAAGCAGCGAGAGGAGAAGCCTCACACCTCACTTGAGGGGCGGTGTCAAACAGGAACCTCGCAGTAGTGAAGTCCAAGCCACTTGTGACCTCTCTGCAGTCAGAAGGTTTGAGCAGAGTGCATGCCTGGTGCAAGCACTCCCAGGCTCTGAGACTCTGGGGTGATTTTTTGAGACAGGGTCTTGCTGTGTAGCTCAGGCTGGCAGTGGCAGTGATCCTCCTGCCTCAGCCTCCCAAGTGCTAGGATTACAGGTGTGCACTACCATGGCTGGCTTCCGATTTCTGTCTTTTGTAAGCAGATCATTTGGTGGTGCTCTGTTGGGGAAGAGCTAAGAGGTCAGGGAAGGTCTGTATAAGAAGGGAGCCCTGAGCCAAGAGCTGAACACTGGCAAAGGCGGCAACCTGTGGGGAGCTACTGGGGCCCAGGGAGAGTGGGAAACAAGCCTGGCCTCTCTGTGGGCGAGAGGGAGGGTCCAGGGCTACATCTAGGTACCAAGTAAACCTCTTTTCCTTATAAGTCACCCACCCTCAGGCGATCTGTTTCAGTGACAGGGAACAGAGACCATCTGGAGAGGCTTCCTGGAGAGACCTGCCTGGGGACCAGAGGGACAACAGCGAGGACCCTGGATTTGGGTCTGATGCTTTTCCACAGTGAGATCACGAAGGAGGTCAAGCAGGGGGTTTCTTAAAGAGGAAGAGAGTGCCAGCTTCTGTGAAAGTATGTTTCCAAGATCCAGCTGGAAGAAAGATTAAAGAGACTGTGCTTGTCCTAGAACTCAGAGCCCAAGAGAGACAAGCCTGAGAACGAGGGAAAGACTGGCTCAGGAGCCATCCGGAGTCACACAGAGAGGCAGCTGCCCTGCCCCCTTCGTCCCCTGTCCTCTGTTCTCCACTCCGTCACCTTCATGTTTGGGAGGAGGACAAGGCAAGATGTCCTTCCAGCAGGGATGGGCAGCACTTCCGGCCCTGAACGCGCGGACAAGGACGGCACCGAGGTCCTAGCCAAGTCCGTCCATGTGTGGTCGCTCTGACCTTGGGAGGCTGAGGATCCTCCAGGGGGCACCGCGACATCACCGAACCCCTCCTCAGAGTGTCCCACCCGCCATGGGCTCAGGCAGCCAGGACTGTGCTTGCCCAGTGGTGTTTTCCATCACTGATTAGCTGGGATTCTCGGGTGAGGAAGAACCGTGCCTCCTCCTGCACTTGTTGGTTCATTTCTTTACTCAAATAGTCATTCGCTGATTCGCGAGGAAGCTCGAACCTCTTGCATACAGTGGCCTAGCACTTGTCAGATAAACTCTTCACACCTTCGTATATACTCTGGCTCCTCCTCCTCTTCATCCGTTACTAAGTACTAAGGATGGAACACAGGGCCTTGCACAGAGCTCATCCCCAGCCTTTAAAAATTTTATTTATTTTAAATGTTGAGACTGAGTCTCACTAAGTCACCAAGTTTCCAGGCTGGGTTCAAATCTGTCATCCTCCTGCCTCAGCCTCCTAGACTACTGGGATTATAGGCGTGGGTCACCACACCCTGCTTCACTTTTTCTCTTTTTAGACTTCAAAACAAATTTAACCTGGGTTGAGGATTCAAAAAATACAAAGGCAATGGGGTCAGAAGTCTCCCTTCCCAGAGCCAGCTGCATGGGGTATCTGGTGCCTCGGACCTCCCAGAGGTGGCCTTCGTCAGGGGGTGCACTCAGGGCTATGGGCCACTCAGAGCTGCTCAAAGTGGGGGATGGAGAGGAAGAGACCCCTTTATTGACTTAGGGGTTCATTCCCCAAAGAATCTATTACCTCCCCACCCCCATAAAAAATTTAAAAATCAAGCTGAAAACTGAAGCAGATATTTTTGGGCTTCAGAACCTTTTGTTGGGGACTCCGAGGCAGGCAAGTCTGGGGGTGGGAGGATGTGGCAGGGAGCAGGCGGGTCGTCCCAAGCCAAGGAAGCTGGAACCCGGGGGCTTCTCTCAGAGGACCCCAGGGCCCACGAGGCCGCCATGGACAGCGCCCCCTCTGGCAGGGGCTGGGACTGCATGCAGAGCCACTGGGGTCGGATACTCGGACAAGGCCCCGAGGGCGGCACCCACTGGCTCTGACCCTCGCATTCCACACCTGAGCCCCCAGATCATCAGTGCTGCCCGCGAAGGCGTGCGTAGAGATCCGGGGTCCTGGCAAGCCCTTAGCTAACACAGCACTCTGATTTCATTCGTTATGGCTGTTTTTTTGTCTGGTCAGTAAGGGCATCGTCCACTAAAATCTAGGGTACCCACGGGATAATCCGTCATCTCGTGTCCCTTTGGACACCTAAATGCTTACCACCTGGACACATTTTGATCAAGTGTCTTGGGTGAACTTGTTTCTTAAATGTACTATGCCCAGCCCTGTGTTCTCAGCAGCTGTTGACCAGAGTTTATTATGAACACTGTCTCCTCTGCTATCCTAGAAGGTGACAGTGGCCCTGGAGGTCATTGGCAATGAGGGGATGTGGCTGCCCAACCGTGTGGTCCCGGATGCTTTCTTAAGGGCAGCAGAGTCCTGGCCACATCTTGTCCTGAGTGACACCATCTTGGGTACAACTGCTAAGGTGCAAGGTCTCTGCTAAATTTCCCAGGCAGGACTAAAACTTGAAATCCTCCTGCCTCAGCCTCTCTCTGAGCTGGCATTACAGGTGTTTATCACCACACCCACCTTGGCGATTCTTTTATAAGTAAATCATTTACACTCTGTGCCTTACACTCATACAAATGAGATGCCAAGTCATTCTATCTTGACACTTGTGCCCAATATGGAGCCACAGGGGCAAGACTCAGTGGAAACTGCTGTCTACACAATTTGATTTTAGACCTCGCCTGCAGCTGTTACCTCACCAGCAGCATTTCCGTGTGAACTTTCCCTGCTTTCTTGAGCCTTTCTTCCTCTACAACTTTCCCCTTATCACTGCCTGCTCCGAGCGTGGAAGCCATGTTACAAGTGAGTAGATTGAGGTTCAGGTGTGTGAACAACTTGCTTGAGGTCACACAAGTGCCAGCGACTTCCTGCCAGAGCACCAAGCAGGGCCCATCCCGGGAGGCCTGATTCTGCAGGGTAAGCTTGCTCTGGCTCTTTCCTAAGACTAAAATGTTGAGGAGATAAACTGTAGTATGCATTGTGGATTTCATGGTGACAGGACAGTTTCTGTTTGTGCTCGGGTTCTCTGGGCAGAAACCCTGAGCTCAGAGGGGAACCCCGCCCACGTGACCAGAGCCCTGGGGCTGGGTCATGTGACCTCTGCTGGCCTGAGAGTGAGCACTTCTCTGGGTGACATCATCGCCCCTCACTGATTACACAGGTATTTCGTGTCCTCTTGGGGCCAGCAGGAAGTTGCATCATCTCCCATGCTTGGCTCTTAATTTGTTTGTCTTTGTTTAATTGTCAACCTTCACTGGGGGCCAGAGACAAGATAAGACAGCCAGGCAGCAAACATTTCCTATAGGGAGCTGGCTTGGCTGTCCCTGGACTGGCCCAGCTGTGTGTACTCTCTCGTCTCCACCTACAGATCACTTTGTGTCTGGCCGGCCTAGCACCGGGGGCTGCCTGCCGAAAGAGGAGACCAAGGCCCGGCAGGGTGACCTCCCCGGGGACCCAGAGCTGACTTAATCGGCTCCCTCGCCCACTCTGCATGGTGCCCTTTGTCACCAAGGCCTGACATCATGAGAAACAGGTCCCTCAGATCTTGGTTCTTCCTTCTTTGTGCCCTTGATTAAATTCGGGCAAGGCACATAGGCGTCTGCGCAGAAGTCCAGGTCAAATTAATCATAAAGAAGATACAGAGAGTTGAAGGCAGGCAGTTTGGGCTCATTTTTACGAGCTGAAAAGCTAGCTGTTCCTGGGGCTCGGGAAACTAGACTAATCGCGATGCTTGTCAACATTGTACTTAGAAGCTATTTAGGCATTGCAGAATGTCTTCCTGTCCTTTCTAGATGGTCAGTGTTTCCTCAAGGGCTTTGCTCATGTAAGGAACTTAGGAAAGAAATTCAGGAAAGCTAAGTTCTCCGTTCACACCAGGGCCCATCCTGGGGCAGGAGGTCTTCAGAGAACCTTTCCTTTCCTGCATCGCTGGGCTGTGGAATGCGCTGTGCCTTGTCCTGGAGTTAGACGGCCAGGTGACAGGGGTCTGGGGCATGGGGGTGCAGGGCTGGGGGCTGTGTGTGGGAAGTGGGGGGCAGCAGTGTGAGCCCGCTTTCCGCTCAGCTCAGGGATTGTGGGCCCACGGGAATGTTGCAGGGGGATGTGCGGAGCCGTGAACGAGGGTGGGACAAAGCCGAGGAAAGACGGCCATCGCTGGTCAGCACAAGCCATTTTCCCGGGGAGTAGCTGCCCTGGGAGCTGAGGGGCGAGGACAGAGACAAGGCCAGCAGAGACAGGGCCACCGCTCTGTGAGCACCTAAGGAGCCACAGCAGGTTGATCCAGGGAGCAGTGAGAGTGGCCACCCCAACAAACTTCTAGGGGAAGCGTCCGGTGCACACCACAGGGGAACCGGGACAGACCAGGGACACCCGAGGAAACAGCCCCCACAGCTAGCTGAGTGGGGTTCGCCTTCCCCGGAGCAGCCAGGGGGCAGGGGTACAGGACAGGCTTTCTGGCCACAGGCAGAAAAGATAGGACGAGGCCACTAAGGACCCCAGAAGAGTGGGGAGAGAGCAGCCCCCAAGCAGCCCCCTAAAGGCCAGGAGAACTTTTTGAGGGGCACAGGGTCGGAGGTAGGTACAGCAGGGACAGGGAGGCCGAGGAGGTACGGCTGTGAGGCGAAGGCTGGAACTGGGGTGGGGTGGGGGGGCAGGTTTTCTGCAGTGCTGGGGTCCCTCGCTGCAGCCCAGGGCCAGGAAAGATGCAGAGCAGACCCTGGCCAGCCCAGCAGCCGGGGGACAGGGACCGGAAGTTGTGTCCTAAGGAGGTGGCCTGACGCCAGCCGTGCCGGGGTGGGCTGGGGCCTTGCAGGGAGGTACCCAGGGTGCACACGCAGGCAGAGGGGTCAGCGGTGGTGAGGAGCAGCCACATCCGGATGGGACAAGACCTGGCGGGGAGGAGGAGGCGTTTGGAGCCTGTGTGGGGGAAGCTGGGTCAGGATTACACCTGCTTCATCTTCAGGAGGTCGGCGTGGATGTCAAGCCGCCCTGTTGGTCATTCTGTGAGGTGTCAGGTGCTGCAACGTCGATGGCTCCCCATCCGAATGTGTAATACTCCTTGTCAGCTATTCAAATCACCGTGCCGGGCCCTGTCCCCTCCCAGAGTCCCTTGTTTGAACTGGGCTGGGACCAGGCAGAGCCGGGACGGAGCCCGTGTGCTTGGCCTCCCGGGAGCTCGCTGAGTGTGGGGACAGTGGCCGTGTCCTCCTTTGCCGCACGGTGTCCAGGGCGGGATCCCCACAGGCTCGAGGTGGACGTACAATGGGACACTCAGCATCTCCCGGGTTTCTCCGCACTGGCACATACCTGTGACTGTCCAGACTTCCTGGTTTAGAGATCAGCCCATGCCGGCAGTGACACGGCTCCCGGTGGCTGTTTCCCTAAAGTGCTCCAGATGGATGGGACTCTGGGTAAAGGGGCAGGAAAGGGCTGTTTACATCCACACCTGCTTGGCCCACCTGCCCTACAGACTCACGCTATCAAATGTTTTCCAGTTGCTGTGACAACCGAATCACAGAGCCAGGGTTCGTTATTGTTCCTGAGGGAAAAAAGGAAGGACGGCCCTGTGAGGCTTGAGTTTGTGTGTCAGTGGGCAGCTGAGTCAGCCTGCCGTGGTCTGGTGAGTCCCGGGGTCACTTTCCTGTGGTCCGAGGCTCACGCCGGCCACCCCTCTTCCCCAAGAGGTCGGTCCCCTGTCCACACCTTTCAGCAAGCCCAGGTGACACACACTCTGGCCTGAGTATCGCTGGCAGCCTGCAGGTGGGCAGGGAGGTCACCGATGAGGACTCCGTCCTGCCCCGGGGAGTGGCAGCTGCTGAGCACTACTGAGACCACTTTCCTGAGGGTCTTTACGCTGCCACCACTGCCTCCGTGCCAGGTCCAGGGGATAAGTGGGTGGGTGGGGACGTGCCCTGAGGTTCTCATGAGCCCGCCTTTCCATGGGAGGGCGGCATCAGCAGCTTCCACACCTCATAAAGACACTCAGAAAGAGAACTTCCAGAACTGCTCTTCGGAGAGGGGTGAGAACGAAGGGACGTGTCCGAGGGGACCTAATGGCCGCGTCCTTTCCCATGATAAATCCTGGAAACTTAAACATCCACCGTGGCTTTTGATGACCTTGTTTCGTAGATAGTTTCTAGAGTTGGCTGGCTCTGGGAGGGCCAAGCCACGTGAGTTCCCCGAGACTTTGCCTCCTCGTGCACAAAAGCGGGGAAATAGCACTGTCTCGAAAGCGCCGATCAAATGTTTACATGATACCTAGTTGCCATGGTTTATATCTAGATGGCCGCAGGAGCACATAGGCGAGGCTTTTGGAAGTGGACTGCATGTTGGAGGCGGGGCCTGGCCGGAGGAGGCAGGTGCCTGTGTGTGCGCCTGGAAAGGTTCTGCCTCCCCCTCCCGCCTCCTTCCTCAACACCCTCCATTTCCCGGATACCATGATGTGAGCAGCTGATCCCCTGCCAGGCCCCTCGGCTGTGCTGTCCGGCCTTGGAGCCAGCAGACAATGGACTGGGACCTCAACAAACATGAACCAAAATAAGCCCCTCCTCCTGGAAGGTGTGAGTAACTAAGACACTAGCACTGTGCAAAGCATTCAATACATGCCTGCTGTGGTGGTGGCTGATTGGCTGGACCCTGGGCAAAGGCCTCTGGACCACTGGGAGGTGAGGCAGAGGGAGCGCCTGCTACCCCAGACACACACGGGGCAGCCATGGGGGAAGCAAAGCTGCCCCAGTCTTGGTCCATTTTCTGTTGCTATCACAAAATACCCGAGACCAGGTAATTTATAACAAATAGGAGTTTATTTGGCTCACAGTTCTGGAGGCTGAAAGATCTAGAAGCACAGCACTAGGGTCTCCCCAGAGTCCGGTGAGGGCCTCTGACTGCATACAGTGTGGTGAACGCAGTAGGCCTCTCCTGGGGTCTCTCTTCCTCTGCTTACAAAGCCACTCATGCACCATGGACTCCTTCACCTCCTGCTGGAAGCTAACGCTATCCTCCAAACACCTTAACCTGTGGATTTGAGGACTGAGTTCCCAACACATGAGCTCAGCCCTGGCATCCCCCTTCCACCTCCACAGACTTGACCCAAGAGGCCTCCATGCCTCAGACCCGGAAGGAACCAGATAAGCGATGCAGCAGTGAGCAGGGCAGGAGAGACAAGGAGAGGCCAGAGGCCATCTGAGAGGCGCCTCTGAGCTTCGAGTCGCCCCTCACACCAGGGCTGGGCCAGCCAGGCGCCTTCCGACACCAGCTGGCTTTCTGGGTGGGTTTCCCTAGAGAAAGGATGCAGGTGGGGGACTCAGCCAGCTCTCTGGGGTTTATGCCCAGGGTGTGCTGTGAGCCACCCGTGACCGCGGAGGCTTCTAACCATTTCTAGGACTACACGTGGAAAACCAGCCCGGGGAGAGGCCTGGCCACCTTGGGAATCCTGGGGAGTCCGGCCTTCCCTGAGGAGAGCCGCATAAGGCACTGGCCACGCGGCTGGACTGGTACAGCACCAGGAGCCACTCACCAGCCTGTGTTCAGGCAGCCAAGACCAGCAGCAGGTCTTGGAATCTGTTAGAGAGTGAGACACAAGTTCTCTAACACCAGTTACAGCAGAACTGGTACCAGGCTGCCTCTCGGGATGAGTCTTTCACATGTCTCTCTATATATGGTAATCAAAATATACAGTGCTTAAGTTTTTAAAAAAATTATTACAGTGAGACACTGCCATTAACCCTCCTCAGCACAGCCCCGCTCACTTTGAACACCCATCCTGCCATTCACGTCACCTTCTGAAGCAGCTCTGGAGTCCTCTTTCATGGGTGTCTTAACAGGTTATGTTCAAAACTACAGCGACCGCTGCCGCGTGGTGATGTCCAAAGGACAGGCAGGCTTGGGAAATCACCACAGTGTGTCCTCAGCCATTTTTATTCATCAGATCTGGTACGGGGTGACTTCTAACTTTCCTCCAAAGTCAAAGTGACCGTGAAAGGCAAACACTCCTCATAAATCCAGGACACAATAGCGCAGCTAGACATCTGGGAAGGAGGACTTCGGAGGAGTTCCTCGGGTGGAGAGCAGCCAGTGTGGATGTGCGGGATGTAACAGAAGAGGCACAGGAGTGTTTACTCTGGGCCTCAGCTGGTGACATTTCTAAAGCTATACCCTGGAGACCTGTGTCTGACACCGCAGTTCCTGCCAGACCCTCGTGACCGCCCAGGCCGGGGTGTGCTTGCCGAGGAAGGCTGGGGTGTTGCCAGTACAGCAGGGAGCTCACCGTGTCCCGTGGAACTGCTCCTGGCAGGGCCGGGTGGTCCCCTGCAGGACGCCAGACAGCCCGTGTCTGCGAGGCATGTGGGCTGAAGGTCAAAGGCAAGAGGAAGGAGGGGGGCAGCGTGTGGGAGAGAGGAACAAAGGGCCTGCGGTCACCGACACCCACGCAGGGCAGTTGCCTCAGCTTCTCGAGGACAAAGGGCAGAGTTCTATTTCTGAGCCCCTGTAGGCGCGGGAGAAAACAAGGCTCTTGTTTTCCACATGCTTGTGGTCGTCTCACCAATCCGTGGGCTGCACGCTGCCCACAGGACCAGCCCCAGCCTCATGTCCAAGGCCCACATGGTCACATGCTGGACACTTCCTGCGCCAGCGTGACCAGGCTCGAAGGCTGAGTCCCGATGTGGGTGGCCATGGCCCACATGACCTCTCACACCTGCTCAGGCACCCCCTTCCCATGCTCAGCTAGGCGGGGATAGACCACAGAGCCCCTGAAGGCCAGGCCCGGCTCTCAGAAGAGAGACCCTTCTAGAAAGGCCAGAGCGTGTCCTGTCCAGGCAGCAGAGAAATCTCATTCTGCCTTCCTGCTTCCTCGGGCAACAAAACACACCCTGCCCTCTATGCCCTGTTCCTCCTGGGTTACTCATCTCTCCCCGGGGCAGAGCTGTTTACTTGGCAGTTAATAAAGCAGATAGCACTTTGCCCTTTAACGTTCCTCTGCCTTCAGAATCTTCTGGTCGCTCTCTGTTATGCTCCTGTCACTGACCAGGGCTGAGAAGGGGTTCCTCTGCCCCAGCCAGCAACTTTGGGATGGACATCCTGCTAGATCCTAAAGCCCCGGGAAATGCATCACCATTTCCCTTTTTACGTGTATGTATGTATGTATGTATGTATTTATTTATTTTTGGTACCGGCGATCGAACTCAGGGCCTTGCTCTTGTAATGCAGGCAGTGGCACCATTGAGTTAAATCCCTGGCTTGTTACTTTTTTTTTTTTTTTTTTTTTTTTTTTTAGTAGGAGACAAGGTTTTGCTAAGTTGCTTAGTTGCCCAGGCTGAGGTCAAACTTGCAATTCTCCTGGCTTATCCACTTTCTAGTGACCTCGCAGAAAGCAGCCACTTTTCTACTTAATCATTATGAAACGAGATACTATTACTGCGTGGGACAAGCCCCAGAGAACTGGAGCGTTCAGTTGCCTCAGCCTTGACTGGAGATCTACTGAAACCAGAGCATCAGGGGTCAGGTTCTAGTTAGCAACACTGACGCTAACCATGCCTCACAGCCTAGCCAAGATCCAGCGGTGTCCGCCCCCTCCCTGCACCTTGCACCCCAACAAATGGACAAGAAGAGACCCTTGGAGAACAGGTGCTTGGCCTCGTTTCTCTCATTATTCCGCATCTTCTGCAACCAGCCCGGGCCACATGCGGCTCTGTGAAATAGGCATGGAGGGCAAGAATTAACCGAGCGTCCATACAGCCAGGTTTCTCGCATGGAGGGGGTGGGGGAAGGAAGAGCGAACTACCACTTCGAAAAACTTCCATTCCTTCAGCAGTGAAAATCTTTAGTCCAAGAAAATCTGCCTGTAGCCCCAAAATGAAAGCATCATACTCCAGGAAGATTGCCAGAGTTAAGC
>NW_022900923.1:8369120-8370105 GCF_012274545.1 Fukomys damarensis
AAGGAAGGAAAGAAGTTTCCCTGTTCACAGGACACGGACCACAGATGTGTGGGGTTTTCACACCAATCCGTTTCCCAGCTCGCTGGGGACCCCGGTCAGAGGCTCTGCCGTGTACGTCAGCATCGCCACTGCCGAGTTAGTGCAGACGCCCAGGTTGGGGGCCAGATGTTCGTCCCTTTGCGCCCTTCTCCCCAAAGACAGACTGCTGCCTGCCCTGCAAGAGCCCTGTTAGGAAGGAGCAGTTGCTCTTCTGCCTGCCCCACCCACCCCAGCCCCTGCTTCTGGGCTGTGCTGAGAAGTGACCGCACCCACACATGGGTCCAGCTTCTGGGGGGACGGTGGCCTCCATGGGGCCGTGCTGGATGATGGAGCAAGCACAGCCCCCGCCCCAGCAGAGCCCCAGAGGGCTCCTCGGATAACAGGTGAATTCCCGCGTGCACCAGAAGGAGCCCATCGGGGAGGAGGCAGGTGCACCTGAGCAGAGACAGCCTCAGGTTTTCGGCGGCCCACACTCAGGCCCTTCCCCCGGGGACATCCGGGAGATGCAGCCCTGACGGGAAGCAGATGACCCTCTTGGGCCCTGGTGCTCAGAGCTCCGACTCTCGAGGACAGCAAGAGAGGACGCAGAGCTTCCAAACAGAGCCAAGAGTCCAGCGATCGGTGGCAGCTGACTGACAGCAGCACCCAGACTGGGCGGCGCTGGCCCGGGTAACAGGTGAATTCCCGCGTGCACCAGAAGGAGCCCATCGGGGAGGAGGCAGGTGCACCTGAGCAGAGACAGCCTCAGGTTTTCGGCGGCCCACACTCAGGCCCTTCCCCCGGGGACATCCGGGAGATGCAGCCCTGACGGGAAGCAGATGACCCTCTTGGGCCCTGGTGCTCAGAGCTCCGACTCTTGAGGACAGCAAGAGAGGACGCAGAGCTTCCAAACAGAGCCGAGTCCAGCGATCGGTGGCAGCTGACTGACAGCAGCACCCAGACTGGG
>NW_022900923.1:8370215-8392515 GCF_012274545.1 Fukomys damarensis
CATATTCTTTCGCGAGTGAAGGGGTTGGCGCCTCATAGACTGACATAGAAAGCCACATCAGACAGAGGCGGGGACTGCAGGGACAGAGCCCAGGACACTGCTGCCCCCGGGAACCTGAAGAGGAAGGAACCGCTCTGTCCTACAGCCTCTGCAGGAAGTGCAGCTCTACACACCTTGACTACAGCTTCCAGCTTGCAGCTTCCGCGAGTGTGGGAGAATAAATGTAAGGTGTTTAATGCCGCTAAGTCCGGCAACTTGTTACAGCAGGAAGCCCCAAGCACCTCACAGAGTTCCAGGGCCCTGAGGGTACTGGGACTGCATGGGGTGAAGGTGGGAGCCAGGCTGACCGCCCAGGCAGAGGAGGGGTTGAGCAGCTGAAGGGTCCACAAGCAAGAGGGGGTCACTTCAGAGAGCCAGGGAGGACCTGAAGAGCAGAGGTGGCATTCGTGTCTGTGGAGGCAATCTGGAGGTTTTCTGTGTTGCCCTACTTTGCAGCATTTTCTTTGACAAGTTGGTATTCTGGCTGCACGAATGTCAGCAGGAAGGAAGGTCCGCTCGGCACTCGAGGCCACTCTCCTCAGCACCCCCATCCTATCCCCAGCCACTGGAGATTCCGCCGTGCCTTTGAGAGGCGACTGAAGTTGCAGCACCGCTTATCAAACACGGAAAACTCAGAATGAGAAGTTGGGGGTTCACAGGGAAATAAGGAGCCTCTGAATGTTCTTGAGGAAATGTGGACCAGAGAAGAAGAAAGATGATACAATAATGGCTCAGGAAGGTCAGACCAGCTCTGCATAAGGGAGCGCAGATTGAAAGGGGAGGCCAAGAGACCCACTGTGGGGCTGTGCAGTTTCTGAGGTGGCGGCTTCTGGGTGGCAGACGCTCCTCTGCGCGCCACTGCCCTCTGGTGACCAGGCTCGGGATGGCCGCTCAGAGCACGTGCGCGTCCTGGAAGAACCTGGCTAGGTGGCCTCAGGGAACCCAAAGAGGACAGTAACTCTGTGTCCGGGAGGGCCATGATGCTGAGCTTCACGGAAGCCACGGAAGAAGGCTGAATCTCGTTTCTTTGTAATGTGGTACTGTGGATTGAACCCCAGCCCTCTTCACTGGGCTACCTCCGAAGGGCTCTCTCCCTTCTCTGAGATAGGGTCTCCCAGAGTTTTCCAGGCTAGGCTTGAACTTTGGGATCCTCCTGCCTCAGCCTCCCAGGTGACAGCTAGGATTATAGCTGTGAGCCACTGTGGGTTTTAATGCTCTTTTACTGAGCATTATTCAGCCTGAAGACCTCTGACTTGGGGGGGATTTTGAGTCCCACCTTCGTTGTCTGTGGTTCGGGAGTCTCCACTGCCAGGCAGCAGCTCAGGGAGGTACCACTGAGCACCTTGTTTGCCAGCCAAGCACTGGTGCGACAGGCCACGGCCCTAAGAAGAACTATTACTATTACTATTACAGTCCCACGTTACAGATGAAGACGTTGATCGAGGAAAACTGGATTCTGCTGAGGCCGGCTGGCCCCCCAGTGTCTAATCCTGCTTCTCATTCCGTCTGTCAGTACTGCGACGCTTGAGCATGACTGTGTCCGCTCGGGTTTGGGAGCCGCCCATCAGAATGAGAAGTTGGGGGTTCACAGGGAAATAAGGAGCCTCTGAATGTTCTTGAGGAAATGTGGACCAGAGGAGAAGAAAGGCGATAGAATAATGGCTCAGGAAGAAGGTCAGACCAGCTCTGCATAAGGGAGCGCAGATTGAAAGGCGAGGCCAAGAGACCCGCTGCGGGGCTGTGCAGTTTCTGAGGAGGTGGCGGCTCTGGGTGGCAGATGCTCCTCTGCGCGCCACTGCCCTCTGGTGACCAGGCTCGGGATGGCCGCTCAGAGCACGTGCGCGTCCTGGAAGAACCTGGCTAGGTGGCCTCAGGGACCCCAAAGAGGACAGTAACTCTGTGTCCGGGAGGGCCATGATGCTGAGCTTCACAGAAGCCATGGAAGAAGGCTGAATCTCGTTTCTTTGTAATGTGGTACTGTGGATTGAACCCCAGCCCTCTTCACTGGGCTACATCCGAAGGGCTCTCTCCCTTCTCTGAGATAGGGTCTCCCAGAGTTTTCCAGGCTAGGCTTGAACTTTGGGATCCTCCTGCCTCAGCCTCCTAGGTGACAGCTAGGATTATAGCTGTGAACCACTGTGTGTTTTAATGCTCTTTTACTGAGCATTATTCAGCCTGAAGACCTCTGACTTGGGGGGGATTTTGAGTCCCACCTTCGCTGTCTGTGGTTCGGGAGTCTCCACTGCCAGGCAGCGGCTCAGGGAGGTACCACTGAGCACCTTGTTTGCCAGCCAAGCACTGGTGCGACAGGCCACAGCCCTAAGAAGAACTATTACTATTACTATTACAGTCCCACGTTACAGATGAAGACGTTGATCGAGGAAAACTGGATTCTGCTGAGGCCGGCTGGCCCCCCAGTGTCTAATCCTGCTTCTCATTCCGTCTGTCAGTACTGCGACGCTTGAGCATGACTGTGTCCGCTCGGGTTTGGGAGCCGCCCAGGGGACTGGCGGAGCCCGCTTCTGGGTGCGTCTGTGTGGGTCGTGGGAGCGTGGCCTGGGGCTTTATGTCTGTGCTAAACACCTTTGCTCTGCCACTGTGTCCGCCGTGATGCTCCTGTCTTGGAGTCAGCTGACCATGGACTGAATCCCCGAACCATGAGCCAGGTCAAACCTCTCCTTTACCTGTGGGCGCTGGGTACAGTGTCCCGACCGTGGGGAGCTGACTGATACAAGCGCGGTCGGCGAGACTCTTGTTCCGTGAACTGAGTTAGCGCACGCCGGTGGGCCATGGAAACAACTCAGCGCCTCTCCGACCACATTTAATGTGACTTAAATTGAATAACATACAAAATGTCAGGTGTATTTCATGTTGTAAGATTAAGAATTGTTTGGGGTTTTTCTGACAACTTCTCTTCATGTTGTGTGTATCTGTGTCTGCACATACGTGCTGACGATATAAAATCTAATTCTCACTACGGATCCAGTCCAAACGATTAAAAAGCCACGTCTCAAAGTTTCACCCATCTGGTTTCACGGTGCTCAGGTATGGTAGTTTTACAACTTTCCTATTTTACTTGAAGGAATAGGAAAGAGAATTTCAATCCAGCAGTCTACACCCCCGAAACAAGCAGGATCCAAAGACCAGATGAGACCAAGACATCACTGAAGCCACCCAGCTCTAGGAGCCAAAGTGACCCCCCCCCCCCGTGCTTAGAGTGACAGAGACCCAGGACCTGGGCAGTGGCCAGCAGCTCAATGATCCCAGATTCAGCAGGTGCCACCCCAGTAGCTATTGGAAAATGTCCCAGTAGATTACAAGCGTGGTGGCCACAGGTTGGCTAGATGCTCTTTCTTTTCATAGTTTTCTATATTGACCAGAAGTTTTGCATAAACAAGCTTCACACTTGTAACCAGATAAATCACATTTTTTTCCTCCAGGGGTGCCGTGGGGGTCACTCGTGACATGTGAGCGCTCCCACCTTCACCTGAGCTTTTTCTGCTGATGACTTCACAAGCGCCAACATCTCTTCTGTCCACCCAGCTCCCTTGCTGGCGATGACAGCTGCTCTCCGGTCCTTCGAAGGTTTCCAGCCCTTTGCACGCAGCTCTTGGCAGAAGATGTGGGATCACATGGTGGGTGACTGGTGCTTTCTGACTCATGGGATGGAAAGAAGCACCGCACACAGGGACAGCACAGGCCATCTGTTGCCAGTTGGGGTAACCTCTCAGCCTGGGAGGTGACTCACCCGGGAGGCCCGCAGGGGATCCTGGCATCCCGGGGAGGGGCGGGGCTCTCAGACCCGGGGCCGGCATCAGCGTCTAAAGAGGCCAGCTGGGGGCAGAAGGTGAGCAGGGTGGGCCAGCCAGGTTGGGAGAGCTGGGGGAAGAAACGAGGCAGACCAGAAGTGGAGAGAACAGGCGTACCAGGAGCTGGTCTTCATGCTGCCTTCTCACAAGCAGTTACATGCTTGCTCAGTCCTCACGGAGGCCAGACGCGGACTAAGGCCTGGACTCCCAGCAGCCCCAAGAAATGGTCGATAAACCCATTTGCAGATTAGAAAAATCTGCTCAGAAATGTAAAGTGACTTGCCCAAGGGGACGCAGTAGGGAACAGGAGTCCACCCCCAGCCATCAGGGTCTGAGGGCTGTGCTTCCCAGCCCCGTGTAACACCAGGGTCAGAGGTCCCACTCTGCCCTTCACATGTGGGGTGTGGTTGGCATCTACTGTGAACGCTTAATTTTAAAAAAAACTATTGCAGCCAAAGACACGTTGTCATTACTCCTCCTCGGAACACCGCGCCTCACTTCAAATACATTTGCCCCACCGTTCTGGTCCCTCTTGGAAGCAGTTCTGAAATCCTCTTTCATGAGTGTCCTTACTTGCACTACTGTGGCTGCCTCGACATCCTGAATCCATTCAAAGCATGTCCTTCTCGTGGTCATTTTGACTCTGGGGGAACAGCCAGAAGTCACACGGTGCCAGATCCGGTGAATGAGATGGATGAGGACCCAGCGTGAGGTTTCTACCCGCTGCCTCTCTCCCGGCTGGTACACAGCGGCAGCATCCTCGGCATCGTGGATCATGCTTCATGAAGACCCGCACGAAGGAGGACTCCAGAGCTGCTCCAGAAAGTGGCGAGAACAACGGGGTGAGTGTGTCAAGGGAGGGCGGCTCCTAGCAATGTCTCTTACTGTAATACATTTTAAAATTGAAATGTAATCATTTGCCATATATTTTTGATCGCTCCTTGTATAGTATCTGACTCGAGCCACAGAGCAACGAGGCAAGAAGGGTACCAGTGTGTCTCTATTCTCAAGAAGTAAAAGTGAGAAAACAGAGCGTGTTTCCCAGAGTCACACAGCTAGGAAGAGGTGGCGTGAGCCTGCCCTGGGCTGTCCAAGTCCAAGTCGATGATCTCTATGAGGCAGCTGTGCTCCGGTGACCGCCGGGGACAGCGGTCCTCTTTCCCGGGCCCACTCCCCCGCCTCCCGTGGCCCGCCTGGCTAGGAGCCTCGTGGGTGGTGTCCAGGGTGCTGCAGTGGCAGGAGAGGCTGCCCCAGGACCAGGGACTCCTCGGGAGGGACTTTGGCCTCAGGCTCCTCTGCTACGGCTTGGATGGCTGAAGCCGGTGGAGGCAGCAGCCTGCTGGTGGCTTCAGGTGGCCTCCAGAGAGAGGCAGGAGGGAGGTGGGCACCCTCTGAATCTTCCATGAGGTCCCGGAGCTGCTGCAGCACTGGCTCCAAACAGGTTCTTACGGACCCAGAGGGAGAGGTTCCCGGAAGGAGGAGGTCAAGTGCGGACGGGGGCCGTCTGCCTCTGTCATTTCATGATCCCACTCCAGGCCCCAGACGCCCTAAAACATAGACAGCCCTGGGACCAAATCACTACTCAGCCCCATGACGGCTCTGGGCTCTATTAATCCAAACTCAACTCCTTTTGAGCCAGAGCCAGGTGTATTTAGGAAGATAACTCTTTCTGAATAACCAAATAGGGCGGCTCACATAGACACAACGGGCCCGAGTGCCCTGGACTTTCGGGTTGTTTTGCACTGGTGCCCATGTGCGTGGGGTTCATTATGTTCCGAGCATGGAGTTAGAGCTGGGGACTATCACTCGAAAGTGACACGCCCTGAGGGACCCCCCCCAACCTTGCTTTCCTGGCTTTCCTGGCTTTCTCAGATTAGGGATCCTCTCAGTGGGCCTGGCCGGCAGGAGCCCATGGCCACAGAAGAGAGGAGAGCTGGCCCTTGCCCGCTGCCCCTGCCACTCGCATGACGGCTCCTGTGTTCCAGGGATTTGTTTTGCTTGGGGGCCCCTGGGTGTTGCTGACTCCTATGGACCCCCATGGGGAGACAGGCAGGGCACTGCCCAGGAAGGAGCTGAAAACCAGCCTCTTTACGTTCCTCCAGCTGACGCCCGAGGGCCGCTTCCGGCTCCTGACCCGTCACCTGCTGCCTTCCCATTTCTTAGGGGACATTTTCCAGCCTATCAGGAATGGACGCTCATCTCCGTCAAAAGCTCCTGTTGTCTAGGCCTTTGCTCAGCTGGGTCCTGGCCAGCTGGGCTGCACTTGTGCTGTCCCCTGGGAGGGAGCCTGGTGAGCACCTGTCCCGGGTCAGGACAGGAAGGTTAGTGCCATGGCAGGAGGGTGGAAACAGACCAGTGCGTGTCCTGGGCTGACCCCGGAAAGCAGTGTTATCCCAGCAGGAAAACCCAGCTGACCACCCCCCCCGGCCATCTGGCATAGGGTGTCCAGCCCACCTGTCCCCTGTCCCATTCCTGACACAATCCTGAAAGCCTCATGCAAGGATGGGGTCCAGCCATGAGCTCCCCAGTGAACTGTCCACGACTGGGCTGGTGCCTCTCCCACTCCTCAAAACCTCAGCTCAAAAGAACGAGGCCAGGAGACCAGGCATGGTCTCTGTAATCTTAGCACTCTAGGAGGCTGAGACAGGAGGGTCACAAGTTTGACCCCAGCCTGTGCAACTTGGCAAGACTCTCAAAATAAAAAAGAGCTGGCACTGGAGCTCAGCTCGAAGGCCCTGTGATCAATCCCCAGGACCGCAAACAAACAACGAACAAACAAAAGACACTGAAAAGCAAGCAGGAGCTTCCCTAAACCCTGGGGCAACCCTGGCCCTTGTCCTGGCCTGAGATGGTCACTACTTTGCGTGTGGACAGCACCCGACAGTTTTCAGAGCCCTTGACAGCTTCTCTGGACAACTCCATGAGTGGAGACAGGCAGGGTCACCTCCACATGTATAGGTGATGCCCCTGCCTTGGGGTCCCTGTGTCCCCACCCTCCTGTGTGGCTCTCAGAGGTTGGGAATCCTCTGCTTCTCCCCCAGTCCTGGTGATGGAGTTGGCTGTTCTGCTGGGAGTCCTGTGAACCGCTTCAGTTGCTGCTTTGGGGATGGGGCCGCTCTGCTGCAGGACACGGGGGAGCAGCCTCCTCCAGCCCCTCCCTCAGGAAGGGCCAGGGCTTAAGAACCCACAGTCCCACATCTGTTTTGTTTTTGTTTTGAGATAGGGACTGCTTCTCCCCCAGTCCTGGTGATGGAGTTGGCTCTTCTGCTGGGAGTCCTGTGAATCGCTTCAGTTGCTGCTTTGGGGATGGGGCCGCTCTGCTGCAGGACACGGGGGAGCAGGAGGCCCCTCCAACCTCGCAGCCTCCTCCAGCCCCTCCCTCAGGAAGGGCCAGGGCTTAAGAACCCACAGTCCCACATCTGTTTTGTTTTTGTTTTGAGATAGGGTCTCACTGTGTAGTTCAGGCTGGCTTTGAACTCTCTTATGTAGCACTGGCCTCAAATTTGCAGCCATCTCCTGCCTCAGCCTCCTGAGTGCTGGGATGACAGGCGTGTGAATCTGCTCAGATATGAATCTGTTTTTTAAAAAAAGGTGTTGTCAGGTGAGGTGGCACACGCCTGTCATCCCAGCACTTGGGAGGCTGAGGCAGGAGGATCACTGTGAGTTCGAGACCAGCCTGGGTTACATAGTGAGTTCCAGGTCAGTCTCAACTACATAGGGAGACCCCGTCTCAAAAAAACAAAAATAAAAACTAAAACCCCCCAAAATGGTGTTGGGGTTGTAGCTCAGTGGTAGAGAGCTGTCTAGCATGCAAGAGGCCCTGGGTTCTATTCCCAGCTCTGCAAAGAGAAAGGAAGGTAGGAGGAAGGAGGGGAAGGAAGGAAAGAAGGGAGGAGGGAAATAAACTGACTGATGCCGGATGGATCTAGAACATAGATGCGCATGGCTTGGGGAAGGCTAAGCAACGTTGTGGCGCGCAGCTGCTCTCCTCTCCCGCTGTCCTGACCCTCTCAGAAGACACTGGCTCGCTGACTGTTAGAGGGGGGCCCCTTGGCTCCCCAAGGCCTCACCACACCACCTTGGGCTGGGGATCGTGGGAAAGCGCCAGTCTCCGGAGCCCCCTCCAGTCTCCGATTCTTTTAGCTCTGTGCAGCACTAGGTCTCCAGAAACGCGAGCCCACGCCCTCACTCAGCGCGCTGTGATCCTGGGAAAGAGCCCTGAGCTCTCCACGCCTGGCCTCGAGGGGGCGACATCGCCTGGTACTGGCCCCAAGTCAGCCTGGCCCCGGCAGCTGGCGCGGACGCCGCCGGGCTCCTGACCTGGACGCAGCCTTCTTTCCACCACGTCACTGCGATGCCCGCGCCGCCCTGCGAACCAGAGCTGGAGTGACCCTGGGGGACAGAGAGCCGGGAGCATGGCTCAGGTCCCTGCAGCCGTCCTTCCGGATAGCTTCTCACTATGGAAACAGTGGGAACCAAAAATAGAAGCTCTGGGAGGAGAAGCGCAAAATGGGCTTTGCGGGCCAGCTGCCAGAGAGTTCCCTCACCCGCCGCCAGGGGGCGCCGTGTTCCCGTGCCGCTGGCCTCAGGATCCCGCCGGAAACAAAAAACAAGGTCTGGAAATGTAGCTCCAGAGCCAATGCCCTGGGTTCTGTCGGGGGTGGGGGGGTCCTGTCTTTGTTTTCCTGATTCTATGCCCCAACCATTCCCAGGACCCAGCTGGGTACTGAATACAACAGTAGGCCCGAGAAATATGCATCTGGCTGTTTCATGAAAGGATATGTGAAATCAGCTGTCAGTCACAAAGTGCGGAAGGCATCAAAGGATAAAATGTTAACAAACCGGCTTTTACAGATCTCATTCGCTTTCAGGAGCAGTGCACGAGCCGGGCAGCATCTGGTGTACGAAACAGGCGTGAGCAGTCCTGGTCCAAGCCGCTCTCCCTCGGGGCGCTTCTCGCCTCCTGGGATCGGGCTGCCAACCGGCTCCTGACTTCTCCGAGGGGCAGATCTCACATGTGAACCGCCTGGGTCTGGCTTGGTGACCAGGAGCTTAGTTAGCATGAGTGACTGACTCCGTTTTAGTTGGGACCTAGCTCAGGGCTTGTTCTGGCCCCTGGCGCCCACGTGATTTGTTAAGCAAGGAAAACTGCCTGACTAGAAGGCCTGGTAAGAGAGTGGGACTGACAGTTAGGGAGAGGTGGGGAGCAAGAGGGCTCTGCGGTGCCTGGCACTGCCCCCTTGGGCTTCTCAGCTCCCCGTGGGCCCTGGTCTCACTGCCCCCTTCTGGGTGATGCCGTTGCCCAGTGGCCTGAGTCCCCGGGTCTCCCCAAGGGCTCTGTCTCCAGCGAACACTAGAACACAGTAAATATTTGTTTAATAAAAAAGGAAACTAATCTATACGTGGCGGTGCACACCTATGATTCCAGCACACTGTGGGACTGAGACAGGATCACAAATGCGATCCCACCTGGGCAGCTTCGGAGACAACACCCCCCAACCCATAAAGACGTAAAAAAGGCTGGGGCTGTAGCTCTGTGCAAACCCTGGGTTCAGTTCCCTAGTCTGGGGGAAGGAAGGGTTAGAAGAAACTATGTGGAAAGGAAAGAATAGAGTCTCTCTCCAAAGGACCTGGAGATTCCTTCCTGCCCAGGATTTCCGCGTCTGCCACCAGCCCATCCTCCTGCCACCACCCCAGATGGAGTCCCCTAGAAGACCCCGCTTTGGCTAGAGTGAGGCAGAATGGTAAGGAAGACGCGAGGGGAGCCCTGCTCCTGCACCTCGGTCATCAGATGTCCCGTGGCCTGTCACGCTTCCATCCTGCGACCCATTTTGTGCTTTGCAAATCACACGTAGGAGGAGACACTGGAACCAGCGACACCCTGCCCACCCTGGGCCACGCGAGGATCGCCAGCCAGGAAACGACAGGCTCGCTGCACCCAGGGCAGAGCAGGGCTCAGAGCGCAGGCGGTGACAAGAGTGGGGGCCCCAGGGAGCCACAGGCGGGAGAGGCAGCCCTGACTCTAAGGGCACCTGAGCCACCAGGGCTGACAGTGCCCTGTCCGGCCTGGCTCTGGCTGGAGGCACCCTTGCTGGTTACCGGTTGCTGTGCTGGTTGCCGGGGAACCACTTACTATTTTTACTCCTCTCCAGATGAGGAGGCTGAGGAAGCTCCGGCCCGGCTGGACCCCCAGGACCCTGCGGCAGTGCCCAGACGGTGCTGCAGAGCCCTGGCAGGGCCCCCCTGCCCCAGGAGGAGCTCAGCACCCGGATGTAGGGCCTCGCTGGGGAGAGGGCCAGAAGGGAGGGGTGGGGGCCCAGGACATGCCTTCCGGTGTGTCGTTTGAGCCTCTGCTCGGGCTCCCAGACCTTGGAGGCAATTGAGGTGGGGACACAGCTGCGAGCAGGCGACGCGCCCGGCCTGGCAGGAAGCAGAGTAAAGCGCGTTCACAGCTCAGCAGCAGCCGTGCTTCCGCAGGGGTGTGCTGAGTACCTGTGCCCATCCTGGCGGGAGAAAACACCCTTACAAGCCAAGGGAGGATTTTGCAGGCAGTATGGACGGCAGGTGGGGAAGCGTCCAGCAGACGGACACCAAACGCAAAGGCCCAGGTGGCACTGATAGGATTGCATCTTCCGTGCTGTTGCCAAAGTCACTTAACATCTGGTGCGCAGGCTCAACTCCTGGGGAATCAGAGTACTGGGCAGAGGCCCAAACCATGGGGGACCCAGGGTGGGACAGGCTTCCCTGGGGACTTTGGGCAGCCTGGGACCTTGAAGCTGCAAGAGGGAGACAGGAAGATGGAGCCTTTCCACCTGAAGATGGCAGGAAGGAGGCAGGGCCTCTGTGGCACACCTGTTCACAGGGCCAACCCTGCTGGCAGGGAGCGGTGAGGTTTGCTGCATTTGGGCTTTGAGGAAGCGGGGGCCGCACTAGCGGGGAGCGGAGCAAGCTGTTCACGGAACAAAGAGCAGCAGGTTTGCAGGATTTGCTGGTGTGGGCACAAAACATTCTGGCCTCATGTCAGGTATTGCGGCTCCTGGAGAGGCACAGGGGTGGGGCAGAAGAGAGAAAGAGAAAAAGAAAAAAAAAATATATATGTACCAGTTCAACAAGCAGCCAGCCAAGTTCACCCTGTGTTACAGTTTTGGACCTAACTTTTTTTTAAAACTAGAAGTTGAACCAGGGTCTTTACACTGAATTTCATCCCAGACTTTTTGATTTTTTTCTTTTTTTCCTTTTGAGACAGGGTTTTGTTAAGTCACCCAAGCTGGACTCAAACTTGAGGTCCTCCTGTCTCAGCCTCCAGCAGTGTTGAGATTACAGGCATGAGCCACCGCACCCAGGTGGGAGAACTTTTTCTTAAATAATCAAATGTCTCTTCGTGCCCAGTGAAGTAGAATCAGATTAAGGGTTCAGACAGCAAAGGGGAAGGCACAGCAGGAAGATAGGGACACCCAGCTTTTCACTCAGTTTTCAGTCACGCCCTCAGACCACCCCAAGGAAGCCAAGGCTGTAGCCAAAGTGGCCTTTGGATTTCTGCAAAGTAACCTGGGCAACTGTTGTCAGCGGTGTTACCTTATATCGAAGCGAGTGGGTGGGGTCCAGCGTGAGCTCCAGAACTACTTTGCTATAAGCAAATGAAGCTAGAGAGCTCATTTAGATTTCCCCTGGTGACAGTTTCTCATTTCGGACAAACATTCTGCTTGTGGGGTTTTGTCAGGTCTTGCGACGGGTCTGTTGGAAACGGGAGAGGGTAAGAAATGACCACTTATGCTGCCCCACAAGAGTACTTTGGGGGGTTATGGTGTCACCTGTCGCACCATGGTGGTCCCTAACTTTCTCACCTTCAGGAGAGCCGGGGTCTCAGCCTGGCAGGAAGTGTCTGGGTCTGGGATGAGAGAACCACAGCAGCTCACTCAGACTCCCTCTGCACCCTGGTATACACAGAAGCCAGCTGGGAAGCCCCAGCCAACGAGTCCAGGAGGAGAGGGCAGGATAGTGGAGGAGGAGGAGAAAGAAAGAGAAACTGAGTCCCACGTGGCATCAGGGCCCTATCCACCCATGAGCCCTGGGAGATGGATATTTTTGGCCTTTTTTAAAGTTTAAGAGACAGAGGCTCTGAGAAGCTCTCTACTCCTTCAGGATCACACAGTTTTGAGTGATCAAGCCAGATTCACACACAGGTCAGCCTGACTCTAAAACATGCCGCTGTCCACAGACAGTGTGATTTGCTGCGTGCGCACCTGCTCCTGGCCAGGTGTCCACCCGAACGCCACAGATTCTGAGAAGTCAGGGTCAGAACCGAAGGAGACGATGGACTTTTCCCAGAACGGAGCTTCCTGCCGGCAGCCAACTCCACTCACCAGAAATGAGAATGAGCTGTTGAGGGGCCCTCGCCGTTCCAGCAGAGGGCATCAGGGACAGCGGCTGTCCCCATGGTGCACAGAATCTGAGCGCAGTGAGTACTGGCTTGCACCACTAAGTTCTGGACATGACCAACAGCACCCGGGAGAGAAGCTCTGAACCCTAAGGTGCTGTCCACATGGAAGGCGTGGTCAGCACGCCTGAGTTTGGCATCCTGGGACTGTGTTGGTGTCTGAAGACATAAACTCGTGTCTTAGCCGGTTCTCCCCACCCCCGGCAGAGGATGGGACGAGCTCGGGGGTTGGCACATTCATCTGGGAAGTGACCCTGGGACCCAGCACCAGGGACCAGAAGAACAGAACCGGGAAAGCGACCTGGCCAATCCGAGGGTGTGCTGTTGAGCTGACACCACTGTGAGCAGCTGGGGTGTGGGGTGCTCCTGCCCAAGGCCCTTGTGTTAAAGGCTTGGTCCCCAAAGGCAATGGAGCCGACTTACTATGGACTCAAAGCTCGGAAACCATGAGCCAACATTAACTTTTCCTCCTTTAAAGTTGACTGGAAGCTGATGAACATGGGCATCTGGTATCATCTGAGCCCCTTCGAGCAAACACAAAGAATGAGCTCTGGGGCTATGGGAGGGTTTGTTTGCCCAGGACCCCACCAGCTGAGAGGGGCCCCAGGGATGTGAACGCCTGGCACCTGTCAGTTTGCAAAAGGCCCACCTGGCTTAGCAGCTCTGCTTGGCTGCTCCAGGGAGCCCAGGGGAGAAACAGATCCAGCACCGAGAGACCACATATGTGTGGGTGTCAGGCTGTGAAGATGCTTCAGAGAGCAGACATCTGATGTCCTGGGCAGGGCCATGAGGGCAGCTTCTGCCCAAGGTACTGGACCTGCGAGGGCAAGGCCCAGGGTTGCCCGGAGCCACCAGCCACCGGGGTGTGCAGAAATGACCGGTTACGCTGCCCTACAAGAGTACTGTGAGTCACTCACTGTCTTGAAGGAGGGGGCTCTGAGCATGAACCCCAACAGCAGCTCTTTCGGAAGTCCCTCAGGCAGCCAGGGCCAGTGCCTGCAAGTCATGCTTTTTGGAGATTGGGTTTAACAAGCCCAGGGAAGCCAACAGAGAGGGTGGGCCAGCTCCATTCAGACCCTGCCTCCTCCTGGAGCTTCAGCGGCGGCAGGAAGACCCCAGGAGCAAGACCGGAAGCAGGCGCAAGGTGTGGCCCCAGGAGTCTGGAGGGCTTTTGCCAGGAGAGGCTGGGACCTGGCCCAGGGAGCTCTGCATGACCTTGGCCTCAAGGCCAGGGCCTCAGAGCACAGACTTGGGCCCTGACTGGCTTTCTGGGGTGTGGAGGAATGAGTATCGCCCATCCAGTACAGGGAGGCTGCAACTCAGCAGGAAGAACTTAGATTTGAGCAAGAACGGCACAAATTACACCAAAATGAGCACGTGTGGGAGCAGGCCCCGGGTGCCCCTCGGAGGCGCTGAGCCTGGACTTGCTGCAGGAGAACAGGTAAAGTATCCGGCCCCACACAGCCCCACGGTCCCCCCTCAGCCTACACTTCCCCTGGGACAATAGCCACAGCTGCTCCCTCCTCCTGGGGCAGCACAGGCTGCCCCCGCCCCCCGGTCCAACAGCTCGTGCAGGTCTGGCTTGCAAGCTCGTCCAGGGCCGGGGAAAACTGTGCCATGGTGGGGTCAGAGTGCAAGGGGAGTGGAAGAATGAAGGTTCTCCACGTCCACGGGCCTGAATTGGGAGACCTCGCCCTGCCGCAGAGCCAGGGGCTGAGCAGGGAATTCTAGGCTGTCCGCGGTGAGGCAACAGGAAGTGGCGAGTGCCTGTGTCTGCGTGGAAGAAGTCACCTCTCCAGGGGTCCCAAGGGCTCAGACACCACTCCTGCTCACTCATGCACCGCCCGATCAAGGGCAAAGTGTCCCGTTGCAGACTAACTGGGCTGTGCCAGCAACTTCGGAATGCCGGGCGGGGTCTGTCTTGGATGCTGCTACGGTTTGTGTGCAGATGTCCCCCGAGGCTCATGCGTGCGGATAAGGTGGGATTTCCTCTTTCAGAGGTGGCTCCATCTGCAATGTGTGACGCTGGGGTCACTAAACCACTACATGTGAGTGATTAGTTTGGCACCACCCTGATCCCAATCGTCTGCATAAGATAAAAGGGGCGGAAAGGTGCTGTTTCTCCCTCTCTCTCTCTCTCTCTCTCTCTCTCTCTCTCTCTCTCTCTGCCTCTGCTGCCTCGTGTGCACACCAGTATTGTTTCTTCCCCAGGAGGCCTGTTTACCTTCCCTGCCTCAGAGCCGGCCCATTATGGGCTGAAACTACTACGAACTATAAGCCAAATAAGCCCCTTCCCTTTTAACGTTGGGTGTCAGGTATTTTGTCTCAGCAATGAGAGAAAAGTAACACAGATGCCCACGAAGCTCCCCGCCTCTCGAGTAGGACCCAGGAGGTTTGCCACCAGACTCCAGCCACAAAAGAGAAGAGCGAAGGCTGCGCTGGTACTGGGAAAGGACCTGAGCCGGAGGGGCCTGCGGGCATCTCTCTCAGTGGGTCGGACCCACACGTCTCACTTTCCTGGGCCGCTCATGAAAAGTGCAGTTCCCAGGCCACTGTTGTAGAAATACCGAATCATATGTCCAAGCGCTAAGATAGTTGTTTATTTTATAAGCAACAAGGGCTTGTATCAAAGAAAGTAATCTCTGCTGTGAAGTTTCTAGGGTTGGCCTAATGCAGGGTGCCTCAGTCTTACCATGACCAGCATTTGGGCCAGGTTTTCTGTGGTGGGGCCTGGGCGTCCTGAGCATTACAGGACACTCAGCAATACCTCTGGCCCCTACATGCCGTCAGCACCTGCAGTCGTGGCAAGCAAACAGAAAGTGTCTCCAGACCTCGCCCAGCGTCCTCCTGAAATCTGATCACAGTGCAGCGTGCATGTCACCATTCTTGGAACGGCCCTGGCCAGGCTCTGCCCCACTGAGCTCCAGCCTCAGGACCACTCTCCAGCCACATGGGGCTGTGGCCAGCTCCCGTCCGCCCTCACTCACTCCATTCCTTGTCGCCCACCGTCCCAGCAAATCCCTCTCCCCTCCCACCTTGCTGCTGTGTGGGCCCTGACACCTGGTCCCTGCACAGGCAGGGGACAGAAAGCAGGATGCTGGACCTACAGGGGGCGTGATGAGTCCCTAAGGGGGGGTGGCTCATGTGGAAGGATTCTCTTTGTTTCAACAGGAAGTTTATTTTTGTTCTCAGTATAAATGGGACCGCAGTAAAAAATCTGGCAAGTACAGAAAAGTATAAAGAAGAAACAAAGGTCACTCAAAATCTAGGGCCCAGATGCTGCCATTCGGAGGTTTCTGGCTGGGGCTATGATGAGGACCCTGCCGGTGTGTGGGCAGGGACACTGGGGTGGACAGAGCTCCTGATGAGGACGAAAAGGCAGCTGCTGTTCTGGTGAAAGTCTGCTTTATTCAGATCCGGGTGACTTGACACCTCCAGGCAGCCTGTTCTGTAGGAGATTTAGTGCCTGTCCCAACCTCACCCGCCCAGAAAGCCACCCCACAGCGAGACATCAGAACTCATCCTTGATGTCAAAATGGGGCTGGTCTTCAGGCTTAAAGTCCAGATTGGGGCTGCCGTCCTCGTTGAGGATCCTCTGGGCCGTGTAGCCGACGATGGGGTACTTGGCTTTGTACACCTTGGTGAAGACCTCTTCCAGGGACTCCAGCTCCTTGGCCGTGAGCCCCGCCTTGGGGAGAAAAGGGTCCAGGAGACACAGGAGTAAGTCGTGTGTGGTACTGGCCCTTCTTCATCCCTGCCCAGCCCTCCCCATGCCTGAATGCAGGAGAAAAAACAACAAACAAATAATGGACAATGGACTTTTAATTTAAGACAAGCCAGTGTGTGCAAGCAGGGGAGTGGGCATCATTTTTTTGCCTTTTGACTGAGGCAGGAATTAAAGACTCCAGAGAACATTGATCCTGGGATGGGGCTGGGTGTGCTCTGGGCCCTCCTTCCTGATTAATCCTACCATACTCTACATTTGAATCTCCATTTTAAATTATGTACATTTCCTGCTGTAGCTTGGATCTAGAAGATCCCTGGACTTAAGGCATATGTGTTAAAGGCTTGGGCTCCAGGGGGCGCTGTTGAGAGACAGCGGACCTTTATCAAGTAGGGCCTAGAGGGAGGGATGGGGGTTATGCGCGTGAAGTGGATTATGGAACAAGAGTTCCTCCTCTTTTTTGTTTCCTGACCATGAGATAAGTGTTGTCTCACCACACACCCAGAAGTAATGGGTTCAACTGGTCATGGACTGGAACCTCCAAAACTGTGACCCAAAATAAATCTTTTCTCTTTTTGAGTTAGTTATCTTAGGTATTTTGTTACAGTAACAGAAAGCTGACTTCACTTCCCCATCTTAATTTGTTTCTGTAATGTTGTGGCTTAAGAGTTTGACTCATTTGTTTCATCACAATTATCAATTTGACAGTAAGCAACACTGCCTCATTGTGGGGATTACTATTTTTCTAAATGCTGTTCTCTCTCATAAATATAGGCATGGAGGAGACCTTGCTTCTCAACTCAGTCAAACCACCGAGCTACCAAGAATGGCCCTGGAGTAGGTCTCAGGAGGAAAGAGAAAAACTGACAGGGGTTGGGGGTTGGTGGGTGAGGCTATTAGACAATCAGGCCACCAAGGCAGGTCTGGGCCAGACTGGGAGGATCGCAAGTTCTCAGAAGTATGAACTTGACTCTATGCAAAGGTTTCTGAGTAAAATAGTCTAATCCAAGAACATCGTTAGCCAGCACCAGAAGGAAGCAGGCTAATTCAGAATCTTCACTAGTGCATGAACATTAAAAAGATGGCCACAAGGCCGGGGGTGGTGGCGCACACCTATAATCCCAGCACTCAGGAGGCTGAGGCAGGAGGACTGCTGTAGTTTGAGATCAGCCTGGGCTACATAGTGAGACCCTGTCTCAAAAAAACCAAAACAAAAAAGATGGCCACAGCTGAGTGCGGGGGTCACTGTAATCAGCTCGTAATCAGGCTCACAGTGTCATGAGTGAGGTCTGCAGGGTCCAGTGACATCTTGGCCACTCCTCTGGTGGAGTCCTTCCCGGTCAAGGCATTGTAGGGGGCTCCTTGCCCGTAAAATTCTGCAGTGAGGTAGAGAAGAGTGTGGGTGTGCAAGTGTGGCACTCCAAGGTCCCACCATGCTAAGAAAGGCTCCAGGCCTGAGGACCAGTGAGAAATGGCAACACCAAGCCCAGCAGTCCACCTGTCCCACCAGGTTGGGTTCCACAAACTCAAAATATGGATTAAGTCCCAGTGGGGGCTGAGAGGTGATATTTAGAAAAACATCCAGTCTTCTTAAATGTTGGTGGAAGCCAAGTCTATTTCCATGCAGTAATGCAATAAAAAAAGACGAACCATTACCAAACTACTTGCCTGTTATTTGTAGTTATAGTTAGGAAAACTGCTAAATGGCATCAAAATGTTCTACAATGTCTTATTATGCCAACTCTTCACTGAACAATCCTTTTCTCAGTGCTTCACTAGAGTAAATCATCAAATTTGAATTCGGTTCCACATGGAAGACTTTTAAGTAGTTGTATGGCATTAATGCGGTTGGGTGAGGCTACAGAAGTAAACAAGTGACAAAGACAAACCCAATCTGCTCATTTAAGATGAAAGGAAAGGGACCTGCTGCCCAGCATTCCCTCCCTTTCCTTACACCTCCAAGTGCCCATGCTGGCTTCTGAGATTCCCAGAAATAAAGTTTCAAAACGCCAAGCCACTTACCCTTTCCGGAAGTGACATCAAACACCACTCCCTTCACCGCCAAGTAGATGGGCTGATCTTCCTAGAAAGCAGAGAGAAACCGTGAAGCAGCAGCCACAAGCCCAGCTCCCACAGTAGAGTTAGAAAACTCTCTTCTGGTCAGGAGCTTTGCGAAGAGTGATGGCTGAAGTCCCCAAATCTGGTCCTTGGTGAGCTCAATCCCTACCTGGGCAGAACACCAGCAAAATCACTCTATAACACGGTAAGAACCTGACAGTCTCTCTTTTAAAAAGGCCAGGAACTGAAGCAACTTTACTCGGATAAAAATGCAAAAGAATATTAAATGAGGAAAGCTTTAAATCCCGCCACATTTCTATCTGTGTAGACAATCTACTTTTTACTTCGCCTTTCAGAGGTGACGTCACCTCACATAACATTTCCGGGTGCTGGAAGCGGCTGGCAATCAAACAGCCTCACAGGTCCCCGCTCATGGGTGACTCTGTGCGCCTGCTTCTGTAGCTGGTCTGCTACTCTGGGCGTCATGGTGTCCCCGAGTCCTTGGAACTATAAATGCAGCATTATGAATATCTTCCTACAAATTATTGTCTAATTTGGTGAGTTACTTCCTTGAGGCCTATTTCAGTATGTGGAATTCCTGGAAAGATTATGTATACAATGTGACCACTGAATAGCTGTCAGTTTGTCCTTTGAACTGTACAGTGATAGAAAAAATGCAACAAGCAATGCTTTTCGCCCACAGTTCTATTAAGAATGGGTATTATACTTTATGTTTGCTGTATTATCAGGTATAAAATGTTCCTCAGAAATCCTACCACCACCACTGAGAGAGAGAGAGAAAGAGGAGGAGGAGGAAGAGGGAGAAGAAGGAGAAAAAGAAGGGGAAGGAGGGAGGGAGGGAGGGGCAAAAGCAGAGGGTTGATTTTCTAACTCTGTCAAGTGGGCTCAGGCTGGGACACCCGGCACAGCTCTGGAACACCCAGGACCAGGTCTGCCTCCTATCTCAGCCCCATCAGGTTTAGGGACACAGCCAGGAGACTCCCAGGCCAGGCAAGGGTAGGAGTTGCTACTGGATCTGCAGGACTAGGGTGCAGGACCAAGCTCTCTGGTGGCGTTCAGGTCCCGGCCCTCGTAGATGTTTTCATAACCACTTTTAGCAGAGGAACCGAGGCCAGAGAGCTTTAAGCCACTAACTCCAGGACCCACCTCTCCCGGGCAGATCATCTCCAACGCCTCAGTTTCCCTGATACCACCTACCTACCTTGCAGGATTGCTGAGGGAAACTGGCCCACACAAGGGAGGTTCAGCAAATGGCAGCTTTTAGTTTTCCCAAACTGGCCCCCAAGACAGTCCCCACAACTTCCGCTGGCTTCACTCCCCTAATGGTAATTTTTCATGCATGGGTTACGATCCAGCAACTGTGTTTGTCTTTGTGAGGATTTACTGCTCTCCTCTGCTGTGATTGCTTATCAAGGGGAGTATTTATATGCATTTACAGAATTTAAAAAATATGTTACAGCTATCATCTAACTGTGGTATTTTGTCTGTTTCCATCCTGCTGCTTTTTCCTTGGTGTTTATCACTTTTTGGTGCGCTGAGTCATAAAAAGGGTAACATTCAGGAACTGAAGATACAACATTGTGCACGCTGTCCACGAGAGGGATGGGTCAGTCCATCAGGGAGGGCGGGTTCTGGACCCTGGAGGTTTGGATTCCAAGGTTGTGCCTATTTCCTAGTCCGTCCCGTGGGGGCACTCTTAGCAGGACAGGGTGTGTCTCTGGGGAAACTGGCCCAATTCTCAGGACCACCAGGGAAAGCAGGAAGTGGTCCGAGAAGCCGGGGCCAGCCTGCGGGAGGGAGACCCGGGCCTCCAAATTGTGTCTGGATCTTGGGCTCGCTTGGCCAGCTGAGCCTCCCTCTTGTCTGTGGTCAGGCGGAGACCAGTGGGCAGTGCCATGACAGCTACCATGCTGGGCGGACACAAAAGCAGAGGGAGCCACAGCTGGCGCCAGCTGCAGGCAGAAAGGTGGTCCAGCTGTTTGTCGGAGGCTCTGAGCCTCCAACGCGCCAGCACCTGAACAGAAGGGCTCCTGGGGCACCTCCTCTCTTAGGAACACAGGAAAGCCTGCAGATGCTTTTTGTCTGCAGAGGAGACCTGCCTTCCTACGTTCAATGGCCAGACTGTTCTCACTGCAGATGGCGTTGGGTGTGGAATGAATTTATCAACAGATTTTTGAAAATGAAGTAAAAAATAATAGACAAGACTGAGTTGGTTTCTCCTTCAACACCCTCAATTAGCTTTCCTGATAAGCTAATGAAATAATAGCATCTCATATTTATTAAGGTTCACTCTGCTAAGCACTGCGCCAGGGCACTGCCAATCACTGCCTCCTTTAATCTGCATAAGATGCCTGTGGACAGTGGAACTCTGACCATCACCTCTGCGATGGGGAGCTGTGCATGTCAGTTTGCACAGGCCAGGGTGCTCAGACACTTACCCGGCTGTTGCTACCAAGGCATTCTGAAGTTAACCTGTAGGAGCAGTGCACTTCCTGCAGGAGATCATCACAGATCGGGGGAGGGGGCCATCAGCTCAGTCAGGTCTCAAGGATTCCCCAAGGAAGAGCTTCAGCCTCAGCTCCTGCCTGAGCGCTTTCGGCCAGCCCTTCCCCACAGCTGCCTTCAGACTGACGACTTCCCCAGCCCGGCCCCAGGATCACACGAACAGTTCCTGGAAAGTCATATTTCCGCCTGCCCGTCTGTCCCTCTGCTTTCCTCCTGGTTCTGTTCTCTGGCAGAACCGTAACTAACCCAAGCGCCTCACAGATGAAAAAGTGGAGATTCCTAGAGGTTTAGGAATCATACCTGGGACTCATCCTCATGTATGACCCAGAGGAATGAGGCCCTGGGGGGACCCCATAATGTAGTATGAAAACTGAGGCCCCTCTGTGATAAAGAGGGGGTGCTATTAATAACAACCACCAGTAGCAGGCAAGACCAGAACCTCTAGGACAAACCGCCACACTGCCCACTCTAGCCTCAGCGCGCCTGTGTCTCTCTCCTCCCGGCTCTGCAGCTCTTTCCGGGCTCTGCTCCTCCTTCCTTCAGCCTAAGACGTCCTCAGGGCTCCACCCCAAACAACCCACTGTGCACCTCTTCCCACCTCAGGCTGCTCTCTCTTTGCTTCAGGTAAGTATCACCCTACAGCACCAGCATGGAAATATCAGCCCTAGTCCTGCCCTTCCCCGCCCTGCTGTGGTACCTTCTGCAGTGAACTTTCTCTGCCTTGGACTCTGTTGGGGTCCCCAGGGCCACCCTCACGTCTGGGAAGAGCCCAGCATGCGGTACAATGTGGGGGAATCCTCGTGGGCGCCTCCCCAGGCTCCTTCTCTCCCTTGAAGACACTTTGCCCAAGCAACACAGTACGACAACCCTGTGGGCTGTGCTTGGAGCTGGGGTACCCTGGAAGCTGGCACCCAAGGCGTTCATGGGGGGGCGGTCAGGGTGCTGTGAGGCAGCACACCAGCCTCATAGACAGGGAAGCTTGGAACCCAGGAAACCCAGACACCAACTAGGACAGGTCCTTCTGAGACAGCAAAGCCGCTGGGGTGACTTTAGCACACAGCCCGTGACCGTGCCACCAGGTTCCCTCTGCTGCTCCCCCAGAAGTCCCTTAACACCCACTCACATGGTGTCACGACTCCCCCTCGAGTCCCCATTGACCCACCCTGCTGACCAAGCTCTTTGCAAACGATGCCCAAGGAGGCATCACTGCCTAAAGGCCAGGCCTCTCTGTCTAAAGCCAGTTAAGTCATGGGCCAGGGGATTGGGCAGGAGGACAACGATCCTGTCCCTTCCTGATCTACCACTAACAGTACCGTGCCTCAGTTCCCCATCTCTGAGAACAGGAGACTGGCTCCCGCCAGTGCCTACTCTGAAAGGCCACAGGGCAGGTAGTACTCCTCTCCCCACCAGACCTGATCCCCGTCTAACTCCCCGGACCCGCAGCGTCCTGCTGGCAACCATCCAGCTGGGCCCCCGACCCGGATGGACAGGTGGCCATGCCCTGCTCCAGCTCAGGGTCGTCCCCAAAGACACAGACCCTAACGCGGAGGCCTGGGTTGAGGCCTGGGGTGTAGAGAAGGAAGGGGAAGTGCAGGGAAAGCCTGGCTCCTCCCCGGGCCAGGGAGTGGCGACCCCAGCTGAGGCCACCATCAAAGACCAAGTCGCCCCCCGGAGAGAGGAGGCCGGGCTCACCGCGGGCCCAGCCCA